>NW_027271362.1:760000-1152320 GCF_040938485.1 Diadema antillarum | reverse complement strand
CAACTCTTCGTGAATACAATAACTGGCCTGTCACTGCACAGCTGCATTGCGCAATTCTACCCGAGGAGAAGAGGTCATAATACATAAGGCGTTCATCGTCTGTAACTGCAGTACAATACTACAATGCCGTTTCAAAACAGCTTTGCGTTTATCAACTTCAAAAGGCTTTTACAAACAGGTTTCCGAAAACCTGTTTAGGAAACCTGTGTGGAAAGCCACAAATTTGCGGCTTTCAAAAAGGCTTTCCGAAAGGGCTTTCAAAACAGCTTTGCGTTTATCGACTCGGAAAAATTCCTTGAAAGCTGTTTGGAAAACCTGTTTCTGCCGAGAAAAAGAGTTGATAAGCGCACCCAATGACATATTTGTACATGTAGATGTTTTCTCATCACCCCATTTCATCTCATTCAATAGGTGCAGTTGCAGCTGACAGGATAGCAGTCAGTGCCCCATCGAAAAGAAACTTGCAACTTATAGAGGTGAGAGATTGTACTATTAAATTCCCAGGGGCCTGTACAGGAATTCTGTGGGGGGGGGGGGGGGGGGGGGGGGAGAGCTGGAGGGCGCAAAAATATTTCTGGTGCCACTTCAGGGTTTAATCAGCAATTCTCTTCTTTAGCAAATTATAAAAGGGGGGACTCTCGTGCTCCTTTCATTTTTTTTTTCTTATTTCTTTTATTTGAAAAAATATTCAAAGGGGCGCACACCTGGTGCACCACCCCTCCCCCCCCCCTCGCGTGAGCCGAGTCTGCCACTGATTCCTTTCTGTTTTTTGTTTTTTTAAACAGTGATATCCTTTGTCAATGCAACAGTGTTTCAAACCTCGCACATGCACAGCCTACAAATGTACATATCATAGCGTACTTAAAAACAAGTGGAAATGAAGCTACCCAAATAGCACTGTGCTCACATGCAAATATGAATGACATGTCTTTTGAACTTACAACAACAAAGCAGCGGATGGGTCATATTCAAATCCAGCATACAGTATCGTCCATATATCCTGATACATTTGTACCTAAAGGCAAAAAAGAGTCCTCATCCTCCTTTCTAGTTTTTTTTTTTTTTTTTTATTGACATGAGAAAGTGTGACTTTTATATGATATGTAATTATTTATTTTCATTTTTATTTTTTCATAGTGTACCTGGCCTTATTCTCCAACATTGTGTGGGGAGAGGGAGGAGGAGAAAGAAGAGAACATGATGTACAACAAAATTGCCTGCTATTTTTGCCCTTTCTGTGCCAGAGACTTTAGACAGTGTGTTAAATGTGGTACAAGTTGTTCTTTTTTGTGGAGCTACAACACACATGTATGGAGCTGCTCTTGCCTGTTGTAGTTCCATGGTTCTTTTTATATGTTTTGCTTTGTCTCCCAATTCACTACCAAAGGGTTAAAACATGCAAGAGTTGATCAGACTCAAAATTTCCTTTGGACTGCTTTCGATACCTGTATTACGAGTTACGATTTTCTCATTTCCGGAAAATGCTCTCTTTCATTATGACTATTTTATTATATCATTTTCTTACAATGTCTCCATAACCACGGAAGAAATAATTTTTCACTTGCATATAAAATGCTAAAACAATAAACAATTTTATCCAGACTTAAGAAGTAGGCTGTCTTGCGCTTTTTGCAAAGTTTGTGGGCACTCACAAACTTTTTTAACAAGCATGGAGCATGCAGCCCTCTTGGTAGAAAACATTATCAGTGCTTACGTACATGTAGGTTTTGAAACTCTTTTGTGGTTGACCAGAGTGTGTAATGCATTTTTTATTGTTTTTGTCGTTGTTTTAAGAAAGAAAAATGAGAAGATAAGCAACAAACCCTAATGGAAAACAGATTTAAATTTTTTGGAAGTTATTGATAATCCTGTAAAGTGATTCATAAATAATTGTTAGCTTTTTGTATCACATCAAGAAGCCTCATACATTGTATACATGTGCATAACGAGGTTTATGGTGTCACAACAGTGACTCCAATCACAAGGCAAACATGAAATTTGCAACCCATTTTCCACTTTCTTTGCTTGTGTGTGTGTGTGTGTATGTGTGTGTGTGCGTATTTGTGTGTGTTCCTGTATTCAAACTCCAGGACCTGGGAGCAAGAACGACACATAGCAACAGAGAGCTGTTGGAGATGGCGGACACTGTCTTTCTGGCAATCAAGCCCAATCTGGCGGGGGCAGTGCTGAAGGAAGTAGCTCCGTTCGTCAACAAGAACCATCTGTTCATCTCCCTAGCTGCTGGCATTTCAATAGACTACATTGAAGATGTGAGTAGGAGCCACACACAGAAGAGCTATTGTTGTGGAATTATTATTATCCGTACTGCAGTGTATGTCAACTTGGTTTTTATTCAAAGCTGTATAATAACAATGATCATAATGATTAAATATAATGATGATGATGATGATGATAATGATAATAATAATAATAATAGTAATAATAATAATAAGAAGAAGAAGAAGAAGAAGAAGAATAAGCCTAATTGTTATTACAATACAATAGTAATAATTAATGACATGATATGATAGTGATCACAGGTAATAATGATTATCATTAGTGCCATTATTTACATTAATGAATACACTTAATATAATAAATTAATTATTTACAATTATTGGCATCATGATTATTATTGTTTTTGTTATAATCATTTGAAATTGAGGTTCAACTTTTGATCTCAATACACAGTACAAGTATTTACCTCTGGAATTATTTAGCCTGACCTAACCTTGCCCGAGTGTTTTTTGCACACACTTGGCTCCAACTTAAGCTATAAAAAGACTGTGACGTCATCACTTTGGTACTCTATCATAGAGTTCGTCTGTACTCTCTGCAGATTTTGCCAGATAAATCCAGGGTAATCCGGGCCATGCCGAACACTCCATCCATCATCATGCAAGGTGCAACAGTGTTTGCCTGTGGGACCCACGTCAAGGAAGGGGACAACAGGCTCATCCAGTCCCTCTTCTCCCGTCTGGGAATAAGTCTGGAGGGCGACGAGAGCATGATAGACGCAGCCATGGCGGTCAGTGGCTGCGGGCCCGCCTATGTGAGTGGTGCTTGAGTATCAAGTAAATTTGAGACAAAATTTGACCGCATGTTACAAAATCAACAAAAAGTTGCATGCCCTAATTTTACAGGAGGACTCAGAATAAGTGAAATGGGTCAACCTAGTCATTCTTGGTTTTTTTTTTTTTTTTCATATTTTCTGAAAGAATGATTGTTCTACACAATGTTAAATTTTGTGAGCATAAAATTAATGTGAAACTGTGTTTTTCTCAGGTTTTTATTTATTTATAGATTTTTTTTTTTTTGTAGAATAGTGGGATAAAGACTAGTATGTCTCGGAGGCCCATATTTACTTCTTAACCCTCCACAAACTCCTCAATTTCAACTCTGATAACTTATGAAAGGATTGTGCTTCTGCACTGAAAACGTCTATCAGTATAAATGAATAGAATTTGCTTTGCTTAATGGGTGTGAAAATTTTCAGCTTAATCAGATATTATCTTCATTGTGATTAAGACAAAAAAAGAGGGGGGGGGAATGAAGCAAAACAAGTATACAAAATGGAAGCTGAATTCAGCATACGTAAAATCAGTGAGAGACCATCCTTTACAAAGTGCAGATTATGCCTACTTAAAAGAACAGCTGGACATTTAACTTTATACATGCAGTCTAGTAAAGAGCTGAAGGCCATTATAGCATGTACAAAGTTGCATGTGGATTTACACAGTTTTGATCCTCAACTGAAAATCTTCCTTTACATAGTCCATTGGCACAGGCATTTCATCAAACCATTGCTAGTAATTTGAGTGATCAGACATTCAGTTATACTTATAATCTAAATCATTTCTCGTAGTGTTGTCCTAAGACGTTGCATCCAAGTTCTCATAGGTCCCCATACTGTAGATATGACACATGCTGCACCCCAGACCTTCAAAGCAATGAGTTGATGATCGTAAATGATTATTTTGCAGGCTTACGTCGCTATTGATGCCCTAGCAGATGGTGGTGTAAAGATGGGACTACCAAGGGACATTGCCATCAAGCTTGGAGCACAGACATTATTGGTGAGTATGGACAACTCATGTGCCGATGATGGTCAGAAAAATAAATTGACTGTTACAGGTTGCCTCCTGTCACAAAAGTGGCAGTGATATCTTTGCAACTTACATAATATGGATGTAATTGCATTGTAATTGTTATTAAGTGGATTATGATAGAATACATGATAGAATGAAGTCATTAACTATTTTTTCTGCTAAAGGAAGATTAAACACAATGCCATTGTATCAATATGTTGTAATATTGAAGATTGTCATAGCATAGAGCAAATTTAATGCAATATTAGCTCTGATGTAAAATTACTTTTTACTTAGCTCCTAGGAGTATTGAACATTTTTGTGTGAAATATTTTCAGATTGTCCAAGTGCAAGTCAAATGTATAATAGGTATCAGGTCGCCAATTATGATTTGAAATATGTAAAGGAGGGTACTTTGCAACCTGAAAAATTTGCGGCATGAAACTTAATACAGGTATTTGCTGAACACACACTGCTGGTCAATATAAACTAAACAATAAAACGAAGTACTCACTACTAAACACGCTGGAACACCTAGTTTCCACACTAGTGTAGTACACTGTACTCAGTATTTGTAAGATGTACTGGTCGTCAATGCATTGATAGGCAAAAACTTTCTCATTCATTTTGTTTTCATGAATCCTAGCCTGTGAAATTTCACAAAAGTTTCATGCAGGCCAAAATTTATGTTTTTTTAGTACTCACATACATTGTAGCTGTGAGAAAGAGAATGTAGGTTTTTGAAAAGATTTCTCATTTTTCTTCCTCTTGAGCTTCAATCATGAATGTCGTGTTGCTTTTAAATGACCAAGGAGTATAGAGAAACAGCACAATGGAAACAAATCTTCCAACCTCACCGAGTGGGGATAGGCAGACACTACATGACTGTGTGTAATCACACCAAGCACATGTCTGACTATGCCACGTGTAACATGATTATGAAGCATTGCCATACCAAAGAGCCTCTTTACATGTATGTGGAGGGCAGGCTTGATGGTGACATAACATTTGCTCCTGCAACAATTGCTCTGGTCTTATTTTCTCCAAGGGCTGAGGGTTAGGGTTGTGATAGGGTTTTGGGTTTACATTTGGAGTTTGATGTGAGGATTAGGATTAGAGTTAGGGTTAAGGTAATGTTTGTGGGGAGAATTTATGTTTGGCTTTATAGTGTGCAGATATCTTATGGGAGCAATTGTTTGCAGGAGTACATGTCGTGGTTCATGCAGCTTGACAACTAATTTTTGTGTGTCCAAACTCACGCAGGGCTCTGCCAAGATGGTGCTGGCGGGAGAGAAGCACCCCTCGGAGCTGAAGGATGACGTGTGCTCTCCGGGTGGGACCACCATCGATGCCATCCACGAACTGGAGAAAGGAGGCTTCAGACGCTGCCTGATCGAAGCCGTGGAGGCGGCCTGCCTGAAGGCGCGGAAGATTAACGAGAACCAGCTCTTCTCTCACAAAAAGTGATCTCACTTTGGTCAGTGCGGAGACCAGGACTGAAGTTCTGTTTGGCGGAACAGATGGGGATGCTGATAATGTAATGATCTTTATTTTTCTATTGATTGAAGTGTCAATCAAGATTGGTGATGTTGGTTTAACGGTCAGTAAAGTAAAATAGAGGAGTTTCATCAACTGCAGCCATGCCTCCTCAAACGATCGATGCATGGTTGTAAAGGATTCTTATCTGGAGCTCCACCATGCATGATGCCAGGTGCGCTTGCTTGGTTACCTGGTTGTAGCTGATATAAATAGTGCAGAATTGTATTTTATGCCCTTCAATAACACATGTGAAATGTCCAGTGTGATGAAGTACAGTCTAGTGTAGAGGAGGCACGCCGTAAACTGTAGAAGTTTGGAAAAGATGATTTACATCCATCCTTATTCCTAGGATGTTCTCTGCTCCTACATGAGGAGATTCCCAAGGTCACTACCAAGCTACTTGCGATTATTTTCCTGGACTCAGGGCTAGAGTGAAGTGTTTCCACAAACCATCTTGCTAAATTATTGTTGTTGATGCTCCATCTATACTTGTATATGTTTTTTGATCATTACATAGTAATGGCTGCTTGCTGTATGGACGGCTGTTTGCTCTATGGACAGCAAGTGGAATAGAACCAGTGTAAATAGTATACAAATAGTGGATGGTTATGAGTGTGATGGAACAAGATTTTGTACGAGGTGAAAGCTTGGCCTTACTGAATAGCGCACCTCACCTTTCAGCTAGTGAGAAATCTTGTCCCATTGCCTGGATAAAGACCATGCACTATTTAATACAATACCTCTTACATCAACAGATGAGGTCCATACAGATTCATGAATTTAGCACAGAAATGGCAATCATGTTTTTTTTTTTTTTTTAAATTATGAAAGGCAAATAGTGGTGCAGTCACTTTCAGGTGTAGACAATGCTAGTTGGTTGGAGTGGTTAAGAGTAAAATCAGTGACTGAATGCCTGCTTGTAGCTGATTGAATGCATGTGGCAAAGGTTTGCTTATTTTGATATCAGAGCCGTGCAATTAAACAAAAAATAGGAGCTGATCAGGAGTTTAATTAACATGAGAGTTGCTGGAAATTTGTGACATCAGCTATACTTGACAGTGACAGCAAGCACTGATACTTTATGTCACGTGATGAGTGTAATTGACCAATTGGATAGCTGTATTCTTTTTAGTTGTTGTATGATACCAGTATAATTAGTGCATTGCAGTCATGCGAGAGCAGCCCAACGTCCATGTCCATGTCCATAGGGAAATATAAATCTGTGGTGGCCAGCTGAAATTTCACAAATCTTCCACAGGGATTTCACAGAATTTCATTTTTTAAAAATATTTGTATTATGCAAGAAGATTTTCGGTTTTGAAATAATTCTGTCAGTATACCTCCTCTCTTTTTATATTCTCTCTGGTTGTCTTTTGAAGGAACATCATTCCCTTTAACCTGTTTGTGGTAATCACATTACAGAAAGGTAGTCATCCCTTGCTTTACCTCAGTTGGCAGAATCATTACCATGTGTTTTTTCCTCTAACAGGATGAAGTCTTGTTTTTGTTTTTGTTTTCTTATGAGAAGAATTTTTCCCACCTATCGTTCGCTGAAAGCATACATGTGCAATATTAAAGACCCTGTCTGAAATCTTGGCAGCTTTTCGTACCCTATCATCATGAACACACAAGCAGTGAGTTCAGACATCTTCAAAGATTTAAAGCTTGGCCTCATGCTGCAACAGTTACTATAAAGTTTGAGTATAGTATGTACGTAGCCAATAAATCATTGTAGATCTCATAATTCAAATACATGTAGAATATCTGCTCATAGATTTTGGAAGTGCCTGGTTGGATCGTTGTTTGTTGCGTTTAGCCACTGCTAACCACCAAATTTTAAGCAGATATCTTTGCCCAGATATGACATCATGAAAACAGACTTATATTTTGTTTATGTACAATCATGCACGTTGATTGCTATACACATTAAAGAATATGTCACTTACTGGCTGAAGTACTTTTCTTTTGACTTCAGTGCAGAACAAGACCAAAGATGTATATTTACTTGAAGACTAGCAGTCGCTGTTAACCTGTTCCTATACCAGGTTTCCAAAATGTAGACAAGAGTGCCTGCATTAGTGGCCTAAATTTGTGTTTATTCATGTTATGCTGCCCAGAAATATGCCACTGACAGAAAAATTAAAGTTTCTTCTATCAGTATCTGTTCTCTTTCTTTATGAAAACTTTGTGTATCACAGCATTATTTACCTTTTTTCCAATGTAATGTGCGCTTGTTTTGCTATAAAACTGGTATGAAGATACATATGCAACGATCAAGGTGTAGCTCAGTAGATTTTGAGTTTCACTGACCCCATTCATCAGGTGACTCTTGTGGGTATAAGAAAAGAGGTTGTGAGCCCATCAGCGCACGCTCTGTGCGTACCTCGCACCCGATCGATATTTTCATTGTTCGATGGCACGATCATGTAGTTGACCATGGAAAGGGAATGAGTGTACAGCTTGACTGCTTTCGCACAGGTGGATTACCAATCTGTCTGTTCTCTGTCAACGGGAGAAATATTTTTGAATTTTGATTTTTTTTTTCTGAAATATTTTTCTTGTGGCATTATTTTCATGAAATAGGTCCATATTGAAATGTACAGGTAAGTCTGTATTCTTTTCTACCAAATTGACAAAAGCTATTTGTTTAGTACTTACATTGTAAACTGCCACTTTCTATATGACTGTGTTAGTTGTTTTTTTTTATTGCTCATCAAAAAGTTTAGTCCATTTTTTCAAAAATATGTGGTTCCAGAAATCAGTGCATACTATTCCTGACTGTGAGCTGGCTTCTTGTTGGTCAGTGAGCAAACAAATCTTTCTGAAAAATTTTGTATTCAGTCCATGTTGTTACAACTGTATGCTTCTTGTAACACATTCTTTTCATGAATAGTTATTTTTTTAAATGCTTTTTACTTGCTCATTTTGTCAAAAGTATTTTGTCGTAACACATGGAAACACTAGTTTTCTTGAGCATGAGAAGTCTTAGTGCTACATATTTGTAGTTACAGTGCAAATTTCAGGAACGATTGTGTATTCACTTCATGCACAAGCATCATTTTATTGACACTTTGAGATATTATTATGCCGAACAAGTGTCAAAACTTCAGAATTCTTTTAAAAGTCTAAGAGTGTACATAAGGTACTGTAATTGGTGTTAGCACGTAAGCACTGGTGCCTCATCAATTTCTCGGCTTAAAGGAAGATTTGTATTTTAATATCAAAATCACTCAAACTTGCCTCATTTCTTTTATCAGCACACAGATATTATGGACATATTAACATTCACAGAACTTAGTTTGTTCAAAAATATGGTGTGCTATTTTCTTTACATTCTTAGACCTTCCCCCTTAATACATGCCGTCAATCCCTCGTTTGAGGCGAGCCCTCAACTGAGGTTACCCAAAGTGGGGTGCGTATATTTGTCGTTTGGGAGTTGGGAGTCGAAGTACTTGTCCATTGCAAATAAACTTTCTGCTCAGGCGTGACAAACCTGGAGGCCAAGCCAGGGTTTGATGACTCCAGCAGCTGTCGTATTACGTAAGAGCATGATAAGGATATCTGCCTGTGGCAGACCATTCAAAGTGAACTCAATTTTCTCTATCCTTTCGAAAGTTTTCAATTTTATATTCTATTGAGAAATTCTATGGTCATCCATTTTACATTTCGAACGAAAAAAATTGACCCGTAAATAACGAAAATACAGGAATAAGAAGGAGAGCATTGCCAGTTTGCCGGTGCTATTTGGCAGTGAGTTACAACGGGGAGGTGAGACTACTCCCTGGTTACAATCAGCCTGCTGACTGGATCGTTGAGAAAGCAGCTGTCGTATTACGTAAGAGCATGATAAGGATATCTGCCTGTGGCAGACCATTCAAAGTGAACTCAATTTTCTCTATCCTTTCGAAAGTTTTCAATTTTATATTCTATTGAGAAATTCTATGGTCATCCATTTTACATTTCGAACGAAAAAAATTGACCCGTAAATAACGAAAATACAGGAATAAGAAGGAGAGCATTGCCAGTTTGCCGGTGCTGACAATGTGCTATTTGGCAGTGAGTTACAACGGGGAGGTGAGACTACCTCCCTGGTTACAATCAGCCTGCTGACTGGATCGTTGAGAAAGCAGCTGTCGTATTACGTAAGAGCATGATAAGGATATCTGCCTGTGGCAGACCATTCAAAGTGAACTCAATTTTCTCTATCCTTTCGAAAGTTTTCAATTTTATATTCTATTGAGAAATTCTATGGTCATCCATTTTACATTTCGAACGAAAAAAATCGACCCGTAAATAACGAAAATACAGGAATAAGAAGGAGAGCATTGCCAGTTTGCCGGTGCTGACAATGTGCTATTTGGCAGTGAGTTACAACGGGGAGGTGAGACTACCTCCCTGGTTACAATCAGCCTGCTGACTGGATCATTGAGAAAGAGAGAGAGAGGGAGAGAGAGAGAGAGAGAGAGAGGGAGAGCGAGGGGGAGAGAGGGAGAGAGAGGGGGGAGAGAGGGGGGAGAGATGGGGGAGGGAGAAGGGGAGAGCAAAATGGAATGACAATAGTTCCGGTCACTACAGTACAGGCATATGCTCTGTCTGCATACGCTGAATGTCTACACTCACACACACACACGTACACACACACACGCACCATGGAGCTACATGGCCCATGCCAAAACCAAAACAATCTCCTCCTCTCGCGGTGCCCCCCCCCCCCCTCCTGTGGCGCTGTGGCGATGACTGATGCTTAGATTAGGCCAGGGTCAAGAAACAGGTGTTTTATATCTTTGACTTTAAGTCATTGATTGCCAAGATATGCACTGGCATTATTCACTGGGGTGTAGCCTCTTCAAACGAGAGATTTGCGTCATGATTTAATATTTGCTCAGTTATGATGTAGAATGCTCATTTTTTTACTTATTTCAAACAAAATGTATCATTTTGATTTCTGTATACTTTGTTGAGGCTTGTGAGATATGAACCAATGAGCCATCTTACTTCAATGAGTGCCTTATTATATGAACATAATCTTTCATCAATTAATTTGATGTGAACTTTCTGAATTAATAAAACATTTTTCTGAGCAAAGCACTACTGTTTCCTGTCAAAGAAAAAAGAATGTGAGGTGTAGCAAATTGATGTCTGAAAGAAAATTGATATATTTGGAGTATAGCACTCAGTCATATTTATTTTAACCGAGAATCTCAACAGCATCTTGTAGATATTGAATCATGTGCACAGTGATTAACCTTGTGTAGTTAGTCAGTGTCAGTGTCATGTATGTATGCATAAACATGCACATGTCACGGAACTTGATGAAATGAAAAAGTCCAGAAAATTGCTCTTATGGTAGGCCTGTATTGTTGACTTTAGCCTAGGGAGACGTTCACATGAGACTTTTTTTTTTCTCCTGATCCAATGCATATTGACCTACCTATCTGAGGTTTACTGTGAGTTTTCTCTCAGATGGATTATGTACAGTATTGAGTCTATGCTAGTATCTTGTATTGCACTGATTTATAGTTTCACTCATGTCAACACAATATTGCCTTGTAATAGTTTCTTCATCATGTGTAATACAGTTGAGGATATAAACCAGTGTTCTGTCTGTATAAACAGATATCAAATCAACTGCCCTCCCCCCCCCCCCCCAAAAAAAAAAAAAAAAAAATGTTGTAGGCCCTACAACAAAGATTGATATACATGTAGATTCATACATGTATTTCTTTAAGGGACACATTCTGGTTTTGTTCAGTATTGTACTTCATTCTCTAGTTGACTGTGCCAAAAAGATTATCTTCTTTTCTCTCTGGTTTTTTTTTTTTTTTGGTTTTTTTTTTTTGATTTTTTTTTTTTTTTTTTTTTTTGGGGGGGGTGTTTTTTTTGCCACATTTCACTTGCATCATTTTGACATTTCAAATAAAATGTAATGGTTATCTAAGTGAATTGTAATATTCTATTTCAAAAATTATGTTGTTAATGTATGCTTTGTACACAATTTTGATGTGTATGCAAATCTGCCTTGATGTTGTGTATATAGGTGTGTGCATGTGTGTGTGAGGGTGTGTGTGTGTGTGTGTGTGTATGTTATGTGTGTGTCCTAATTTGTGAATGATTTGAATGAAATCAATAAACAACAAGGGAGAACAAAAAGTGTGTGTGTGTGTATAAATATGTATGTGCATGGGTGAGTTTGTCTATTATTTTATTTGTTTGTTTTTGGATAGAGGCTGGACTGAACCATTATTATTTTGATAAATGCCTTCAAAAAATTTGCTCACAAAAGTACAGCTTGCAATAGATAATGATAAAATCTGATAACTAGACATATGAATCCTATGCACCCTTTACATATTGGATGACACCAAAGTTTATTGGATGAAAATCCGGTCTGAAATGACTGAAACATCCAAAACAAAAAAGTAAAACAAAGCGATCGTAATAAAATGTGGGTCCCACACTTTATTAGAATTGCTCTGTTTTGGATATCTCAGCCATTTCAAAACCAGTTTTCATCAAATAACCGTTGAATTCCCCATGAAATTACTGTACATGCTCTTTCATATTTCAGAAGAGGTTTCTCATTATCTCACCCCAAAAAAAAAAAAAAAAAAAAATGTTAAAAACCTGAAATTAGGTCTCAACCAAAACTATACGATCCCTAAAGCCAGCAACATGATCATGGAAGCGGCATTGTGCCCTTCTGTTTCATATACAGTACTACATGTATATATTGCATACATCGTTATGGTCAACAGAGTGATACACTGTATATACTAGTGTAAATGTAAACATTTAATATACATTGTACAGTCAAGTGGTTGTCACTTAAATTCCAGGAAACGCGAAGAAGACACCAACTGTCAACAGGAAATACATCATGAGATTTGCGGGGTGGTACGTTTCCGGTCTAGTGGCATGATCATCAGAAATTCAAGATGTCTTGGAAAAGAAACAGCAATGGCAATGAAATCATCAATACTCTGAGATTCTGAGGTGCTTGGCTGCTGGTGGTACGTAACTAAAAAGGGAATTACAAGGATGAAGCGACTTTTTACCTCAGCTGATCCAAAGGGTCAATGAACTATTGCCCTCATCATTCATCGTGGGGGTTGTGCGTAAACTATACTTATATAAATGTATACCTGAAAACCCAAAGACGGATTTAAATTCATCAAACTTGGTAGGCAGCACCCTACTAAACGACGAAAGGTAGTTTGTTCAAATTGGCACCTTTGAGTGCCCCCTCCCCGCTTATGATATCAAACTGTAGGTTGCCATTGATACGCTATCGAGTGATTTATCTTTGTTCAAATGGGCACCATGCATGCCCCACCCGGTGGGGGATGGCCTGGGGGATGGGGGCATGCAATATTTATATTATATTGGATGGCTATGAATGGGATACCAGGGAATATTGCACGAGTTAGGGCCAATATTGCACGAATCGAAGATGAGTGCAATATTGACTCTAACGAGTGCAATATTCCCTGGTATTCCATGAATCAAGGCCATCCAATATAATTATTATCATCTATACAATTAAGTAGAGCAACCATGAACTGCACAAAATTACCTGGCTTCTACTCGTCTTTGAAGTTGACTCGGCAGTCCCATCCCAGCGCTGAAAAGGGGAAGCCCCTAAAACTGCGTATTGAAACAAACAACTAGCAAGATGTTTGCGCGCGTGTGAAAAATGTAACAAAATGACGCGCACTAGTAGCAAGCATTTGCGCATTCAGCAAGCGCTCACGCAATAAACGAGACAGAATTGAATATCGTGTGATCTTGAACGGCAATTAACAACGGTAGCCTATGGGGAATTAATACGTTGGTCTATGCGATTCGTTCAATATGCTCCGATATTGAACGGTAAAAATTGAGCGGACTACAATACGCGTTTTTAATGCGCCGCTAAAACGTCCTATATAGATGATAATAATTGATCTTCTTTTTTTTTTAATGCATGGTAAAATTTTCTGCAAACTTGGCAAGTGATAGATAATGTAGACAACATGATCATACCCTTCTTGAGGTTCCCCTATGTTAAGCTCCCCAAGTTTGCTATCTTCTTGGGTATGATTTATGGTCTGCAAGAATTATTTGATAAACATTTGGAACGGTGAACTTGCAAAACTCCGCTTAGAGAGATCTCGATGAGTCTCTTTTTTTTTCTTCTCCATCTTCTGTTTTTTTAATCCAGAAAGAACCGATTTTACTTAAACTTTGACAATCCTTTGCATTGGGTCATTGTGGAGAACAAACCACTGTCTATAGCGGAATCTAAATCAGCGCTGACATTTCCGTCACATCTTAATTTCGATGATTGCATCAGTGTCTTACAGACCATGCCACGCAGTGCTGATTTTTAAACTCGCCAAATATCAGACGTCTTAGTTAGGTGATTAGTTTCTCATTCTTTACAAATTTTATATAGGCCCTACTTTTAGAGTTTCATAAGAAACAAAGAAAAAGAACTCCCCCTTTTCAGCCCTCTCCTGCTCGCGTTGCTTGTATATGAAAAAAAAAAAATCTACAGGTATTCTAAATTTTCTTGATTCGTGATTCAGTAACATGTTTAATTTCTTTCTCTTTTTTCAGAGTTGAAATCTCCTGTTGAATGTTCAAATTGGCCAACGCTTGTATATTACTTTTTGGCTTTCGGATGAACCGAAGAATTCAACCAATACTAATGATAATTAGTACTAATTAATACTAATAATAATTCTTCGATGCTGAAAGACATGCGCGTATGATAATGCAGTGGAAACCATACCATTCCGGGCATAAGACCTATAAACTGTATAGATTTAAAAATTGGCTTTTATACGTATACGATTGGTAAGATTCAGTGTTCCAAATTCAAAGTCAACTGCTCGAAAACTGACCGAGTAAGTCCAGTGCCTACAGTATTTATACATAACAACATATTGCCCGCGACATTGATGGAAACGTGTCCTGCACATCCACATATTTGGCCTATCGCGGATATTTTATATGACAAATTCAAAATCAACTGCTTCAAAAATTTGATAAAGTATATAGATAAATCCACATGCAAAGTACAGACCATCAACGAACTAATGATCACGCATTGCATGATTCCCTTTAGGTACCGCCTTCAAACTTCTTGGAAATTTCAGGAGGGGGAGGGGGTTGGAGTATAACATAAATTTTATCACACGAAACATAATCTTCAGGAATTTCACGTGACTTCAGGAAGTTTATTTCACGATAGAGGAAGTGAGGACTGGTGTAGGCTTATAATCAACAAATTAAATTGATATTTATCCACGTTTCTCAGTACGGAGTTAATATAACGAGAATTAAGAGTTTCTTATATCAGCAGCCGGAAATTTGAATTAATCACACAGAATAAACAAACTATTGAGTCATCACTTCGACTCCCAATAGACACCTTCCGGATAAAGAGAAATATGACTAATAAGGAAGAGAAACTCTTTCAATAGGCATTTTATTTATCCAAAATCTTTATCTAAAATCCGTAGAAAATGCCATCCTATGAACTAAAAAATGAAAATATAAATTCGAGGGGAGGGGGTGACCTCGCCCCCCCCCCCCCCAAAAAAAAAAAAAAAAACCAAAACCAAAACCAAAACCAAAAACAAAAACAAAAACATCGAGGAGGCGGTGAGGGACTGTGCGGGTCGCGTCCATCCCCGCCCCAATCTACGTGATCCCCGCCTGTATTATGCTTTCATTATTTTTGAGACATGCTGAATGCATATAATTTGCTTAGAGTTGTAACGTATGCGCCTTATCAGACACTTATTTAATAATTATTGTTAGACCAGGGACCAGAGTGTTAAACAACTTTTGGTGACAGATAGGCACACAAAATCAAAACACTGACCTTAGAGGGATAGGGCCTAGTATAGTTTTGGTTGAGATTGGGGATTCAGATGTTAATTTTTTGCGAGATAATTAGAAGCCATGCATGCATCCGTGAAATATTAAGGAGCATATAATAACCGTCTAAGAGAAATTCAAACTTTAATTTAAATGGAAATGGGTTTTGAAATGGCTGAGCTATCAAACAACAAAGTATTTAAACTGGCAAAGTGGTCCTGATAAAAGGTGGGTCCCACCTAGCTATTATTAAGACCTCTTCATTTTTTAGATATCTCAGTCATTTCAAAACCAATTTCATAAGATAAAATTTGAATTCCTTTTAGAATTGTACGCTCTTTCATAATTCTTTAGAGTTTTCTCATTGTCACACAAAAGCGTATAATTGGAAGCTGAAATGCCCATCCAAACTATCCATCCATTTAATGAGATGGCAATTATCTGATTGAGCCATATATAATAATATGTTATTATTATTATTATTTTTTATTATTATTGTTGTTGTTGTTGTTATTATCAATAATAATATTATTATTACCGGTATTATTATCACTACTACTACTACTACTATCATTATTATTATTATTATCATTATTACTATTACTATTATCATTATCATATTATGTATGTTAATATAGGTCCCTAACCTGTATGCCGATGGTAAAATTGTATGTAAGATTTTATTCAATGTTTTCAACAAGAACATATTAACAATAGTGAATACGGACTGTATAAACTTGAACACATTTACAATAATGAATACAAATTTTGCATTGTAGGCCCTAAATTCATTAATTAAAAAAAGAGAAAAAAACACTATGGTAGAGGCTTAAACTATTTATTGTTGTGTTTAGCACATTAAACCACCCTGCCGCTTTAGTTACATTCACTCTGGTAACTGTATCATCATCAAGAAAAAAAAAAAGAAACTGTCATCAATAATTATTTAGAGAAGTGCAACATTACTCTTCTAATGAATTTCACTTTTGTTTAAATAATGATGGTATAGGTCTAGATCAAACTTTTGGGACCGCCCTCGTAGCTATCTTGTATATCGATTCAACGACGATTGCTATCGATTACTAGTATTTTGGCAACAAGCACAGCAGCTGCTGCAAGGTCAGAGGTCACGTCGCGGAGAATGCTGCGAATTTGCACAGAATAGCAGAAATGTAACACGTAAATTTCCTATTTTTCCTTGGTCTTGCCTGGGATCCATTGAAGCCCTTGCGTACATACTGGCTTCAAGATCACTTCTGCCCAGAAATTTCTGATATTCGCTTGGAGAGAAAGATGGCAGATCACGACGAAGTTGTTACAGCTGTTCACAGTCTTCGACAAAAGTTATGTGCTGATCCTATGCCCGAGGAACGACAGGTAACCATGCATGTGTACTAATTTACTGCGGGTGTACCACAGTTAATAGACCGTCTACCACTTTTTCTACTATCTAGCTAGGCTCTTGCCTCTTGGCCTACTTTGTCTAGACCACTCTACTACTCGAGTTCTACAGTTAATTAACTAACCAGTGAGGCTATTGAAAGTTTGCTTCCCTTGGACTTGATAGAACAGCCTTTGCTTTGCTTTGGTTCGTCTCACAATCTCACGCATGCATAGCACCCATTTTTCTCACATATCGCCATCGGGACCACACTGATGGCTGATGCCTATGATTCATGAATGATGAGGTCAAAATTAGGAGCATATAGATCTACATGAAGCTCAAAGGAGAAAGAAAAAGTGATAGTTGCAATTGAAGGTATTTCCCTTGTATTGTCTTTCAAAGTAAGTAGAAAATAGTCACTTAAATATGCACCAGATCGCACCATTTAGAGCCTAAGAGGGCTAAAAATTGAAAAAAGTCCCTTCCCTGGAAGGAGGACAGCGGGCCACCAGCCAGCCTCCCACACCCTTCCCCAGGCCAGCTCGGTTCCTTCACTCCCTCGCTACTCGTTGCGAGACGCCAAGTCATGAAAATCTCACTCATAAAAATTTTTTGAACGTGGCATCTGTGCGTCATGTGGTGCGGATTTCTCACAAACATGCGTCAAATCAATTGTTTTAGAGTGTGTGTGTGAGGAAAACGTTAGCAAGAAATTTCACAATTTTTAAAAATAACTGCTGAACTAAAAATGACACGCATGAACAGTTGATGATGCTTTCAAACCCCCGCGCCCATTGAGCAATCATTTGTAAACTACAGAATGCAAATGTTGGACTTGCAATTTTTTCAACTTTCGCTCCTTCGCAAATCATTAGCATGCTCCGTGAAATCAGCCCTTTATTTAATTGCACTGTACAATGTGTACAAAATCTATTCTCTATTGTTACTCTATACAACTTTACAACTTCGGCCTACTTCGTTGGTTGTGGAAGATACTTCAAATATACACAGTATTTGGCTTATAAAACTTACAAGTGCAAAGTGTGAATATTTGAGCCATTTTCTTAAGTTTCAGCACTGATCGTGTAACCATTCATGTCTTGACTTTTGTCTGGATTTATTGCATTCAGTTGTACTCACAAGTTGCACACAATTTAGGCCTACTTGTTGTTATTTTTCTCTTGTTAATTCTATTCAAAACAGATACTCAAAATCTTGCGGCGCCTGGACAGACTACCAATTACAGTAGAAGTATTACAGGTACAGCTATCTCTGTATTTCTCCATATTGGGTTTTCTCTTCACTGAGACTGGAGTCTAACCATACAATATTTTTAAAATAAAAGCAGTTAATGTTGTAGATAGTACCCCGATACCTTTCTTTAAATATAGATTCTGAATTTTGGGCTTTAATTTATTCACTGTATACATACGATGGATGTATTTTGTAATAGGGAGCCTAACTTTTGGTGAATCTTAACTTCCCGACAATTTGCGAATGGTTAAATTCGTGGTCAGGAAAATGCACATTCAACAGGGAAATGTACAGTATGTGCACATAGCATTTATGTTGGGATTAGAGATGATATTTTTTGTTTTTGAATTTGTGAATAGTGCCTGATTCCTGAAGTTAAAAAAAAAAGAGAGAGACCATGCAATATGTAAGGCATGTATAATACAGTATATTCAGCATCAATATTCTCTGAAATGGTTTCCATTGTGCTACGAAAATGTATGAATTCATGAAATTATTCGTGCAGGTTCTGATACAATTTGTGTGACCCATACAATGTCAGTCGCAGCATACATGTACAATACAAATGATCAAGTGATGAAATTGATATGTGTGTGGGCTTATCTTATCAGAAGCCATGTGTCTCTATCTGATTTGGAAATGATGTGCAGAAGCACTACATGAATATCAATTCTTCTTTAATGTTTTTATGATTTGCTTTGTTTGTTATATTTAGGAGACAGGGATTGGAAAGGCCGTGAACAAATTGCGCAGGTGCGGCGGTGACATCACAGTCGCAGTGAAAGGACTCATTCACGGATGGAAGGAGCTGGTAGGTGAACCCCGTAACCAATGATTACCAGTGGTCTAAACTTAAACAGATAAATGGAATTTATAACCAGAAGTCACTTTATTGATACTTTAGCATATATAAAAAGGATGATCCATGTCACAAGGGTTTGAGGGTGTCACAATGCTCTATTTTGTTTTTTCACAGCATCTACACCGAGCACCATGCCACAAAGTGACACCATCATTCTAATTGTGACAAAACTTGCAAATGAGACAAATGTGGCAACTCACTACCGAGATATCCAAGTTAAAGTTAATTGTTCAGCTGTTCTTTGGATACAGCTCAATTACTGTGGTCAAATGTTACCAAAGAATTAAAGGCTATTATTAAAGAGAAGTCTAGGGTCATGCTAATTTTCAGGCAAGTGCCCAAATTCCTGGCCCTAGTTGTATCAAAGTTCAAGCCTCTTCTTGTACAAGGTACAAGGGTGTAGTTTCATACAGCTGTGTGTATTTCAGGCCATTTCTCTCATTCCAGCCTTTATCCCTGATAGAAATATCAGAGAGATCTAGAAGCTCAGACTTCCATGGTCTGAGCAAGGACCTAGACCTCAGTGGTAAGGGACTTCATCTTGAACTCAAGATGTTCACTTTGTTCTCACAATTAAAATTCTTTCAATTTTGATTTGTTTAAAGCTATGTGGTACCCTGTTTATGTATTGCCATATAAGGCCAATCAAAGTACTTCTGTTAGATTCTTGCAAACTCCTGTAGTTCCGTGCAAACACAATATTTCTTGAAGATTGTCTTTACCTCTGCTTTCAGGTGCGCAAAGCCATGGAGGCCGAGAGGCAAATGGATGCTGAAGCCGAGCATTCTCCGGCTGCTGAAGATGTGAGAGACGAGGATGAGGAGGAAGGAAGAGGAGAAGAGGAGGAGGAGGTAGCGGAGGAGGAGGAAGGAGCAGAGGAAGAGGAGGAGGACCAAGGAGATGAAGATGCGGGTGAATCGATGGATGAGGAGGAAGAGGAGGGGGATGGTGAAAGCTACACTGGCAGTGACAATAGTGCCTCTCAGTCAGAGGATGACAGAGACGCCCCTTCGTCCTCTGGCGGGGAAAGTCCTCGATGTGACAGTCCTCCGCCTGCTCCCGTCCAGGAGCCCAAGTACCCTCGCAAAACCGAAAGATCTTCATTCAAGGACTCAGGTAATCATCACAAGTATCGCGATTCTGATCGGGAGAGGACGTCGCAGAAGAGACCGCATGAGCATTCACCACCCCACAGACAGCACCTCTCCTCCTCGCATTCCAGTGTAAACACAGCAAAAAAGAAGCGAGTTGAAGAGAACTTTACTTCCAAGAACTTGGCTGGTCCAAAGAAATTGAAAAAATCCGCTCTGGGAGACAGTGTGCCGGCGCAAGACCTCTTCCAAAACCCCCATAAGCTTGGAAGCCAACCCCAGGCTCCATCTGCCAAAAGCACTAGTTTGAACAAAGTTAGAAGTTCCAATGCAGATAAAGATCGCTCTTCCCCCAGCAGAAAAGACCAACAGCTTTCTCATTCCCCTGCAAAGAATTCTGCACATGGAAGTAAATTGACAAATGTAGATCAGACCAAGCAGAAGAAGGCAAATGCTGCAGGCGATGCGAAAAGACCTGAAGGGAGAAGTGAAGGTATTGTTGAGATGAATGGAAATGCAAAAAGGTCTGGCCCTTCTGTCAGTGTTGATGGCAAGCCTCCGTCAAGTCAAAATACTTCCAAGTCAAAAAGTACTGCAGTCAAAGCGCCATCAAAGAAGCCTTCATTGTTGTCAGTGAATGATAAGCTGAAAACTGAATCCACAAATACTGGAAAAGAGACAAAATCTGAAACACACAGGACTAAAGATAAATTGTTGAGCAAAAGTCCGGGCAAGAGCAGCATCAAAACAGAAAGTAGACCTAAGCCTTCATCATCAGTGTCGTCGTCGTTGTCATCATCATCATCATCATCGCCTTCTGTGAAAGCTAATAAATCAAGTGCAATTCAGGGAGATGTGAAACATAGCGAATCCAGTGCGAATGATGGTGAAAAAACGAGGAGAAGACTTTCGAGTGGTGGTGGGAACAGTGGTGATGATGAAAAAAACTTCAGCAACACTGGCATGTCTTTTGCAGACTGCCTGATGGGTCCTATTCCCAGCGGAAAGCCGAAAAAAGTGAAAAGATTGAATAATGGAGCGGCAGCAGCGGCATCCACGAAGAAGGTGGCAACAGCCAAAGTGCCAACATCAAACAAATCATCCTCAAAGCAAGCAACATCTTCTTCATCGTCGAAGTTGATGACATCAGTTGGGTCAAAGTCATCGAAGAGTGTGCAGTCATCCAGCAAGTCTGGTGTGCGAGAGCCATCTAGTGGCAGCAAGTCTAAGGCATCAGGAAAGGATAAAGGGAAGGTTACTCCTCGAGAAAAAGTCAAAAAGGAGAGCCAGGGACTACCCCAGGAGATGAGTACACAGAGGACTAAAACAGTGAGTGTAGTGAAAAAAAAGGGCAAACATTGTTTTCCAATGATTATGCCTCCGCCAACGAAGTGGCCGGAAGCATTATGTTTTCGGGTCGTCCGTCCGTCCGTCCGTCCTTCCGTACGTATGTTCGTCCCGTTTTGTTTTTGTCGATATCTCAAGAACCGTGTAGTGGTTTTACGTCAAACTTGGTATGACTGTATATCCTGGGGGGATAATACTTTGTTTGAATTTTAGGGTCACGGGATCAAAGGTCAAAGGTCACAGGTTATTTTGTGAAAAAAAAGGTTGAAAATTCATGTTTTTCTCCATATCTCGCAAATCGTTCAAGGTATCTTCATGGAACTTAGTATATATGCTTGTTCCAATGGGCAGTGATTATCTAGGGAAGTTGGGGGTCTTGGTAAAAGGTCAGGGGGTCAAAGGTCAAGGTCAACTCCTCAAAATATCACTACTTTCCTTATATTTATGCAATGCCTGAAGGTTTTTTTTTTTTTAAACTTGATGTATGCATGTATTACCCAATATATATTCTATGGGAAGTTTCTTGTCAAAAGGTCAAAGGTCAAAGGTCAAGTGAAAGTGCTGAATTGCACTTTTTCCTCCATATCTCAAAAGTAACTCAAGGTATCATCATGGAACTTACATATTTATGCATGTTCAACCTAACAGTGATTCTCTTTGGAACTGTGAGGTCAAAGGTCAAAGGCCAGGTTTAGATAATGCTATTTTCCCATTTGATACTGAAATTATACTTTTTCTCAACACCTTGAAAATTGCTCAATGCATAAACTTGTAAAAGGGTCAAAAGTCAAGTAAAAATCATCAGTTCCCCAAATACCTGCACTCTGACATTTTAATCATTCATCCAATTGAACCTAGTTCTAGGAAAGTGAACATTCAGCACATTTGTGGCAAACCTGTCATTTTGATATTTTGCCAATTGTGTGAAACTGTCATCACACATTGTCAAGACATTGTACCATAGACCTATTAGGAGAACCATGCATTATGGCGGAGGCATATCAGTCACCGTAGCGATATATCTAGTTAGGTGATCCGAGAATCCTCTCGGATCACCTTCTGTATCTGTACTGATTCTTTGTTCTTCTTCTTCTTCTTCTTCTTCTTCTTTATTTCTCCGCAAAAGTTGTGTAGAGATAAGCTCAGAAAGTGCATTGCCTATGAATGTCAAACTTATACCATATGTGTATCATGTCCCAAAGACGACATGTCAAGTAAAATCGTAGTGATCAGTCGACCGTGACGTCACTATGACGTCATTATATGAAAACACATTTTCAATCATATCTCATTAATGGAGTGGAATTTCTCAATGAAATTAACGTCACATAAATTTCAATTCAAGGGAATTCTACCCATATTTTCAGAATTCCTCGCATCGTAAAGACGTGCGCGTACGCGCGCGTTGAAATATTTGTATGCTCCAATCAAGCTCAAATTTTTTTTGCATACGTTTCAGACCATTTGGAGCATTTTTTGAAAAATTGAAAAAATTGGACGGACGCGTACGCGCGCGCACATATACGCACGTACAGCTCATATGCAACAGAAATTTCCCGATTTTTTACATTTATCGGATGTCTGAAAAGTCAAGGAATATTTCTAGCAAGTTTCAAGTCAATCCGACTCAATATGACGTCATACGGGACTGTCAAAGTTGAAATTCCGCGCGCGCGTCAATGGCGATATACAGTACAACAATGCCCCAAAACCGCCAATTTTAAATCCGATTTTACTCGTCAGGATGGACGGTGACCCCCCATTTTTTTTACATATTCTGAAAGCTGATGAGTTGTACATGTCAGTTTATGGGTTGGCGATACTGAAAAAGTCATTCAAAGATATCAAATTTCTTAATAAAGTTAAAAAAGTAAATTTTCAAAATGACGTCATCAAATTTCAAGTTCATTCAAGCATATCTCACTTTTTCTTTAATTGATTTACGTCCAAATTTCAATATGTTGTAGCTTATTAAATGGTCTTTCAGATATATAATAACAACAATTTGATTGGATGACGGCATCACCTCGTAAAAATGGATTTAAAGTAATCTTGTCAAATTTGACCAGTTTACGTGTTATCTCTATGGGAGTGCAGTTTTTCTGGAAATGAAAACTGACATGACTATCTTTATCGAGCACTAGCTCACTTATGCTTCGGTGAATTTCTCCCATATTTTAGTATGTTGTAGCTGAGACTTTGGGCTATCGTTAATGTGCCCTTCGTTTTTTCATACGGAGTCGGCATCATGCCCAAAAACTTGGTTGAAATTAAAGCTTATCTTCCATGTATTTTCATATTCCTTTCTTTCTGCAACTTTCTTTGCAATAACTCAAGAAAAACAAGCTCTATCAGCCCAATATTTTGCACATGTTTAGTTTATGTCACGTACATTATTTCATAAAATAACAACTACTTGATCGGGCACCTTCTTGGGTATGTAAATTAGGGTCAAAGGTCAAAAATGTTTCATCCTGTATCTTGGTTAATACATGTCTTATCTTTCCCATATTTTGCATACGTAAAGACCATGTTACAAGAATCATTTCACAAAATAACCACTTTTTGCTCAGACGCCATCTTGTCTGTGCAAAGTAGGGTCAAAGGTCATATGTACTTCTTTCTTTATCTTTATTATGACGTGTTATCTCTATGGGAGGGAATTTTTCTAGATGTGAAAATTGACATGATTGTCTTTATCGACGACTAGCTCAATTACCCTTCGGTGAATTTCTTCCAGATGTTAGTATGTTGTAGCCAATGTAATACTCTTTTAAGTTTTGTTAATCAAAGTTTTAATCGGATGATGTCTTCACCACGTGAAAATGGATATAATGTAACCTTGTCAAATTTAACCAGTTTACGTGTTATCTCTATGGGAGGGAATTTTTCTGGAAATGAAAATTGACATGACTTTCTTTATCGAGCACTACCTCACTTACTCTTCTGTAAATTTCTCCCAGATTTTAATATGATGTAGCTGAGACTTTGGGCTATCATCAGTGATTCTTCATTTTTTCATACGATGCCGAGATCACGTAAAAACTTGGTTGACATCAAACTTATATTCGATGTATTGAGATATTTCTTTCTCTCTGCAACTTTCTTTGCAATAACTCAAGAAAAACAGCCCCTATCATTCCCATATTTGGCACATGTTTAGTTTATGTCACGTACATTATTTCATAAAATAACAACTACTTGATCAGACACCATCTTGGGTATGTAAATTAGGGTCAAAGGTCATAAATGTTTTAACCTGTATCTTGGTGAATACATGTCCTATCTTTCCCATATTTTACACACGCAAAGGCCATGTTACAAGAATCATTTCACAAAATAACCACTTTTTGGTCAGATGCCATCTTGGCTGTGCAAAGTTGGGTCAATGGTCAAATATACTTCATTCTGTATCTTCTTTATAGTGTATACCGAATTTGGTAACAGAGATAGCAGACCTAACTCTCTTTTCTAAATGAGAATCCAAATATCACACGTCCAATGTCTCTAAACACAGATGAAACCTATATGGTCATGCCTATTGCGATCAGGACTCGAATCATTGATTAAAAAAAATCGGATCACCTAATTTGTCAGTCTTGACAAATTCCAAGTCTAGTTTTTCTCTTGTTCTTGTTCCTATCCAGGATGTCTTCAAAAACAAACAACACCACTTTCCAATCGATCTCATTCTCATAGTATGCACCTTACTTTTTTAATCAGCTGCTTTCAAGCATTCATGCCGCACTATTTCTTACAACACAGTTCAAGAAATGACTCTGATAACTTTTGTTACAATTGACATTCCTGCCAGTTCTTTCTGCAGAGTATTGTGAAACAAATTCGTATATGAATAATAATAATTATTATTATAGTAACTATCATGAATGATGATTATTATCATTACTACTACAAGTACTGCTACTGCTGCTGCTGCTTCTATGTTTGTGATAGAGCTTCTGTCCATTCTTTTCTAAAGAAAGTTAGTATGCCGACTAAAGGTAATCATTCAAATTCATGAAATTCTTCCATTGAAATATTTTCATTGCAACTGATTGACAAATTGCCCTACATCAACGTCGATGTAGGGCAATTTGTCAATCAGTTGCGTTAAAGCTAATCAGTGCACAATTTTAGGTGTTGGTGTACATCTTGTATCATTCTTCCATAATATTTCACAGAGAGAAGAAGATTTGCATCAGGGTATAACTTTTAACCTACCTGAGATTTCAGCTGACTACAAACCTCTACGCCTACCGGAGCTTTCCCCTAAAAAGAAAGGTAAATGTAATGTCCTTGTTTGTTTCATTTCCTCATGTTAACATTATCGTTTGTTGGTTTGTTTTTATTAGGTGGGGATAAAGTTTTCTTATTACAAGGACTCATTTAGAAGCACTTTTTGTTTGATACTGTATTGCTTGTTGTCTTAGTATCAGAGATAATTATGTGCTCTCTTGTGAATTTGAGATGGCACTGGTATTTCATGTGCATTTTGTGAATTCTCTTTGAAAAAAAAAAGGATTGTAAAAAGAAAATCAAATCCGTGGAAGCTTTGAAGGAATTGAATTAGATTCTAGTTACTGATTTGCAAAGATGTCTATTTTGATAGATTATCATGTAATTCAATCATTCATGAGATTAAACTGAACAGTACTCATGGACAAAAGGGGCATAGAATGCAATGTAAATGTCCCCCACCTCTGCGCAAATATCACAATGGCATTTTAAAACAAAAAGCTACATCCACCCAGTGAAGTTAGGAGTGATTTATAGTTCTGATCAAGCCACAGACTTTGGTTCAGGAGAAAACAGACATAATGAAAAGTGGCTGAGTTATGCACTTGTGAGTTTGTTTTAATTGTTGCTGTTGTTGTTATTTTTTTTTGTATTCCTCAGTGACAATGATTTTGGTAATCTCTTTTATTTTGTCTCCCCAGTGTTGGGACCGAGTGATGAGGGATCCTACATCGGGTCAAAGCATGCCAGAACAAAGGTCTTCTCAGGGAAAGCAAGATCAACATGGAGATGTAAGTCCCTAGTAATAATGCTGTTTTATATAATTATGACAAAAATAATTCAGCATTCTACATGTAATGTACATTGTACATATGCAACTGTACCAACCATTAGGAAACTTCTGTGGTGATGACATCACCCAATCTCAATTGCATACATGTATGTGACTGTGACCAATAGTGCTTTGCAAAACTGTCATCAAAGCACATATTTATTTTTATGCCTCCGCAACGAAGTGGCCGGAGGCATTATGTTTTCGGGTCGTCCGTCCGTCCGTCCGTCCGTCCGTCCGTACGTCCGTACGTCCGTACGTCCGTCCGTACGTCCGTCCGTACGTCCGTCCGTCCCGTTTTGTTTTTGTCGATATCTCAAGAACCGTGTGGTGGTTTTACATCAAACTTGGTATGAGGGTATATCCTTGGGGGATAATACTTTGTGTGGATTTTAGGGTCACAGGGTCAAAGGTCAAAGGTCACAGGTTATTTTGTGAAAAATTTTTTTGAAATTTCATGTTTTTCTCCATATCTCGCAAATGGTTCAAGGTATCTTCATGGAACTTAGTGTATATGCTTGTACCGATGGGCAGTGATTATCTAGGGAAGTTGGGGGTCATGGGTCAAAGGTCAGGGGGTCAAAGGTCAAGGTCAACTCCTCAAAATATCACTACTTTCCTTAAAATGCAATATGTCTGAAGGTTTTTTTTTTTTTTAACTTGATGTATGGCATGTATTACCCATTATATATTTTTGGGGAAGTTTCTTGCCAAAAGGTCAAAAGGTCAAAGGTCAAGTGAAAGTGCTAAATTGCACTTTTTCCTCCATACAATTGTATCTCGAAAGTAACTCAAGGTATCATCATGAAACTTACATATTTATGCATGTTCAACCTAATAGTGATTCTGTTTGGAACTGTGAGGTCAAAGGTCAAAGGCGAGGTTTAGATAATGATATTTTCCCATTTGATACTGAAATTATACATTTTCCCAATACCTTGAAAATTACTCAATGCATAAACTTATAAAAGGGTCAAAAGTCAAGTAAAAATCATCAGTTCCCCAAATACCTGCACTCTGACATTTTAATCATTCATCCAATTGAACCTAGTTCTAGGAAAGTGAACATTCAGCACATTTGTGTCAAACCTGTCATTTTAATATTTTGCCAATTGTGTGAAACTGTCATCACACATTGTCAAGACATTGTACTATAGACCTATTAGGAGAACCTTGCATTATGGCGGAGGCATATCAGTAGCCATAGCGATATATCTAGTTGCCTATATCTTCTGTTTCTTTTTCATACATTGTAGGTCAATTCAGCATTCACTGTTCTCATTGTTCTGTTTGTTGGCTTTATTCTCTATCAAAGCCAAATCATATTAAAGTGGAGTGAAGGTCTTTCTGAGCATACATAATATGTATACAGCAGTACTGTAGGCCAAGAGAAACCCTTCTGTCTGTGGGCATCAGTCAGTGTGACTATAAAATTGTCCTATTGACTTCTGCGGAAAATATTAGTAGTCCGCTAGTTGTAGTATGGTAGTTTCTTGAATGTTGCCCACAGCTGCTGCTTGCAGAGATGCCAAATTTCTCAACTGGCAGGGAATGAAAAACTGTGATTTACATGTAGCAAAGCAACAGAAGGGGCTGGGTGTTGAGCAGATGTCTATGCTGCCCTACTTTGGCAAAAGGAAGCAAGTGACATACCATCCAAATCTGAGTTATTGATGTTTGCATAATTCACATAATGAGCTCTTCTTCCAGGGCAGGTTTCATGCAGAAACACTCATCCTACTATTAAAGAGATATGTTAGATAAGACATCATGATGCAGTGTAGTCCATTGACGTCAATGTAAATGACAGACACATTGCTCTTTTACGAGAAATGTCACTTTTGTCACTTGCTTCCTTTTACCAAAGTAGGGCAGTATACTCACATAACTTTTTTTCATCATTGTTGTCATTATCATCATGTTTGAAGATTGTCATCCATATGGCCTATTCTCCTCCATGCACAGACAGACAAATGTGTTCTGTACATAAACTAATATCAAGGGATATATGCAGTCATTTTAGATTTTAGGTTTTGTAAAATGCAATGATTCATTAGGGTATATGAGTCTTGAAATGACCCCTACACCTGCTACAGTGCCTGCATGTGCTTGAGAACCAGAGAGATGCAGACATTTTGTGAAGTTCAGTAATTTTGGGCTGTTTTCTTGTGTGTAATGCCAGCTTTAATCTATTTCATACTTTAAAGGCCCCTTATTTCATGACAAATTTGCATGCGGAAGAATTTCTGTGACTGAAGCAGCAATTTAAAGTGCAGTTTCTTTAATGTAATCTGCATCTTAGTATCCCAATGTATTTATTTTTGTAATGGATTTGTATTATGTTTTAATATAGAAGTTTATCCACATGAGGTGGCAGTCACATAATCCCTACAGATACAATGTAAGACTGTCTCCCATTTTTCTCTACACATAGATGTGCCTACCTTGTTTGAAAGCTGCATGAGGATTTTGCTGGACAATATTGATGGTAAGCCAACTATGTTAATGATTTGTATTTTTCCCATTGAATATTATAATTATCCTAGTACTTACAATGTATGTGTAGAGGTTGTAAGAAATAATTATGAAAAAGAGTTTGTAGTCTTGACTTAAAGGCATAATTTACTATTTGCAGATGAAACAAAAACCCAGCAATAATGCTTTGAAATAGTTATAAAATGTGAGTTAGGGATAGAAACAACCACTGTAAAAATTTGAATCCATATAATTGATGTTTGTGTTAAATACACAAAATGTGAACAATAGTTATGATAAAAATGTTGCCAGACTAAACCGTCTTGGAGTTACGATTTATTGAGAAAAACACTCATATCTCCTTATATTTTAGGCTTGCTTGCAAAAATTTTATATGGTAGGATGTTTTGTGATACAAAAGACCTACACATGTGTATCAAATGTGATATCTTGAACATTTTTGAAATCACTGCTCCCAAAGGTAAACAGGACCTTTAATATGTAGTTCATAATTGTGCAATATGAGAGAAGAAGAATATTTCAGTCAGAATACCACAGCAATTGACAATGCATTTGTACTGGTTGCATAGTCAATTGTAGGGAAATTTTGTCTCTGTATTTTCTCTTTAGTAATTAGATGACTCATTCATGTAAAGATCATTCATGTATAGACTACTTTTTTCTAGATTCATTGTTTTTCTTCGTTTCTTTTATTCTACAATGATTCTATATGCTGTTGAAAGAAGTGATCTATAGTCTGTGTACAATGTACAACAGTATTTTTATGTATTCTGTGTTTTTGTTTTGCTTTGTTTTTTATGCCTCCGCAACGAAGTGGCCGGAGGCATTATGTTTTCGGGTCGTCCGTCCGTCCGTCCGTCCGTCCCGTTTTGTTTTTGTCGATATCTCAAGAACCGTGTGGTGGTTTTACATCAAACTTGGTATGAGGGTATATCCTTGGGGGATGATACTTTGTGTGGATTTTAAGGTCACAGGGTCAAAGGTCAAAGGTCACAGGTTATTTTGTGAAAAAAAATTTGAAATTTCATGTTTTTCTCCATATCTCGCAAATGGTTCAAGGTATCTTCATGGAACTTAGTATATATGCTTGTACCGATGGGCAGTGATTATCTAGGGAAGTTGGGGTCATGGGTCAAAGGTCAGGGGGTCAAAGGTCAAGGTCAACTCCTCAAAATATCACTACTTTCCTTAAAATGCAATATGCCTGAAGGTTTTTTTTTTTTCAAACTTGATGTATGGCATGTATTACCCAATATATATTTTTGGGGAAGTTTCTTGCCAAAAGGTCAAAGGTTAAAAGGTAAAAGGTCAAGTGAAAGTGCTAAATTGCACTTTTTCCTCCATATCTCGAAAGTAACTCAAGGTATCGTCATGAAACTTACATATTTATGCATGTTCAACCTAACAGTGATTCTCTTTGGAACTGTGAGATCAAAGGTCAAAGGCCAGGTTTAGATAATGCTATTTTCCCATTTGATACTGAAATTATGCTTTTTCTCAATACCTTGAAAATTACTCAATGCATAGACTTATAAAAGGGTCAAAAGTCAAGTAAAAATCATCAGTTCCCCAAATACCTGCACTCTTGACATTTTAATCATTCATCCAATTGAACCTAGTTCTAGAAAAAGTGAACATTCAGCACATTTGTGTCAAACCTGTCATTTTAATATTTTGCCAATTGTGTGAAACTGTCATCACACATTGTCAAGACATTGTACTATAGACCTATTAGGAGAACCATGCATTATGGCGGAGGCATATCAGTAGCCGTAGCGATATATCTAGTTTTTTTTTAAAGAAATGAAGGGTCCACTGCAGCATGGTATACAGTACATTTGAATAAGAGTCATCATTTGTTTATTTATTTATTATTTATTTCATTATTATTATTTTTTCTTTTGCTATCCTTTGTAGCCCTCGATGAGATTGGAGTACCATATGACATCATCAAACCTATTCTAGAAAAGTGTACTCCGCAGCAGCTGTTACGACTTGAAGACTTCAACCCGGTGAGTTGATGGATGTCTGGCTACATTACATCCTGTTCTATCAGCTGTTACTTTGTGCTTACTTGACAGTCAGAAAGCTTTTGCAAATTGTATCTATTTAGTAATACAGTGAATTATGGTCCAGTTTTTAAAGTGTGTTTACATTCATATTCATTTATACGTAAGAAACAAATATGGAATCAGGAAGGATCTTTGCTTTAACCCTATTCTAACTGGGCTACTAGTATTTGAGACCAAGTTTTTACTGGGACCCCCCCCCCCCCCCCCCCCCCCTTCAGATCTTGGCTGCCGATGGGGCGATCAATGCAAAATTTTCCCCAAACATAGAGCCGAATGTCAACTACAAGATTATATGGTCATACAATAGAAAAATATTGATTTTCTATATTTAGTAAATTGACTTATATACAAAGTTATGCATGAAATCATATTGTCGCCTGTAACTCTGTTGAAAAGACTGAAGGATTGCTAAATTTTTGTGTCAGAATTCCTCAAGACACGTCAAACAATTTTCTTGCAAGAAAAATAGCATAATCAAGTTCAATTTCATTTATTGTTTTGTGAATTTATTATGTATTTTATTGTTTTTTGACCTTTTGTTTTCTATTCATATGTAAAGCAGTGTAAAATAGGAAGTGAGAAAAATCTGGACCCGTCTTTCATACGCGTATCAATGCATGCCTACTGCCCCTACCATTTATCCATAGTCTAGTGTAAGGATGTGTTTTAACATGATTGTACCCTTTAACTCTCCAGTACTTGATAGAAGACACTGACCCGCTGTGGAGAGCACATGCAGACCGAGATTTCAAGGGTCACCGACCAACGGACATGGAATCATGGAGGGAACTATACCTGGTAAGAAGAGTTGGAGGTCACAAACTACATTCCTATCATCACTGGCCTGTTATTCGTAATCCTTTGCAGAATATTGTTTTTCTGCTTGACACATCCTCTGTCATGCTTTTAAATCACCTTCCTATGCAGATGTTGTAGAAAGTCAGTTGATAGGCATAGCATATATGCATATTTTTATTGTTACATGTGAATACGTTTGTATGTGACCCTGCATCACAAAACATAAAGTTGCCAGACGTAGATTTTTAGTTGTGGGCAGACTCTGAAAGAGCAGATTTTATTAGCTCAAAAATTATGTATTAACTCATTTCAAATGGACTGTCCAAAGCTATCTAAATACTGGAAAGAAATAACACACTCTGGAAAAAGTGTGAGGTGAGAAAACAGGCTCTGAAGTACAGGGTTTGTTCAAGCGCTATTAATCTTTACCAAGTTGTGCTAGCTATGCAATGAATGGAACCAAAACAGGATATGAACCACCAAAGCAACAACAATGAAGGGATTATCAGATTAGGCTGAAATTCACCATGCTCTATTAACACATTATGTCCATGATCAATGCCAACTTTCAAAGCAGTAGCATAATCCTTTCAAAAGTTTTTGGAGTTGAAAGTGACGAGTGTGTGAAGGATTTTTTAAAGATCAAAAGAGATCTCTAAGAGAGACTTACTCTTCATGATGTGCCCTCCTGTCCCACAATTTTGCTTTAGTATACTAGTTTGCTGCTTTATTAAACAAAATCTGGCTCCAAACAGGTGGGCTGAATTGATCACATATTAGTTCTAGTTTGATAATGAATACTTGTATCTTCATCGCATTTTGATTTCAGAGAAAGATGGACGAGAGAGAGGAGAGGCTGAAAAATGTCACAGCAAATATCAGTGCTGCCATGGCAAAGAAAGACCCAGGTAAAGTACATGGCATTTTTTATGTATTTGCTTCTGAGCAGTAGGCCTAAAATTTACAAAGGTACATACATATGAAGACCTGAATATAAGAACGACCCAAGCCCAATTTTTGGCCAAATTCAGTTTGACATGGGAAATTGTAGCTTATGCATGGACTCATCTTGTGTATAAATGATAAATCCTAATTACCCCCAGAAATGCCTGAAATGAATGAGTTAAATCTTATATTAATGTAAGAATTAAGGACTTGGGTCATTCTTACATTCATATGATAGCGCCCTCTCTCATCCTTCTCTCATCTCTATAGCAGAATATCATGTATATATGAATCAAAGAAAGACCCAAGTCCATATGAATCAAAGAACGACCCAAGTCCACCACACAAAATGGCCTCTCCACAATTAATGAAAATGTTAATTGTCTTAATAATATATGTTCTAATTTGTATATACAATGTTGCCTTCCCATCACAGTTAAATAGAATATTATTGGACAATGAAAAAGATATGAAGTTTTTTTTTAGTTTACTCGAAATGGTCTTCCATGGACTTGGGTCTTTCTTATATTCATATACTCATATGTAGTTAAAGATCAAATTTATGGTATATAATTAGTCTGTTAACTAAAACTTGTGTGTGAGATGTGTATGTTTCATTATTTGATGTCTCTTAGCGTCACATGATATTTGATAAGCTTTAATGTAAAGATGTATATATATGTTCATTCTGTGTTCCTCTTCATATCTGTGAAAGGTGCTGTAAATGAAAACAAAAATGACAAATTGAATATCAGCTAAGCAAAGTATCTGGATTATATTTTCTTTTTGATAGGAGAACCTATAGATTGTAAATAACATTTTCTTTCAACTGTGTGTGAGAGAAAAGTATGATTATCATAGAGTTAATAATTACTAAATGGCTGAAAGAGGAAATTGTCCTGGATTGAAATTTGACATTTCATCATCATGCTGGAACACAAGAAATATTAGACTGCATTTCATGTAATGCATCAGCTTTTGATGTAGTGTAACAATGATATTGTACATGATGAACTCTATTCAGAAATTATTATGAACTTGTTGAAAAGTGCAGTTTTGCTCACTTCTCATCTTTTGCAAGTTATAGCAAGTGAATGCATACATGTATAAGTGAAAGTTTACGGCTGATGCCAGTGTAATGTAAAAATGCATATCACTTCATTTCATTGTTTATTCTGAGGTTTGTGTGCATCTTTTTGCACTGGTGTATATAAACTCCAATTTATATTAATGATTATTCAATTGCCAGTACAATTGTAAAAATAGTGTCATCTAGTGTCTTCTCACAACTATGGAAATTATTTTTGTGTGTGTGATGTGGCATGAAATGTATTTCCTCTTGTCAATACCATTAGCGTGTACAGTATGAAAGGTGTTTTATTCTTATTCTGTACTTTCCCCTTCCCTGGTACACTTGCAGGGCGCCTGACAAAGATGGCATTTGTCAATGGACCTGCCAAACCGCCACGAAACGTGATGCGACAACAGGTGCGCCACGGGACGGGGCGTATCAACAGCGCCCCGCCAAGCAACATGCACAAGTCCTACGTGCCATCCAAGCACGTCGGTGACCGCCCCAGCAGTCACAGCTTCTCTGCCAGCACCAGCAGCACGGTGCGGAGCAGCAGCGGTAGTGGGAGTGGAGGAGGAGGAGGAGGAGGAGGAGGTGGAGGTGGAAGCAGTAGCTATGGCAACAGCCCGGGTAGTGGTGGTGGTAGTGGAAGGATGTCTGCTCCAAGAGGTGAGTGCTCAAAATCCATACAGTGTAAAGTTCATTTTGTTTACATTAATTTTTGGGGTTTACATCTGTACATGTTGGCAAATGGAAGTTACATTTAGGACCTACACAATTTGTAGATTTAAAGTTTATGCTTACATCATACATGCACATGGAATGCCATCAGGGTATTTTGCATGTTTTCTTCATATGTAAAAACATTGTTAGCATAATTCATCATTTCTTAATGTATAACCTGCTGTACTTCATGCATTTTTTAATGCTGTATTCATAAACCAAGTACAAACAGTGAATCAATAGAATCAAATCCGTGTAAGCACTCTCGCATGAAGGAAGCCATGCACAAAAACACACAGATGCACATGTGCTCAGATATCTACTCTCTTGTACATGTACAGTGATCAATACATGTGGTGCGTCATCATGTTACCGGTATAAAGTCGGAGCTCATGAAAGGAAGAAAAATACACATAAAGATGATTCTAAATTGTAATTCTTTTTTTTTAAAGAATATTTTCTGTGTAATGAAGTAGGGCGATTGTATATCAATTTCAAACTTAGCATCTGGTAAATTCATATTTGCCCAAACCCCCCAAAATTATTTTCCTAACTGTATGGCCCGAATTCACGAAGGTGGTACAAATGAAAGTCCATGGTTTAAACCATGGTTTCATTTGTACCACCTTCGTGAATTCGGGCCTGAATGGCTTTTTGTAACTACTACTGACAGTACTTAATATTCTGTCATCAGCTTTTGATATAGTGATACAGGAAAATTACATGAAAAACTTTTCTTCAAAATTCTATGGAGGTGAGAAATGCTAGTTCTGTCTGAAATCTAAAAGTAATGGAAGAAAGTTTGAAAAGGGATGAGAATATGACTCACTGATCAGTGAGAATTGAACAAAAAGGGGAAAAATAAGAATATGTAGTTTTAAATATTGACACGGTTATTGCAGTGTTAATATTACTTTTATTCTTTTTCATCTTTTCAGGTCACGTGTTGACTAACTTATAATGTAAAGGGGCAATAATGCATTTCCAGCCATGTAAGATTTGACTGAAACCATGTCCTGTATATATGCACCTCATTTGCAGGAAAGGCTCCAAAGGCTCCGATGATGCAGAAAGCTTTGAAGATGAAAAAGCTGTTTCGCCGCTAGGCTTGGCAGATTTCGGCATCTACAACGAGTACGTGTACCTATCAACCTGTCACAGATATGGCACCCATGTGGCCCAAGTGTGTCGAGTTATACAGCATCTCTGTTGCATCGCTACCTGTGTGAGTCAACAGTGCCTGGGTAATTGATAGTACTCCTGGCTATTAACTACTTGCCCCACTTTCTGCACCAGTACATGTTATTTCAGCTTTAAGGCTACCATCCTTGTGAAGACAGAGTGTGAAAATCTTTCTGCTTTTACTGCAGCAAAATTGCAGTGTGAGTTGTTTGAATACAATGTATGTGTCAGTTCGTGAGTGCTGTCCTGCTTATAGGATATATTCTATCATAACATCAGATTCAACTGAAGAATATTGCTTGATGGCTTCCTGAAAACTTTAATATTTTGTCCATGCCTCGGTGGAATTATTTAAAAGAGATTCTCCCTGGTTCGGACCGTAAGTTTGTCCTTGAGATTTATGCAACACACACAAGTGTAAAGTTCGTGTTTGCCCTGTCACTGTGGAATCTCCTTGTGTTTGATGGGTGAGAGTTGGCAGCCCCTGACAATGCGACTGTGAGGTTGTGCATCGCATAGCTTCAATATCTTGATGGATAGTGCCTGATCAGATTGGGTAGATCAATTATCCTGATTGATGCTGGCAAATATTCAGTATTATTTATTGGGTTTTTTTGGTTTTTTTTAAATGATGTCTGTAATATACACTAGAGTCTGTTGTGTGAAAACAAAAACAAAAGGTCAGGCAGATCAAAATTGTGTAGTTTATGCGACATTAGAGAAATTGAAGATTAAGAATGATGAAGCAGAAACTTTTTGCTCATCGTTATTAACCCGTTGAGGACGAGTCCCGAGTATACTTGGGCAAGTGTCTATGGGAAATGTGTGTTGAAGCAAAATCAAATCATCCTCAACGGGTTAATGGGTGTGGCAGTGAAGTGAAAGACAATGTGATAATATGAACTTCATGAGTTGACCAGCACACATGTCTGATCTTCTGTTTATTCTTAACTGTGATATCAATGTTAAAGGAGATTTGCATATAAATGTTGAAGGTTTGAGGCAGAAATTTCAATTCACTTTGTGGCACTCCCATCTTTGGCGGGGCCCATGCCTTTACGTATTGCAGGCAAAGTGCACTTCTGCAACGTCGTGTTGTAATGCATCTACATGTCTGACCACATCATTTGACTGGACTTTTAATAGCTGCAACATGAAATTTGTGTTCTTTAGTTTTCACAATGTCTTGGTGGTGTCATTGGTTTCAAATGTACACCAGATACATCAGCCTGGTATTTTCTTGTGTTTTGGGTTTTTTTTTCATATTCAAGATTAGCTACATGTACAGTCGTGACTTAATGAATGTTCAGATCAACTCATCTTTAGCTCTCTATGTGTTTGCCAGCATTGCAATATTGTCTATGTTTGTTTGTTTACCTGGTATACAGAATCATGTGGTAAGAATGCTTTGTAATTAATGTGGTACAGTAAGATCAATATATGGTATATTCTGTGCAGAGAGGAAAGTAAATATATATTTTTTGAATATATTGACTTTGGAGTTTTCTCTTTGAGAGTATTAATATACAATGAACTTTATAGGTTTTTTTCCTGTCTTTTTCAACTGAAATTCCTCAGCAATGAAAAAGATGATTTGAATGTGCAAATATGAAAGCAAGAAACTTGCTCACTGCAGTACTCTAGCTTTATATTAGTGGTGCATACGTATGACCATGTATGTACATGTGCAAGTTTGAATTTAAAAAAGCTGTAGTTCCCTTGTGTTACTGTATGTAGTGCCTGTACAGTATGGCATTTATAAACTTATCAGTTTTGATGTGAACATTTGTTGACCAGTGCAGTATCAGAATGGTGAATGTTTGTCTCGTACATGTCAAGCATTTGTTATTTGCAGAAATCACAGTAAAGTGTTAAACTTTAAAGACTGAGCACAAATTCTCAAGGAAGCTGACATAAAGACAGAAATCAAATCACAAACAAATCTCTAAAAGTATGATGAGATTTCATTTATTCCCAATAGCCAGTTTAGGAGACTCCGCAAGTGAAATTTTTGACAACTTCCTATGACAGTGATTTTTATCAAGTACTTAGACTCGCAATCAAGCACCACTGGGACAGATTAAGAAAAAGCGATTTTTCACCTGATGACAATATGCATTATATTTTGTGCTACATGTGTATGGAGCCAGTATTCTGTCGTATTGATTTCATAAAATTCAGTTCCCTTGCACCATGAAATGGCATAAAATGTAATGATGAATACATTGTCATCATGAAAGCCAAATCTCTAGAGTGTTGCCAGAGGCTACTCTACTGTCAATTTCCTCCAACATGTGGGTGGCGTACATGTAACATTCAATTATATGCAATCAAATCTTTTGTTTATGTGCTAATCTGTGACTGAATCTTGTTGTAAAGTGCTGTGAAACCAGTCATTGACTGTGTAAGAGCGCTACATATAAATGATCCACTTGTATTGTATCGTATTGTATTGTATTGCATTTGTGACCACTAAAAGAACCACCACGAGACAGGTATACAACACTAGCTTCAAGACCCCCTCCAAACGATGTGGCAGTGAGGGTGAAGTGCCTTGAATACGGGCACCACTGCTGCAGGTTTAATAGGGGACTTGAACCTGGGACCCTGTGACCCGTAGTCTGTGGCCTTATCCATTTAATAGCCACAACAGCTTGTGTACAGTCTGTATTTAAACTTATAAACCAGTCTAGCACAGCCATTGTGTCAAAGTCACCATTTGTTTACTGTTTTATTGACAAAAGTGAGTTTTTTGTATCTCTGTAGCTCTCTCCTCCATTCAGTCTTGTAACAGCCTGATTTCTGTTGCAGACATTCCCAGTTACAGGGTCAGGTGTCCTTATTGGCAATTCATTATCTTGTTATTTGCAATCTCCAGAGTGGGGAGCATGTGTAAAACTTTGAATGCCATGCTTGCAAACTGACCTATGTATAGACTGTGTAAATTGCACCAGTTTTGCATCGTTTTGACTCACAAATTAAATGATGAAATGAGATTGAATATCAAGGGCTTTTTTGAAGCGTCGTTTGGGGTATATTATCTGAAATTATGTGTTACTGAGTACCTTCCAAAAGAAATGCTTTTCTTATAACTATATGCCATTATATGTCTTTTATTGGCATGATATTGCGCAAGTTCGTACTTATAAGACACTTTCTCGAGTGTGGAATTGCAATTGAGAGTCTCAGCGACAGAATGAAAAAGTATTAAAGTGTTATCTCTTTTCAGGAGAAGGGTTTAATAGTGATTTCTAACCATGGAGATGATACACAGCCAATTTGTGTTACAAGAGGCTGCGTTTTTAAAAGTTGTTTGTGCAGATATCAGTCAGCATAGAATCAAAATACTGCGAAATATACCTCATAAATTCAGCATTCATTAAAGACAAACTGCTCATTAAATTGCGAAGTGGAATATGCTTACCTTGTCTTGTAATAATCCACTTTTTTTATGTGACCTAGGGGTTTGCGTCTTCTGAAGTTTCTGAAGCAAGATTATCCAATGTGCTGGGTTAAACGAAAGAAAGATAAAAGTATTGCATTTACAAATGTAGCTATTACAATATGTAAGTTATCATCCAGTAAAACATGACTCATATACAGGTGTATTGATGAAAATTAACTTTTTTGGCAATCTCAAATCATGCTTTATGGTACATTGTATCTTGAAATGCAGTAACATTATCTTTGAGTAATCATGAAGTGTTCCAATTAACCTATTATGTGAAAGGTTTATAGCTGCATTTTTTTACCATTTGTTACAAACAATATAAGTGCAACTTCATCGGTCAGAGATTTATTATCTGTATTCTTCAACAAATTGTGTGAATCTCCTTTATGGCTTTGATTATGTTTTCAGCATGAAAAACATGGTCATGGATTGCAATTGCCCAAAGCAGTTTGAAGAATGTCTTCCAAATTTTGATCACTGAGAGTCAACAGCTTTGTGCTGAGATGCTGTGTAGAGCAAGCATTATGAACAGAATCAGAAAATACATGTACAAAATAATTTTAAGTGTAGGTTGAAGTGGAGTTGTGTGTAAGATCAAACAGTTTTGTTACCTTTGTAATAATTTTGCTCTCATTGTCTCTGCCTTAAGTTTCAACATATTTTCTTGTTTTTTTTTTCTTTGTCTGTTTCTTGAGAGTTGTGTTTCAAAATGTGAATTTGCTTTTCAGTCATTTGCAAAATGTGTACAGTCTTTAGTTTTCTTTGCACCTGTTGATGAATATACGTGTACAAACATTACACTAGGCAGCTTGCCATGTTCACCCAGGGAATATATCTGGATATTTCCCAGGTTGGAAGCATGACATAGAAACCTGGTAATTTGCACATCACTTTGCTGGAACACAGGGAGAGTATGGATTATTGATTTGTTTGTTTTCCTGTCACATGAATATGATGCTTTGTGGTTACTGTGTGTGGATGGTTTTTTTTTTTTCAATCACATTGTGGCTAGCTATATCTCTACATATTGTCTCTAATATAGAGTACTGTAAAACCAGAATCTTTTGCATGCATGAAACTTTCACCATAATTTTGCAAGGAGCCAAAATTTGCATAAAGTAAAATGCACATGAAAGTTTTTGTCTACAGACATTGAATGCCAATAATTGGCAATTCACAAAAAGTTTCATGGGGCGAAAAAGGCCATCGATCAGGTCCAATTGGCGAAAGTTTCATGGTGGGAATGTTTTTGGTTTTACAGTAATGTATTGCATGTATGTTGTTCAAAATCCACTTCATGAATATTTTAGTAAGCAGATCATGTGAACTTATTGATTATATCAAGTCTTCATTTGATGGAGGAAGGTAAATTGAAGGAACTTGTTCTTTTCTCAGTGCAATGTTTTGAAATATTTCTTTTCTTAGAAAAAAAACAACTTGTTTTATTGTCTAACAAAACCTTTACAAATAACATTCATTATACTGGTTTGTTGATGGAGAAATTGGTTATAAAGTAGCGAGTAGATTGGGCTTGTTGCTCTTTTTTATGCCTCCGCCACGAAGTGGTGCCGGAGGCATTATGTTTTCGGGTTGTCCGTCCGTCCGTCCGTCCGTCCGTCCGTCCGTCCGTCCTTCCGTCCGTCCGTCCGTCCGTCTTTCCGTCCGTCCGTCCGTCCTTCCGTCCGTCCGTAATGAATTTTGTGGACAAGGTAACTATCAAAACCTGTTGAGGTATCCTAATGAAACTTGGCATGTATGTGTATTAGGGGGTGAAGTTGTGCCTATCAACTTTTGGGTGCACATGTTCAAGGTCAAAGGTCAAAAGGTCAAGGTCAAATACATAAAATTTCACTATTTCCACCATATCTATTGAATGCCTGAAGATATTTTCTTGAAATTTAGTGTATGCATGTATTACCCAATTAAGATTCTCTGGTGAAAGTTTGGGTCATGGGGTCAAAGGTCAAAAGGTCAGGGTCAAATACATAAAATTTCACTATTTCCACCATATCTATTGAATGCCTAAAGATATGTTCTTGAAACTTAGTGTATACATGTATTACCCAATTAAGATTCTCTGGTGAAAGTTTGGGTCATGAGGTCAAAGGTCAAAGGTCAAAAGGTCAGGGTCAAATACATAAAATTTCACTATTTCCACCATATCTATTGAATGCCTGAAGATATTTTCTTGAAATTTAGTGTATACATGTATTACCCAATTAAGATTCTCTGGTGAAAGTTTGGGTCATGAGGTCAAAGGTCAAAAGGTCAAGTAAAAATATTAAAACTTCTTTTTTTTTATCCGTACCTTGGAAAATTGTTCAAGGTACCTTCATGGAACATAGTATATACATGTACTGACTGGAAGTGATTATCTAAAGAATGTAGGGTTCATGGGGTCAAAGGTCAGGGTCAAAGGTCAAGTGCAACACTTCAAAATTTTACTATTTCCCTCATATTTATGCAATGCCAGCAGGGTTATTTTTTTTTACACTTGGTGTATGCATGTGTAACCTAATAGAAATTCTCTGGAAAGTTTTTTTTTCTTCTTTTTTTGCCTCAAAGGTCAAAAGGTCAAAGATCAAGTGAAAGTGCTGAATTAACTTTTTCCTCCATATCTCGGAAGTGGCTCAAGTTATCTTGAAACTTAGTACATATTATGCATGTTCTACCTGAAAGTGATTATCTTATGAATTTTAGGGTCAAGGGCCAGATGAAAATGGTAACAATTTACTATTCAATTCAGAAATTGCACTTTTTCTCCACACCTGTACCTTGAAAATTACTCAATGCCTAAATGTATGAATGGGTCAGAGTCAAGTTAAAGTCCTTAAATCCCTAGATACATGCTCTCCTATTCATCGAATTAAACCTAGGTCAAGGAAGGTGAACATTCAACACAGTTGTGACAAACTTGTCATTTCAATATTTTGCCAATTTTGTGAAAATGTAATCACACATTGTCCACATGTACCATCTAGACCTATTGGGAAAATCATGCATTATGGCGGAGGCATGCCAGTCGCCAAAGCGACATTTCTAGTTTGTTTTGTTTTAGTTATTTGCCTTTTGTGAAGATAGAGAATATGCGGAATGTATTATGTAAAGCAATTGCTGTAGGGGATGCACTGTCTTTGTGTGATGAAAAATTGTGAAACAATTGAAGTGAAAGTTGTGGTGTTTGATTTGAAGAGATTACTAGGTATACATGTATATCCTCAAAACAAGATTTCCTGGTGTTATTTGTCGCGAGATCTCATTGAAGTATTGTTTTAACCTGTTGGTGGGGGAAGATTTTGTGGATACCCGTGGATTTTATACAAGGGAAGTGTCTGGGTACTGACAATAATGTGTCAAGTGATGAAAATAGATTATAATGTGCAGTACAATGTGCAAACTTATCATAACACTGCTATTGCTGTTTAGATCTTGAACAGAAATGCTGGAGATAACACAGAAGGAATGAGGTTAATTGAGGTATCACCTGCCTTTTCCAACATCTTTAAAGTGCAATACTGTGACATATTCTGGTATTAAAAAACCAGTCAAGTATTACTCTGTGATTTCGTTATTTGAAAGCTGCCCAGTCTCAATGACATACGTGTACACACATGGTGAAAAGTGCATTGTATATTTCCATACATGCGATTCATAAAGATTTTTAACAAATGGACAGTGATAGCCTTCTGAGGTGATCAGTTCTAACACCATAGTCCTCTTAAAAAGTGAGTGACAAAGTAGGAAAAAGTTTTGTGGGTAAATTTTGAGTGATTTCACCGAAATTAATCTGGAAAATATACGTTTAACTCATAAAGCTAGATCTCTTTGCACAATACATCAGTCAGAGAGTATTTAACCACCAGTATGTGGTTGACAGATGATGAGACATGCTGTCTATAATGAGTTTAACTGTTTACTCCCCCCCCCCCCCCTCCCCCTTCCCCCCTCCATTTTAATCATAGCAGTGAGATGCTGACATTGTTTATGCTTGTACAAAATTTGATTATCCTTGGATTTTTTTTCAAATGTTATGATTTTGATGTTGCTTTTGATTTCTACTATGGAAGCTGCGATGGGCTCTAACCTTTTTGAAATGTACATGAAGCTACATGTACTGAAAGATTTGGAGCCAAGGTTTGGAACCAAAATTGAAAGTCACCATGGGAAGAAATGGATTGGTTGTGCCTGATTGCAGCCATGATGGTCAACAGTCGTAAAAATTTCAAAGTTTTGTTCTATGAATACTGTCTGAAATTGGACCCTGGTGGCTTTCCCATTCTTTCATCACCATCTTTTTTTTTTTCGTCTAACATTTGCTTGCTGCTTCTGCTGCTGTGTTACTGCTATTACATTATGAAAGAAATCAATACAATTATCAATCAAACAGATGCTAATGGATACTTGGGAGCGCATGTCAGAGTGCCTGGTACATATACTTGTTATGTTTGCTTTTCATGAGCTGTATCACCCCCCCCCCCCCAAAAAAAAAAAAAAAAAAAAAATCTTTGTGTTGTGTTTATAGTCACTTGTCGTAAACATGTACTGTATGCGGAATTGCATGTACTCCAATGTGATTTGAAATGATTATGAGAAATTTGTACACCAAAGCCTTCAGAGGAGATAAAAAAATAATGAAGTTGTACCTAATACTAGTGTGTTTTGACTGTGTGAGGGAACACCCTTCTGTGAAATCACTTCGATGTATAACTTAATGTAACTGGCTTTACAAATCTTGGCTATAACAGTGAAGTCAAATACAGAATGGTGTAATAAAGATATATATATTAATTACTGGTATTACCTTGCTGTTTTGTCCCATTGGATTAATTCGAGTGACATAGTACTGTCTTCTTTCGCTTGAATTATCCCTTTGTCCAGTCAGTAAATGGTCCACCTTGTGTTTTGGCTGTCTTAGGGTGAGATTTCACGGAGCACGCGAACGATTTGCAAAGGACGCGAATGGCAAAATCCAGCATTCGTATTTTAGTCTGCAAAAGATCGCCAAACGAACGTGAGAGTTCGGAAGCGTCGTCAGTTGTTCGCGAATGTCGTTTTTACTTCGGCGAGAATTTCAAAAAAGTTTGAAATTTTCTGTGAACCTTTTCTGCACACTTGGTCGTGATTTGCTCGTGAATTGTTCTCGAAAGTGTCTTTATAGCCTCATCATATGCGCAAGACCTTCACAAGACACGCGCTATGTTCGCAAAATGTTCGTGAAACCCCAAACAGACTCCGAAACTTTGGAGAATGTCTCGCGTATGTTATGCGAAATCTGCGAAGTTTTTCCGATCATTTTACGACGTAATCGCAAACTGTTCGCGTACCTTTTGAGACATTCTCGCAAACATTTAGCGCACGTTTGGGGGATGTATGACTTATACGTTTTCTACAGATAAAAATCGTAGCATACATCTAAACATCAAAGAACTATTAACAACTATAGTAACAAAAGAAATTAAAGACTAGCAAAGAGAAAGAAATGTTTGATATACAAAAAAAATCGCAGAATACACTTAAAATGAATCTTAAGTATGTAAAACTTCATATGAACTATAGAGATTATGTGTCGGAGGAACTGAAAAAAAAAATCAGATGCTCGTTTCTAGTGGAGATAGGTATTAGGAAAAAGAAAGTAGGCAAGCACACGATAGAGAAATGAGAGAAAAAGAAAGGAGAAATAGAGGAAAGAAAAAAAAATTCAACTCAAGACAGCTTCCACCTCTCCTTGGGTACATTTTCTCCCGTGATTATTTGAAATGTTTCGTTGTTTGCATTTCCGTCGCGTGTTCTTCGTGTACGTAACATGCTGTACTTTAGCCGTGTTAGCAATGATACACACGACATTCGCACAAACGTCGTGGAAACTTCGCACAAAATGCGCAACAATAGTTTTCGGCTTCATTGTCGGAACACATTCGGAGAAAAACTTTTCCGAATGTTGGATTTTGTCATTCGCGTCCTTCGCAAATTGTTCGCGTGCTCCGTGAAATCCCACCCTTAGTGTGTTGGATATGTAGTGTATGTTCAATGTCATTCTGTGTTTTGAATCTGTCCATAAAACTGTTTAGTCGAACAACACTGTACAACCATGTATCATGCACTATCAACATAGCTGTTTAAATAGTTGAACGGCACTGTGCAATCATGGATCATTGTGGAAGTCAAACGTCCTTTCTTACATTTTTTTTTTCCCCCAGATGGTTGGAAGACAGTGTATTTCTCATAGATAGCATATAACACTTCTTTGTTTACATCCTCTATGATAATTCTTCCTATACAAAATGGGTGCTTCATACACACAGTATTGTAGGTATGCTTCTGCAAAAATAAAGTGTTACCTTGACCACTTCAGGGCATCACAGCACAGCCCCTATAGAGGCACACACACACACACACACACACACACACACACACACACACACGCACACGCAGACACAAACACCCGCACACGCAGACACAAACACCCACACACACACATACACACAAACTCCCCCCCCAAAAAAAAAAAAAAAAAAAAAAAATGTGGCTATTGCCAAGCGATGCATCACCAGCATATCGCAGATTGTGATTAGTGTTTTTCATTGTAAGTTTATTGACCTCTTGACCTTTGACCTTTTCAAACTTGACCAATATTCAAATTTGACTGACATCTTTGGTGAAGTATATGTGGTATGAGTTTTGTGGTCATAGCTCAAAGCTGTGGAAAGTTATTGAGAGCACACATACTTAAATCTGGGAAAGTTAATTGACATTTTGACCTTTGACAATGTCAGAATTCACCAATACTTGAACTTGACTGGCATCTTGGGTGATGTACCTGTGGTGGGAATTTGACGGTCATAGCTGAAAGCTGTAGAAAGTTATTGATAGTACACCACAATACTATGTGTACAGTGCTTATCAGGTAAAGTTCATTACTCCATTTGGCCTTTGACCTTGTCAGAATTTACAATCGTTTGAACTTGACTGGCATCTTTGTAATGAGGTAATGAACCTGTGGTGTGAATTTGGTCATAGCTTAAAGCTGTGGAAAATTATTGAGAGTACACCACAATACCGTGAGTAGAGGGAAAGTTCACTGACAATTTGACCTATGACCTTGTCAGACTTCACCCATATTTGAACTTGACTAGCATTTTGAGGTTATGTTCCTGTTGTGTTAGTTTGATAGTGAAAGCTTACATAATTACAGAGAGTACACCAAATTGCTGACAATGGTGACCAAAGGAAGAATGATGCCAAAATCTCACTTCTGCTTGGGGGTGACCAAAAAAAAAACTAGAAATGTTGCTATGGCGACTGGTATGCCTCCGCCACAATGCATGATTCTCCTAATAGGTCTATAATTCATGTGGACAATGTGTGATTACAATTCACAAAATTGGCAAAATATTAAAATGACATGTTTGTCACAAATGTATCGAATGTTCACCTTCCTTGACCAATGTTTAATTGGATGAATAGGAGAGCATGTATTTGGGGATTTGAGAACATTAACTTCGACTTTGACCCTTTCATAAGTTTACGCACTTGAGTAATTTTCAAGGTATGGAGTAAAAGTGCAATTTCTGTATTGAACAGTAAATTGTTATCATTTTCATCTGGCCTTTGATTCATAAGAGAATCACTGTCAGGCAGAACATACAGTATACATAAATATGTACTAAGTTTAAAGATAACTTGAGCCACTTCCGAGATATGGAGAAAGAAGTAAGTTCAGCACTTTCACTTGATCTTTGACCTTTTGACCTTTGACCTTCTTGGCAAAAAAAAAATCCCAGAGAATATCTAGTGGGTTATACATGCATACATCAAGTTTAAAAAATAATAATCCTGCTGGCATTGCATAAATATAAGGAAAATAGTAAAATTTTGAAGTATTGCCCTTGACCTTTGACCCCTGACCTTTGACCCCACGAACCCCAAATTCCCTAGATAACCACTGCCAGTCAGTACATGCATATATACTTTGTTCCATAAAGATACCTTGAACAATTTCCAAGATAGAGAGAAAAAAGTGAAATTTTAACATTTTACTTGACCTTTTGACCTTTGAACTTTTGACCTCATGACCCCAAACTTTTACCAGAGAATCTTAATTGGGTAATACATGTATACACTAAGTTTCAAGAAAATATCTTCAGGCATTGCATAGATATGGGGGAAATAGTGAAATTCTAAGCATTTGACCTTGACCTTTTGACCTTTGACCTTGAGCATGTGCACCCAAAAGTTGATAGGCACAACTTCACCCCCTAATACACATACATGCCAAGTTTCATTAGGATACCTCAAAAGGTTTTGATAGTTACCCTGTCCACAAAATTCATTACGGACGGACGGACGGAAGGACGGACGGAAGGACGGACAGACGGACAACCCGAAAGCATAATGCCTCCGGCACCACTTCGTGGCGGAGGCATAAAAAAATAATAATAGTAGGTAAGAATTGATTTTGCTACGCTAAAAATAGAGATGTTATTTCACTGCCTTGTCATGAACACAAATGGAAGACTGTGGTCATATGGTGGTAAGCAATGCTTTGCATTTATTATGATCATCTCTTCTTTGTGTATAATTTCAAGAAGGCAAGTACATCAAGACACAGACTTGATACTTTAAAAACATTCTTTGTAGCAAGAAAAGATGAGGAAAAGTGGGGTACAGGGAAGCCCCGTTATAACGAGGTTGGTGGGACCACCATTTTTTCCTCGTTGTGACCAGTTCCTCGTTATAAACGTATGCATGTTTCTACTATTTTAATATGTGCACATGAAAATGGGACCAGTAGAATCTCCTCGTTATAAGGGGCATCTCGCTATATCCGAGCTCGTTATAACGGGGTTTCCCTGTATGCACCAACAGGGAGCTTTAGATTTTGACGCGCGGACGTTTGAGCCGACGCTTGCGCTAGACGTTCTCCTCTCCCTGCGTCGTGTGGAAAAGTAGCTTTAGATTACGCTGGGACGCAACGTATAAAAAATAAAATCGCGCCCCCATATGATCAGTGCATGAAGAAGCTCTCTACGTCGCAAACTGTGCGGACGTGAAAATAGCCCACTACGCGTAGTAAACAACTCAGGCGACGCAAGCTAAAAATAGATTGACTTTACGCGCGCTACTGCGCAAGCTCAGTTCATGTTTTTTTCCTTTGAACGTCCGCGCGTCTAAAATCTAAAGCTCCCTATTGCCATCCTTGTGTTGGAGAATAGAAGGGAACATGGCAGGAACAATAAGTCTTATTCTAATGAACAATCAAGCAAATCAAAGCACAGAACATCTTTTGCTATCGACAGTGGCGTATCTAGGGGGGGGGGGGCAAGGGGGGCACGTGCCCCGGGCGCCACTCCTTGGGGGCGCAAAAAAAGAAAAAAAAAGCGAAGAAAAGAAGAAAAAAAAGAAAAAACGAAGAAGAAGAAGAAGAAAAGAAAAAAGAAGGAAAAGAAGAAGAAGAAGAAAAAAAACTCGCCCGGAAAGGGGGGGGGGGGGAGGGAGAATGGTGGGGGGGGGGGGGGGGGGGGCAGAAAACCAAATCAAACAAGATAAAAACAAAACGTGATGATGACGCGGACAAAATGACAATGTTAATTGTGTTCACACAAGAATTCCATGTTCCGTAAGCTGAAATACAAAAATTTTCGGCGCGCTCGCTGCGCTCGCGCGCCAACTATTATATATAAAAAGAAGGTAAGAACAAAACTTGATGATGACGCGGACAAAATGACAATGTCTATTGTGTTCACACATGTCATTTAATATCTAGCAGGCAAAATGTTTCACTGAGCAGCGGCTGCAATTTCTTTCGTTCTGAAGCGATCGCCAATTGGATCAAAAGACGCCAACGGTTTCGAACATACGGGGAGGGGGGGGGGGCAAAAAAACCCCAAATCAAACAAGATAAGAACAAAACGCAATGATGACGCGGAAATAAACAAATTTCGGCTCACTCGCTCGTACTAATTTAGAGTATTTTTTCAAGTCCTCAGTTTGGTGGTATAAATCGTTATCTATAAGGCCGTCACTATATCTTGATTAGAATTGTAAGATTTAATAAGCAAAAAATGACAAGAGTTCCGTGTTTAGTAAGCTGAAATATAAAAATTTTCGGCTCGCTCGCTGCGCTCACTCGCCAAAATTTATCAAAAAAAGGAAGAAGAAGATAAGCACAAAACGTGACGATGACGCGGACAAAATGACAATGTCTATTGTGTTCACACATGTCATTTAATATTTAGCAGGCAAAATGTTTCACTGAGCAGCGGCTGCAATTTTTTTCGTTCTGAAGGCGATCGCCGATTGGATCAAAAGAGGACGCCAACGGTTTCGAACATACGGGGGGGGGGGGGGGGGGGGGGGGGGCGCAAAAAAAACAAATCAAAAAAGATAAGAACAAAACGTAATGATGACGCGGAAATATGCAAATTTCGGCTTCAGTTTGTTGGTATAAATCGATATAAGGTCGTCACTATATCTTGATTAGAATTGTAAGATTTAATAAGCAAAAAATGACAAGAATTCCATGTTTTGTAAGCTGAAATACAAAAATTTTCAGCTCGCCAGCTGCGCTCGCTCGCCAAAATTTATATATATAATATATATACAAAAAAGAGAGATAAGAACAAAACGTGATGATGACGCAGAAATATACAAATTTCGGCTCACTCGCGCGCACTAATTTAGAGTATTTTTTTAAAGTCCTCAGTTTGTTGGTATAAATCGTTATCTATAAGCCCGTCACTGTATCTTGATTAGAATTGTAAGATTTAATAAGCAAAAAATGACAAGAATTCCATGTTTTGTAAGCTGAAATACAAAAATTTTCGGCTCGCTCGCTGCACTCGCTCGCCAAAATTTATATATATATATATATATATATATATAAAAGAGAGATAAGAACAAAACGTGATGATGACGCAGAAATATACAAATTTCGGCTCACTCGCGCGCACTAATTTAGAGTATTTTTTTTAAAGTCCTCAGTTTGTTGGAATAAATCGTTACAGGTATCTATAAGGCCGTCACTATATCTTGATTAGAATTGTAAGATTTGATAAGCAAAAAATGACAAGAATTCCATGTTTTGTAAGCTGAAATAAAAAAAAATTTCGGCTCGCTCGCTGCGCTCACTCGCCAAAATTTATCAAAATTCGCTACATTTAAATCACCCTCAAAAGACCCCTTTTAAGTGCTTGAAAAAAGCATATCATGTAGACTTTGTTTAAAGTCCCTACCGGGATGGGGTTGGAGTTGAACACTTTTTCAGAAATTAGGGGCGCAATTTTCGCGCTTGCCCCGGGCGCCGTTTCCCCTAGATACGCCACTGGCTATCGACACAGACCAGGGTCCCGTAACAACTGCCACATTTCTATGACAAATTTCCTCTCAGCCAATCAGATGCAAGGATTTCAGTAGCTCATAACAACTTTTGCATTAAACGCGTTATTGATTAGAAGTTTTATGAAACGGGGCCCTGAGGTCCACAAGTCATAATTTGTCATTCAATCTGTACTTCAAAGCCTGCTAAAGATGTACACTGTTTCACAGCATTCTGCACATAAGTTGTGGGCCCACATCTATAAATATGTTCTTTGCCATTCGTACAATGTTTTCTTTGATCAAGTATAAATATATCTGCAGCATAGTTTCTGAAATGGACAAAAATTGGCAATGCCGTGGTGACTGGTATCCTGTATGCACCTCCCACCATTAAAGCTTCAATCAACCTGCTTTGGAATGTTGGATCTACACAAAGCTGCAACTTCAGTAATCAAGTCACTTGAACTGCTATATACTAGACTCTGAAACTGAAATTCAGAGCAAATTGACAGTGATAATACTTGTCATAGTCCGTCCTAAAACAAAGTTTGGTTGAAGTTTGGGAATGTGTACAGTATTGTCCAACAGATACATAAAAGTAATGCCTCACTTTATACACAAATGCAGCCAGCATTCATTTAAGAGTACTTGTTTTCTCTCTTATCATGCTTCCACTGAACTGTTCAAAATACTTCTTGATAGTGTAAAGTGAATAAATAATGAAATTTCCAACAATGATTTTAACCCTTGCGATTCATTGAACCCATCCAAAATCAGAACCAAGACTTTTTCTGGAAAAGAAAGCCCTTGTGTTAAATTTGATTATCCCTGGTCTGGTATACATTGTAACTTTTATCACTACCTTAAGTTGTCTTATACATGTACAATGTATCTGACCTATGACATGCAGACCTCAGCACACGACCTGTGCCCTCTAGATGCCAACAATAAATTTTGATTGGTCAAAAGGATTGCAATGAGTTTGGCAGAGCTTCCCTGAGTCTTCGTTCAGATCGTGTGTAATGCCATGACGGAAGAACAAGGAGCAGAGAGATGGAAAACAATACATTGTACAGTATGTCCCCAAAAAAATTACAATCAAATTTTTGCATTGATAACACCCAACGTGATTAAACTGTCTAAATGCTACTTCAGGGTCTTAAAATATAACCTCTAATAGCACTATTTTGCAGAAAACCCCATTCAATTAGGTTAAGCAGTCACAGAGAAATGTGGAATGTTGTAAAGCATGTCATGAGTCTGATTCTTTCAAGTTCAGCACTTTGATGCTTTTGTGTGTGAATACAATAGACAGAACTTGGAGGGGAGAGATTCTTGACACCCTATTCAAAATTCCTCATTTCTCTTTGACCACTGAAGCAAATCAAATGGGGTTTTCTGTAATATGTGGGCAATGAGTTTTAGTTTCATACCCTGAATTTGTATTTGGACTGATTCACTATTTTTAAAGATATCAGTGCGGAGGGCCCCATTGTAATTTTTGGGGGACATACGGTATTATTTCTTGTTCCATCTTTTCTTCTTCCTTCAAATGACGTTGTTTTATGTGCTGGCAATGTGCATCTATGTACCAACAAATACATTACACATTAAAATGACTACATAATACTGAGCGCAGCTGCATGATCAATGACCAAAGTACACATAGACAGGATTTTTTACCCACCAAATGGATAATATTTATAACATATATATCAACATATAATAATAGTATTTTTCTAGAATCTACTACTCACTTTGTTGAATTTCTGTCGCAGACATGATCACATTATGCCCTGGTCAATGTCATCATTGATAAAATACTTCTCTTTCACATTCAAATTTAACTGTCTACAAAATAATCTTAGATGGGCACAGCAAAGGTTTACTTCAATAAATGTTTTCTGTCTTACTAGTATTAGGAAACACATTTCAGAAAGCATCAAGACCCGGGGGAGAACTTGATGTTTGAATGAAAAGGTAAAACTGATGCACGATCTACCAGTAATAAAGAGTCAGAAGAGATGGCAAGAAGTGTCGTTCATGCACACACAAACTAATAGAGTGAAATGTTTGTTACGAGGTTGGCTATAGCAAGATATGCTACACCTGTACAATGAGATAATTTGCAGATCTCATCCCTTGTACAAGGGAACCTCTTTCATGACGAACTGCTTGGGACTACTGAAATTTCTTCTTAATATTGGGTACCCTGCTACATGAGGGATAAAGCCTACAGATTATAAAAGGAAATGGACAGGCAAAATTACCTCGCTATGTCGAGTATTGCTCTACATGTTGTATATCCGACCTCGTTAAAAACAAGGTTGCACTGTTTATTCCTACAATTTTTATCCCTGATATACATTGTAAGGACAAAATTTCAGTGGTCCAACAGCAGCTGAAGTTGACAAGGTTCACCATGTACTATTTACCTGTCCTCTATCAGTTTGTTCTATATCACGTTAAGGGCGGCATAATTGGGCAATTCAAATGCACAACAATACTCACCTATCAAATTTGCACTTTTCACTATAACACTGCCACTGTTGAGTCATAATCTTGATTCCAAGTATTAATCCACAACACTGATTTAACCCGAAGTCAAAATTGTTTGAAATGGGCATAGAATATGGAGACTGCAGCAAGATTCAAACAGCACAGCAAAAGGTCTCACTGCTTTACCAAGTAATGACCCTGTCTGAATGAGGTACTGGTGTATGCATCATTTCAATGTCAACTTTCATATTATGAGTCTAGATCTCTCGATAGCAAAATGCCTGCAGTCGTAATGGGAGTGAGGTTTGTGACTGACACGCACACACCTGTTGGCACATGTGAGATGGGTGATGATATATATCGAATCATAATGCTCCTTGCAGAGGCAGCATCACAATGGAGCAAGGCCTGGTCAAAGGGGAGCTATTGTCAGTGTCCCTCCATCACAATGGTCTGGCTGCACCAGTTCCAGACCAAGTCTGCCACGAGCTCGCTCGACTCCAGGCAGAAAGCGTGCTCCAGTCCACGGCGGCAGAGCCGAACGTCCGCCCCGGGCAGCCGCTGGCGCATGCTCTCGTAGTGGCTCCGCGGCGCCCAGCCGTCCTTGGCGCCGTAGTAGATAACGAACTTGTCGAGGTGCGACTCTATGGTGCGGTGGTCGGCATGGCCAATGTTCTCCATCTCCATGGCGGCCATGTACAGGCAGTTGTGCAGACGGGCAGGCTCGGCTAGTTGAAGCAATGCATGGAACACACATTCTGGAATCTGAACAGAAAATAAAGTGACGAACAGATTGAATGGTGACTCTAGGGCCTGTTTCCCAAAGCTCTAAAATCAATCCTCAGTTCAATTTAACTGATTTTACAGACAACTTTTGGATCAATCAATCCTCAGAAGTTAGTATCTGTCTCATTAATCCTTTTGGGAACAATGTCTTGTGCCCACCTTGCCACATTCTAGAATACATCCTGACGGTTGGTGTATCCATCCAGTGCGATGGTCCCTGACCAGTAAAAATCACTGTCGGACCAGCAACTTTTTCAGGAATGAACCAGTCAAAAAAGGAAGAACTGGGAACCTACTGGTCTGACAGACAGGTTGGTCCAGTAGAAAAAATGGTTTCGTTTGCAACCCTGATTTAACCCTTGATATTGTTGTAGTCTATATCTTCTGGTCTGATTAACTTCAATGATTGAATATTTCAGGTCTTCTTTATTGTTTTCTGTGTATTCGGATTGCAATATAGTATTGTACATACAGCATTTAAAATTCATAAAGTGCCTACATTCTACTATTTTTACATAAAAAGCTGTTGAAATACAAATGGCTTGACATCGAACATCCCCCATGTGACAAGACAAACTTGGAAGTGAGGCCTTCACTGTGCCCCCCCCCCCCCCCATCTCTTTGAAGCTGGTTGACAAATTTCCTCTTACTCTTCGGCCCTTGAACCACCACTGCACCATTCTCCACTTCACCCAGTCTGAGAGGTAGTAGTTGATGTGGCAGAGCCCCACCAAGGCCCAGCGCAGGTAGACGACCATGTTTCCGATGGTCCTCCCGTTGGGTGTGTCCCATATGTGTTCCAGCGTCGGGAAGAGGAGGACAGCTTTGAGGAGGTTTAGTTGAGGCATTCTTCGGATCAGCTCAACAATGATGTAACAACCTGGAGCAAAAAAGGAATGGTGAAGTGGTGAAGTCTGACTCTTATGCAAACGAAATGGAATCAAGTTAGATTTTAAAGATGTATAGCACAAAGTATATCATTTACAAATTCAAGAAATGATACTAACGCAATAACATAATGATAAAAATGATAGTAAAGATAACACAACTACTACTATAATAATGATAAGAATAAGAATAACAGTACAGTACTTCACAATTCTAAAAAACTAGTGAAACAATGAACCATGAAATGCAACAAATCTCTAACATTTAATGATACATATGTGTACTGCTTTTATATGGCACATAAGAGTTTTGAAATGGTCCTTTTGGTTTACTCTCCAAACCATGGTATGAAGGATGAAGGAAAAAAAAAATCAGTGAAAGGTGAAAAAGTGATAAAGACTGCAATTTCAGCATAGCTAATCTGCATAATCACTGTTTTTGCTGTAAATATGTCTCCATAAGTCAGAAATTTTCATCATTATATTTAAAGAGGAAGAAAATACTGTAAAAACATAAATGTTTGCCTGCATTTTAATTTCACAAAATTGAAATGCATGCAAAAACTTTTTGACGACATTATAATGCATTGGATGCCAGTGGCGATTCATAGAACTTTCATGCCGCGAAAAATGCGGTCTGCTCCAATTCACGAAAATTTATTTCTCACTCTACAGTATGTTAACCACATGTGATTCATCACACCATTACCGCATTCAAAATTGAAATGCTTCTTCTCACAGTATGTCCATGTCTCAATTCCCATTAACCCATTGAGGATGGACCGATTTTGCTGTAACACGCATTTCCCATAGACACCTGCCCGACTATTTGCGGGACTCGTCTCCGATGGGTTAAACTCACCTACAGAATGACCGATGAGAACCAGCTTGACCCCTTCTGGTACGTGGTCATCGATGAACGCCATTTTGTGCTCGATCTGTTGTCGGAGGTCATAGATCTCGTCATCTCGATCAACCGCTGTAAAGGGAACAAAAGCCTTGAAGCGTGAATCAACGTAGGAGCGTGACTATCAAATAAAAAAGAAAGAAATCGGAAGCTACTGGATACTGAAATTGTGGACTTTCCAATATTAAAGATTATGCTGCTCAAGGAATTGCTGTACAAACTTCCTCAAAAAGAATACCACTATTGAAAGTCAAATTGACTCTATCAATATGCCACTCTCTTGGCAAAATGTACTGAATGATCACAAGCAATGTAACAAAGTACAACAAACTTTCCTTCACACAACTTGGCTACTCTTTTCCTGTTTTGTCTGTTTTTATTTTTTGTTGTTTTTTATTAAACCATCATGAGGGCAACAGGCACACACCATGGTATACAATGCTCTGAGTGTGTTGAGAAAGGGAAAGTGCTAATTTAATGCTTTGGAGTACATTGTAGCATTGTTCAACTCACCTTTTAATTTCTCCTGGAGACTTTGTGGAACTTCTGCATGTCCAGCATGTGACACAACCCATGCTGGTGTTGTGTAGCTGCTTGCTTTGTAGAGTGTCTGACAAAATATCTCATAGAAGTCAGGAACCCCTGGATTGCCTTTAAACAAAACATAAGATAATTAAAGAGAAAAAGCCCTAGGTAATGTCTTCACATACCAAAAAAAGAAAAAGAATACAAACAATGAAGACAATATGGTAGAATCATGTGAAGTGACAAGTAGCGGTAACATTTGATTTTGCTTTGGACTTTTTGAAGTGCTTTTTACAAAGAATCTTAGAATACTACACAAAACACAGTCATGCCTTGGTGTTCCTGTCTGTTCAATTCTGTACGATGTTAAATGCCCTCTGCACTTTAACACTAAATAATTACATTGTACTATGGAATTATCCTTAAAACTATCCCAGATGTAATCTCCCTACACCTACAGGTGTTACTTAGTAACAAGAGAGAATACAATATGGCCAGATGACAGAGAAACCAATCAATACAGACTGAAGGACAGATCATAACCCAAAATCAAATGTCTCAAATACACAACATGACATGGTTTCCAACTATACAGAGAGGTATTAAAAACTTCCATAGACATGGTGGCATATTTTATGAACAAGGTTCTTGCTGCTAGCACTGGTCCAACGGTCCCTGATCAGTAAAAATCACTGTCGGACCAGTAAGTTTTTCAGGAATGGGCCAGAAAAAGATGGAAAAAATCGGGTACCTACTGGTCCGGCCTGTCTGTTGGACCAAGAAAAAAATGGGCTAGTATGCAGTCCTGGATTAAGTACAGTTTATAATGACAAATGAAAAACACAGAGAGGAAGAGGAAAATAAAAGCTCCAAAAAGTCAACAACCTCTTACCTGGTATGACAAGGAAAAGTACTTTCGGAGATTTCGTGCTCTTAGGGTCAGAGAATCCCCCGCCAACCTTGATGATTCTGGTGGGCATGCCATCCACCAAGACATTCTCTGTGATGGCGGTGGCATCCTCCTCACAGGACACGCCCGACGACGAGATAGAGGACGATGCCATTTTCTCCCCAAAGATCCAGATTCAAGATGTCTGGGACATGAGATCAACACAAACACAAAGTGAATATTTTGATCAGTATCCTAGCCAGAGCAAAGAATGTGATCATATTTGAAATGCATGCATGATAACTGCAGTCTTTGTACAAACTACAATTTTGTATACTCAGTAGTGTAGACAAAGACTTCTTGCATTGCAATCTCAAAAGCAGCCTTTTCTTTTGATAGTGAAAGAGAAAGGTTGTGTAAATAAAAAGAATCTGTTGCATAAACAAAGAGACGCTGTTTCATTCTTGTGTGCCATAGTTTTTTGTTTGCTGGGCTAATTTTTTGGAAGATAGGATGCACTGGATATGGATCTGGATGTATATGATGCAGGGCCCTTCAGGGCATAAATGCATTAATGTTGAGAGAGACAAAGTGTTCTAAAGGTACATTGTATATCTGTCAATGGCCGTATTGAAGGACTTAGTAGAAGGCGAGTTTATGATGCTGTCACTTTCAGACGGGGAAATAAGAGTGCCTCAGCAACTGATCAGTTCAATCCCAGCTATGGGATTAGAGCACTTGTCATATGTTGCGGCATGATGTTGTTACTTGTTGTCACTTATCCATCAATAATATTCAATAATTGTAGTTAAGTTTTCAAATTGTTGTTTACAGATATTTTTAGGTTGTGTGGGGTGAGCACAATTTTGTACAGTGCACCCTTTTATAAAGAACACGGTTATAATAAAATTCCAATTACAACAAAGTCAGAATTCAGGCCGCAATGTTATCCACTCTATGTATTTTTGTTGTTTATTTGTTCGGTTATAACAAAATTTCTATATAATGAAAGACAACAACCGCCCGGTCCCGAGGACTTTGTTGTAACAGGAGTCCACTGTACAGGGAGATACAGAGCTGGCACCAACCCCCGACCACTTTAGAAAAGGGTGAGTTTGAGGTGCCTCCTTCGTTTCTTTACTTAGGATTGGGAGCTGGTGTTCATCCAGTTTGCGAGTAAAACTTGGTGTAGAGTGACAGGGCTGGGCATATCATAAGCCTACGGTTAGGTAAATCAAGTTGCCCATAATTTGACCATAATTCGGTCCAAAATTCAACTGCTGGCTACATTGAGAAACCTATACTTTTGTGCACAGTCGAATTTTGGCTCCGGAGATCAAAACTTGGACCTTGTGGCTTGGTCCCAGTTTATAAAGTTCTGTCCTATTGTATTTCATACTAGTAGCATAACTGCATCAAATATATCCATCAAAACTTAGTAAAATGAAGTTCAAACTCATGTGAGTGGTCTGATACACTCTTGAAAATATTTTGTGTGATTTTGATGCAGTTTGGTCCAGAGGAACTCGAGCTAAAATCGAATTTTGGAAGTAGGTGGTCTAATCGTTTGCTTGTAGAATAGTGAAACTGCATTTTTAAGCTCCTCTTTCGCAAGTTAAATTTTGTCCGTTTACACTGCCGGGCTCGGCTGCGCTTTTGATTCAAACTTTTCAATATTTTGTCGTAGTGGCGCTCTGCTTGTAAACAAATGCAATTTGGTATTGTCTGGTTTTCAGACCCTTTGCCAAATGAATTCCATGGCGACGAAGTCACCATTCGGGCAAAGGCCTTTGCCAAAAGAAAGAATCCTTTGCAGGACAAAACCACCTTTAAACTATACTACTTTTTGACGTTGAGGGGGTTTAGCAAAAGATACAGGCAGAGGGTTTGGAAGCCAGACTAAGATTGGCCGCGCAATTGGCTGCGCATTTGGCCCAGTTTGCGTTTACACCAAGAAAAGGCCGGGCTCGGCCGCGGCTCGGCCGCAGCCGAGACCACCTCCAGAGAGAGGCCAAATGCGTCGCATTTGGCCTTTTGCGCGTTTACACTGAAGCTGGGCTGGGCACAGCTGCGGCCAAGCCGCGGCCGAGCCTCACACTGTAAACGGAGTCTAAGAGGCCAAAACATCAGATGGATAACTATAACTTCCTCAAAAACAGAAGAAGGCAAGTCGTCTTAGACAGAACTACCTCATCTGAAGTGGAAGTTGAATCTGGAGTCCCACAAGGATTGGTCCTAGTGAACCCTACCTCTTTCTCTTCTACATCAACAACTTGCCCACAGAAATGTCCACTTCATCCGCAATCAGTCAGGTTATTTGCAGACAATACCATCATGCATTTATATGACCATCCAGTCAGAAAGAGATGCCAAGCTTCTACAAGAAGACTTGGATAAACTCAGTATCTGGTCAAGTGATTGGCTGATGGAACTCGACCCACTTAAATGCCACTCAATAACAGTCACCAGAGAGAGGACTAGATATCACCATCAATACACTCTGAATAGCATCATATACAGTCCTGAGCATTGTCACATCTGCTAAGTACCCGGATGGCACAATTGAAACCAACCTCAAATAGAACCAAAAAATTTCAAACATGTGACAGAAGGCAAATAACACCCTGGCCTTTCTCTGAAGAAATCTACAAAACCACTCGACCCAACTCAAGATGACTGCACACCAGGCACTTGTGTGCCTTCTTGCAAACCGTGCACTGTTTGGGATTCCTACACAGCTGGATGTAATTTGATACATTGACTTGAAATGATCCAAAGACGAGCTGCGCCATATGTGCTGCACTGGTATCATGATACCTCAAGCGTATCGGAAATGCTTGCACAACTTGGCTGGCCTTCACTTCAGAAAAGAAGAGAAGTTTCCGGGCTGACCATGTTGTACACTACAAGATGCACAACTAACTGAGTAGACTTCAACCAAGTCCGGCCCATCACAAGACAAACAGGACAGCGCATCATTCATATGCATATACAGGGGTGTATATGGCTATCTGGTTCTCATCTCCAGGACCACAGTTCCAAGGACAGAGCAACATAAACAGTCCTTCTTTCCTCACACAGTACAGCATGGAATAGCCTACCTCATATCAAGAGCTCATTCTGGCACCAACTGCACTTCTGTCACCGCCTGACGGATTTTACCTGCACCATGTACAATTACTTTAGCTAGCTATACCTATTTTATATTGTAGTAATTAGTAATAGTAACGAAAGTCAACTGATCGACCACTTATTTTTAGATCGACCACCCTCGCACAAATGGCCTTTTCATGAATTCAAGATATCTATGCATCCAAGATCCAGACACTGTCTTGCATTGCATGCTCGGGATCAGGTGCCGTGCCCTTGCTGCTTTTGCCCGTGGTCTTGACTCTTCTTAGCCTTGACTTGCATATGAATTATGAGTGCATATGACATGATATAGATACTCTATGCGCGCACACACATTGTCATTGGTCCTACACATACTGAAAGGGGACAACTTTGCACAACAGAGAATGACACTAGAACCAGACAGGGTTTGCCTTTTGAACACTTTAATTCGGTCTTCGGTACCGAATCGTCAACGTAAGTCCTCCATGGACAGTCGCCATCTTTTTGTTTTCATTCCACCCTCTCTCGGCATACCTGTTACACCCGTTTACACATTAAATATGTTCCCTTACAATACACACACACACACACATACACACACATGTAAAATTTAAATCTGCAAGATCAGAATTTTCACCTTTCAGGATTGAAAGAGGCAAAATAAACTAACACAGGCCTAGGCCCTAGGCCTGCCTACCCTACAGAGTGAATTTAAATTTACTAAGAATAAGATTAAGAATACTTTTAGACTCTATACTACGCAATTCGCTGGCGCTGTCCTCGCTCGGAGTCGTAGAAGTACACTAGTTCTCCTTGACCTTGGCCTATAATCCTATGCTAGTATGCTATACTATATAGAGTCTAGTGATGAGAGTCTAGTTAGATCTACTCTATGACATGTACCGTACGTCTCTAGAAACAATATTGTTCAATTCGTGAATAGGTAGGGCACCTACACATATTGCAAGGTGTGGGACTGCATATGCACACATGCCATACTAGCAGCCAGCCATCCGATACCTGCCACTGCACAAGTGCACATCTGCTGTCATATTACATACATTACCTTTTCTGAGATTCTTATTACATTTCATGAAGTAGAGAGTAAGTACCGTTTGTCTAAAAAGTGGAAAGTTTTGAGACCAACTAAATTTACCTTTTATGCACCCGGCAACCTCACACTTTCATCGCATCGCAGGCCTTAACAGCGACACACTTACAGTCACATATCACAGCTCAGACAGTTTGTGCCTTGTTTCACGTCACTCCATAATTTACATGCACTCAAATCAAAAGGTGATTTCTTGTTGACATACATCGCGGTTCCGTAAGTTGAGAGGTAAAACAAAATCATAAAGTCATTATACCATCCCAGTTTCCAGCTTCCCACAAAAAGCTGCAACAGAGATTACTCCTTCAAGGTTCAAGGTGTAAGGAAGGACAATCCTAGTCCCATGCGCGCATTTTCATGTTACTACGTAATTGTAAATTCGTGGAGCATTCATTGGCATTGCATTGCATTTGCCATCGGCATTGGGCAATCCATGGCCAGGTTTCAGCCTTATTAGGGGGATAAATTACTTCTAACTTCAGTACATCCCCTAATCTAACCCTAAATCTAACCCTGTTAAGCCCTAAAGCCATCTAAGTTTACTTTAATCGTCATCACAAATTGGTCATTGACATTAGATACACAGGTCACAGACAGTCACAGTCTACTAGTACTACTACAACTACTAGACTCTACCTCTACTAGATCTATTTAAATTTACTTTGAAACATTTTGCTCCTTTTTTTTCTTCCAATTTTAGCAGGGCAGAGGTAGATCTGCTAGTACTATAAATTATTCTTAATTAATGCATAATGGCAATGGCCCAATGCCAATGGCAGTGCTGAAGTGAAAATCCTGAAATAATTTGGCTTTTAGGTTAGCCTGCAAAATGTGTTGAGAAATGGAAAGGATATGTCTGACATCAGACAGTGCAGTGGAGAGCGGGGAGACATCTCTCCCTGCTGGCAGATCTGGGCTACTACTAGTACTAGATGGATAAGCAGCAGTTGGGTAAGTGACCGTATAGGAATCGGCCAGGCAGTATGTGTGTGTGTGACGTGTGTCTGTGCATTGATGAGTGTCGAGTGTCATTTGATAGTTCTTCAGCTGTGTCGGGAAATGTTTCTGCACACACCCGCCCATTCAAATACATCCTTTTGGCTTTGAGGGAAGGAGATAGAGAGGGCCAGAGAGGAGGAAAAAGCAAGATGTCGTGCAGGTTTTTGTTTGGATTTGACTAAATTTTGATGCTTTGAAAAGGAATTGGTCTAGAGTCTATGGCTAGTCTAGAGTCTATGGCTTACTCAATGCTGTTTGAGCGATACCCGTAGAGGTTCTGTGCTTTGTAGTTGTAACTTGTACATCTATGGTGATCTCTAACCAGGCACAAGAGGCCAAATAATTTCATTTTTCATTCTTGATATATTGAGTAATAATCATAGTGCTTGCAACTCCTCAAAACCTATACAAAAGTACTGCTCCAGTCTGGAAGTTGTACATTTGTACAATATATTTTGTGTGACACTCTTCAGGGAGGTAATGACAACAAATTAAATGGTGTGTTTGCTTCATTGTGTATTTCTTTGCAAACTTGTACAGGAATTAGCAGACATGTTCAAGGTGTGTGATATCTCTTCCCTTCATTAGGGCAAGTGAGAATAGCCCTCCTGCGTATACCCTTTAGATGTTCTAGTATAGTATCTGTAAATTTTGTATTGTGTAACAAAGTTCATCACACTGTTTCATAATATTAGGTCAATTACCACCATGGCGAGCGGCCTAAAGTACTGGCGGGAAGCTGCCACACTGATTCTTGCGGCCAGAGTCAAGAGCCCCATCACCAGTTACCTTGGCAACAGGAAATTTGTCTTTGACTACCAGATCCTCATGCTTCAGCGAAGTGCCAAAAGTGGTTTCTTTCCATCTGCGCAGGTGTTCCCCGGTGGTACAGTTGAGAAGGCAGACTTCAGCTCAGAGTGGCTGGGCATGTTTCGCGAGTACGCAAACGTCCAGGCCCCGTCAGACTTTGGCCCCATGGTGCAGATAGAGGGGAAGCGGCCACCCATGTTTCTACGGGACCACGGGTCTGAATTGCCGCCGGCCGTCGCGTACAGAATATCTGCCATACGCGAGACTTTTGAGGAGTGTGGGATATTGATGCTGAGGGATGCCTCACAATGCAGAACTCTTGCTGGTGTGAAGAGACCTCCCCTGGGAGCAAGCGTAACCATGGCAGCGCAGGACCTACGCACGTGGAGAGAACGGATCCACAAAGATGCAGGGAGCTTTCTTTCCCTGTGCCAGGAACTCCAAAGTGTACCAGACATCTGGTCACTGGCGGAATGGTCCAACTGGCTGACCCCTTCAGACATGATGAAGAAGCGATTTGACACAATTTTTTTCATCTCCTGCCTGGACCATCTTCCCGTAGCAGTTGAAGACAATGCCGAAATTAGCCAATGCAAAGTATGTGAGCAGTAGTGATCCTTCCTGTAAAATGCTACATAACCATGAAAGATTAACAAGAACAGATTTGCATCCCTATCATTATGTAGATGACAATCACAAATATTCAAAATTTAAGATGGAAAAAATACTAATCAACTTTTTGTGTTTATCAAAAACAATACACTTAAGATAATAGCAGATATGAAAGGATGATGAAAAAAAAAGCTCAATTGTCAATTAAAGTAATTCATGATATATCATATGAATATATAAATCATCAAAAATGATTACATCTATCAAAAATGTACACCAGCTGAAAAACAAATTTGTATCAAACTGAACCATATACATGTACAATGTAACATGCTTTGTAGAATAAGTGAAAAATCAGTAGGGGCTTTGCATGTTTGTGTCGCACTGGAATATCAAAATCTGGTATCACACACACACACTCACGCACACACACTCACACACACACACACGCACAAAATAAACATTTTCTCAAAAACCAAAGAATTGAAGTCAGAATGACTTCCCACCACTGGTTAAATATTTTTGACTACATACAATGTATACATGTAGTTTTACTTTTTAATTCTTATTTCTTAGTCTTATTTTTCATGCCATTTCACGCATATGGAGTGCTTATATACAATTATGAGTTACACGCACTGAATGACAAGTGCCCATCACGATGTTTTGCCTCTTGCTATATATTATGTGAACAGCCTACATGAGAGAGGGTTGGGGCTTTCCTGATAATCTACCAAAAATGTGTTCTTTTGCTATTAAAGTGCAGTCTAGAATACCAACTTCTTCCAAAGTCAGAAATTTGCATTCATGCATCTTCCTAGGATTTATCCTCATTTGCATATTTTCCTAAATTTCTTCCTAAACATAGGAAAAAAACAACTTTGAAAGATTTTCAGAAAATCACTGAGGAAAAAAATCCCTTACTTTGTAAGAAATATCTCCCCAGGAAGAATTTCAGAAAACAACTGTTGGTATTTTAACCCAGATGTCATTTGACAGAGAATTTATTCCACATTACCTTAGAGTACATGTACCCTACATCTTAGTCCAGTTGTACGTTTTCTCTTCCCTCGCTAGTGGATTACTCCGCTGGAAAGTCTGCAGCTGTACTCCGACGGCGTCACCTACCTGCCTCCGCCACAGGTGTACGAGTACAGGAGACTGCTGAACAAACAGCGCTTTGATGATCTCGCTCAGTTCTGCCAGAACAGAGCCTTCCAGGGCATGGAGAGGTTCCTCCCAGTAAGGTGCAATTGCTCCAATGGAGTGGCATCCCTGTTCCCAGGTAATGAATACAGTCAAACCTGCCTTAGAAGCCACCTGTCTATAGTGGCCACCTGTCTATAGTGGCCACTGAGAAATCCTCCCAAGAGAAAAGCTTTGTTAAAGACCCTATGTATAGCGGCCACCTGTCTAATGTGGCCAGCGGCCACAAATTTTGTTTCCTGCGATAGATTTTAACCTGTCTTTAGCGGCCACATACCCACATGGAGGCGTAGCCGGAGCCAATAATCCAGTGCCACTCTTTTCGTCTCCCTTGGATGGCTGCTATAGACAGGTGTGACTGTATGTACAAATTACTTCTGCTTCCTGGTGGATTTTCAATAATCTTACATGTTCTTCAAAAAGATATTGCAATGGTTTGAAATATGGATATGTCCAAAGTGCCATCAAGAAAGTTATGATTAATATTTTTATTTTGTTTTTTCAGTACAAGTATGTTTCATAACCAGTCATGCTTTTAGGAATGCTTTAAATGATAGGGGAAAAAAACAGGTAAAACATATGTACATTTTCAGGAAATGGAATTACGATCAATGCTTAACGCTGCTGTCCTTTTGGAAGCCATGGTAGAACTTCACCAAAGTTCAACTTAATGGAATTACCTTTGTGGTTGACCATGCTAAAATATTTTTTTTGATCAAATATTTTATGTATGTGGATCTTTCATTTGATATCGGTGGGGGGGGGGGGGGGGTGGAGTGAGATGTGCATTCTCCTGTTTGCAACTTAGTTGTACTCCTGTTATTTTCAATACAGGAAAATCTATTAAATGCAACTACGGTAAAAGTTCAGCTTCCAAAATAGTTATCCATGTTATTATCCTTATCATGCTTTATTGTTCAGCAATTTCCATGTATCCTTATCCTGCTTTATTGTTTGGCAATAATGGAATTTCAATATATTGAAAGAAAACTGCTGATACCGATCTAGGACTTTGTTATAACTGAAGATGTCTGTGCTGATGATGATAGGTAGCAATGTGTCTTGCTCTACTTTTAGGTCTCACAGATAAAATCCAGTGAGAGGACACAATATTACCAAGTGTCGTGTATCCAGTTGTCATGTACCATGCCATCTGTTAAATGTGATGTATCCCTTTTGCAAATGCCACAAAATTGTGCATGGTTGAAGAGCAATGTCTCCCAACATTGTTTGTCTTAAATGTTAATCTTATGGTAATACATATCTTAGTTTTTCAAAAAGAAGGAAAGAAATTAAAACCTAACCCTGCCACTTGAGAATACTGTAAAACGAGGAATGTTCACGTGCATTTTAATTTCACATAATTCGCGAAATTAAAATGCATGCGAAAGTTCTTGCCTATACAATATGCATTGGATGCCAGTGGCAATTTATGAAAATTTCATGCTGCGAGAAAGCCCGTCGACTCCAATTCGCGAAATGTTCATGCCGCGAATATATCATGTTTTACAGTACTCTCCCTTTTATGCCGAGAATGATACAGGTAGTCGGAATATTATCAGGGTCTAAATAAAGTGACTGGAAATCTGTAATATTGTGTGAGTTGCATGATTTACCAAACTAAAGTTTTCCATAGTTTCATAGGAAGTGATATCAATCACACAAAATAATGTTATTATGTGAAAAGAAAACCATTTACTTTCCCAGCTTCATTATTTTTGTTGTCATTATTGTTGATTTTGTTGCCGTTGCCTAGGAGATGAACATTATCCAGATCATCCAGCGGAGGACACCAATGAGGACAACGTGCTGCTCTATGAGGGTACCATGGAGGACCACACCCGGTCCTCGGCCCACACAAACAGGATCCTCTTCCGCAGCGTGACGGACTACCGGCTAGACGTGTCCGGCCCGGAGAGATGCGGGCACCCTCATCCAGTCACTGTCCATATACCAGCTCGGGACACCTCCAAGATGTGAGGCGAGGTACTAAAATCTCAGATGCCGTCCGAGTAGAGGGGTGGTAGGGAGCTCCATCCCTTCCACATTTCTGGGCCAAGTATTAGAGCTAACGAGTCCATACAAGTGCTCCATGTGTTTATGCAATTTGTATTCAAATTGCTATATACAAATGTATAGACGGTTATAAATCCTAAAGCAAGATATTTTTGTGGCATGAAATTTTCGCAAATTGCAGCTGGTCTTTTTCGTGGCATTGAACTTTCACGAATTGCAGCTGGCTTTCAATGCACAAAGTGTCAAAAAGCTTTGCGTGCATTTTAATTTTGCAAATCTTGGCTTTCACAAAATTTGTGAAATTAAAATGCATGTGAACATTTCTGGTTTTACAGGTATCTAAATTCCCAAAATGTCTGTTAATTTATGAAGTTAATCAGAATTGTGTAACACATGTTGCTTAAAACTTCGCTGTGGAGCCAGTGCAATTTTTTTTTGCCATTGATACTGTGAATGTTACAAGCTTGAAATGTTTTTCGTCAGAGTTGGGTATAAACATTATTTCCAAGGCTTCCATTGCCGTTTTTCAGCATCTACCAAAGCCCTAACTTCAAAAAAAAAGTTCCAGAGAAGTTTATAGTGAGGGCAGTGTAGTGAAGTGGGTAAGACCCCTATGAACTTTAAAAGAGAGGTCCTGAGTGTGCATCCTACCAAGTGCCTACATCCTTGGAAGAGAAGTTTCACCCGTAAGTGTCCCTCTCTATCCAGCTATATGAGTGGGTACCAGGCTATTCTTGGAGCAGGGGATGATGATCAATGATAATGGCAGGACTTTTGTGTAGAGCAGTTATAACAGATTTCCCTTGGAAAATAAAACCATCATTTTTTCATATATCGTCCTGGCTATCATACCATTCAAAAAATTAGCAGGGTGGACACATTGAAGTGTGGCATGAGAGGAAATGACCACGGAAATATTACATTTTTCATCCTGGATGTTTAATACCCTGCGACAACCTTAATTGATCAATGGCAAAATCAAATTCTTCTCATAGATTCATGTAGTCCAGCCAGAAGATTCTGGGACAGCATGGTACCACAACTGTGCTAAATGTCGTGAGAAAGTTCAGTGACATTTGCTCATGGCAAGATGTGGGTATTAACTTGGTCATATGTTGCTTAAAGGTTTGCATGGTGAAGAAAATGAGGGAGAAATGCTGGTGGTAGCACCATGTGTATGTAGTCCTTATAGGGATCATGGCTTGACAAAAGAAGAGCCTAGAAAGAGGAGAGTTAAGGAGGGAAGAGACATAGGGAGAATGTAAGGAAGACAAATAGCGACGAGAGAGGGGTAGCAGAGAGCCGGAAGTTGAAGTTGCCCTAGTGGAGACGGGAGAAAAGGGGACAGAGAGAGTCCTAAGTGAGAATAATAGTGAAATCAGGTAGAAGGTTCGGGCATATCGCTGGGAGGAGAAAGATGAAGTAGAAGGGAGAGGGGAGAGGGAGAAGTTGAAGATTGAAGGTTGGAAAATCATGGAGATAGGAGAAATAAGTGGAGGTTCATGAAATCAATTGGGAGAAAACGAAGTCTGTGAATGATATGGACTATGGCATGCAAAATCAAAGCAACATATGGAAAAATGGATTGGGAAGGAAAGAGGTACATCAAGGGGAATAAGACCCTGCAAGGTCTACATACACATGGTGCTATCGCAAACCTTTCTCCCTAACTTGGTCATGCTGTTGATATGGGCTGCTAATGTTAGTGGAGATAAGGGGGGGGGGGGTAGGGTTAGAACTGGGATGCTTTGGTCCTGAAGTCGTCCTTGATGAGAACAGATTAGCCCACAGAATGTGCTTTCTTTGCTGATCGACAACGCAAGTGTCTGGAAACTATCGTCATTAGAATAGAGAATACCTAATCTAGTACAGTGCACTCCCGTTTATTCCAGTTACAACGAAGTAAAAACTCAGGCCGCAACATTATCCACTCTTTGTACTTCTCTTGCATGTTTGGTTAAAACAAAATTTCAGTTTAACGAAAGAAAACTGCCGGTCTCGAGTACTTCATTATAATGGGAGTCCAGTCCACTGTAATAATTATGCAATATGTCACCATGGCCTTCCTTTTGGACTGAGGCACATTGCTGCGCTGGAGTGGGCTCGCTACGAATATATATCAGTCAAGTTTGAATAAAGCACTGAATGCTAATGAGCAAGCTTGCCTGGACAACTGAAAAACAAAAAAACAAAAAATAAAAACAGTGCAAGTTGCAGATATTTGACAGCAATGCCTCATGGCAACAGGGAGCAAGTGACCAATCACCCCAATCTGAATTAGTGAAATTTTCTAGATTAGACTTGGCATGATCTTCTAGGATGCCAAGTTTCAACTCTTAGTCCCACAGAGAAATATCTATGTCAAGATGTCATCATACACGTAGAGCAGCAATGGTCACGAAAATGGCAAATGCATTGGGATTTCCTCATTACTCATCTAGACAAGAAAACACCCTGTGGTCACTTGCTGTATTCTTCCAGAGTTGTGCAGAGAACTGTATTATGATGCATCCACATCAACAGACACAAGTTTAGCATTTATGGACGTGGCAAGGAACCTATGAAAGGTGATACAAGAACAAAAAGGCAGACAGCACAACTAGTGATGACACCTCCAGAAGCTACAAAATAATTGGGAGTGTGACTGTCTACTCATGGCCTCCTAAAATGTAATAAAAAAGTATAGAAAATAAAAGTGATTCTTAATATTTACGATGTTTTCCTCCCCAGTTAACTATATTTGTCATACACTATTTCTTGTTGTTTCATTTTTTCTTTCTTTCCCATGGTCCGTGTATTATTGCATGACAGTGTCAAGTCATACTAAAATGTCGAGTGTATTCATGTTCACCATTATGTCCAATTTTATTGCTGCATTTTGCATTTCTTACTTCCATCTGAAATAAAGACGTCGGATTTATGTTTCCACTAAAAAGCTAGAATGCAAAATCTTGTAAATGCCGACAAATAGAGATAGCATGTACTCCTGTATTAACAAACACGGTTTTAATCAAAGTCATGTTACAATGAAGTAAAAACTCATTTCCCTAAATTATGATCTACAGTATATTTGTATACTTTACTGTTCAGCTATAATGAAATTTCAATACAGTGTATAACGAAAGAAAACTGCCGCTCCCAAAGACTTTGTTATAACAGGAGTTGCCTGTATTATCTCAACATGTATTTTTATTGTTCACATAATTATCATTATGATTACTATTTTCAATTATATTCTCATTAGGAATGCAGTTTCCTCTTGATTGGTACAGTTTGACACTGTTTTAGATTGTCTAAACTTATGAATGGAAGAGCTTGGTCGTATGAAACTGCTTTTTCTGTCACCGTGTGCCTTTATAAAGTCCAGTTCATGTGTTGACGAGCTTCGATGTACCGTTGGTTGGGTAATTCTGTCTTGATTGGACAAATTTGTATAGATGCATGTACATGTATGTGTGTGTGTCTGTGTGTGCCAGTGTCTGTATATGCAGCAAACTTCCGAATATACAGTCAACCTTGATAAGTCGACCTCCCATAAGTTGAATAATTATCCAAGTCGAAGGTCTTTTCGAGTCCTCTTTATATTCCATTGCTTTTAATCCCTCATAAGTTGATTTTTCTCTATGTCAAAGCTATTTCTTCAGTCCAAATAGATTCGACTTCTAATGCATGTAGGTGCAACACGACTGAATGCGAAGTATATCATAATTTAATCTGTGTATTCCATTGATCTTTATTTGACTGTTTTTTACCTATTACGAGCATCATATATGTAACAGTACTTGTGTACAATGTGGATTAAGACTGCTCTTTGAAATTAGAATTAAAATATTAAAAGAATATATCTTAAGATACACACTGGTTATTGTTTGCTTATTGCAGTATGTGTACATCTAGTCAAAGTACTGAATGTTCAAATGAAATACACACAGTGTACTGGAAATCCAAATCAGAAAGAGAGAGACAATGAGATAGATAGATAGATAGATAGATAGATAGATAGATAGATAGATAGATAGATTGATTGATTGATTGATTGATTGATTGATTGATTGATTGATTGATTGATTGATTGATTGATTGATTGATTGATTGATTGATAGGTAGGTAGATATTATTATACATGTACACCATATGTATAATTACATGTATTACAGGTATATAGATACTATTTAGATGAGTAGATAGACAAACACACAGATAAATAGAAAAGGCCCAGTTGAAATATTGTCAAAAGCTACAAACAAAAAGCTACCAACGAACCAAGAAAGACCAGTCTGTACCCCCCTCCCCCCCCCCCCCCCGAACTTGGCCCCCAACGAAATTGTCCTGATATAGTGGCACATCACAGCATTCTGCTTGAATGTTAGTCCATGTGCAATGCAGCGACAATGGGGGCGCCCTCGATAATTCTCAACTAGAGTACCTATGAAGGTACTAGTCTTCTATTCTCAACTAGGGTCACTTTGTACAGCCTCTTCCACCCAGGCTATAATGAGCAGCAGTTGAAATTCCCCGATCAGGAATCAACCATGCAAGACGAAAATTCTATGCATAATTATTTCGCTGCTTTTTCGGGACAACGTGACCCTTGGAGCAAGCTCGTCAGGTCATAACATACGAGTTGGGATTCCTCGGAGATAATGTCAACAAAGTCCCGAATAAAGTCGGTCATTATCTGTTTTATGTTCGCAATAAAATGGACATGAAATCCTATTTGGACTATGGTGATCGCGCTAGCTAATTCACGCACTCTGAACAAATAGCGTCCTCTTAATAAATTGTTTATGATCATAATGGACTTAAACCTTGATAAAGTCGGACAAGGGTCGCCTTTTTTCGCGCTATCGAGCCATGGAAGGCCAGCGTTTACAGTATTGGTGCTTCTGTACTATTGAGCAAATAAAACGAACCAAAAAGATGGTGACTTAATTAGCGTATGGGACGGTTTATTACTTCAAGGTGTGTAGGTACCACGCCGAAGTTCTCCACTATATTGTAGAGCACTTGAATGTATTAAATGTGTATGTCCCCAATATGAATCAATCAAAATCAACGATTATAATACTATGAGATATCAGGAATGTCAGAATGAAATTATACATGTAATGTTGCATTAGTTGAAAGAAAGACATACGGGTGAAGGTTCAGGTGTGAGTTTCTTCAATTTGTCTCCCTCTACAAATTGGATTTGTTAAAGGCAGCCGATCGCCATCCCTAATGGTACGTAAACTCCGAACGACCGAAGTTTGTGCATGCAATTGCGCAATGCTACCACTGAGACAAGTGTGTGTGTGTGCGTGTGTGTGTACGCATCATACACAAATATTGTCACCGCGAGCTGCGGTGATTGGAGGAGAGAGGCCAGAAGACGCTGCGGCGTGTGTGTGTGTGTGTGTGCGTGTGTGTGTACGCGTCATACACAAATATTGTCACCGCGAGCTGCGGTGATTGGAGGAGAGAGGCCAGAAGACGCGTGGCTCTTTCGGCCTCTCTTCATGTGCATGCGCACTGAGAGTGTGCGTCCATTCGGAAGCTCTCGTGGCTCGCTGGGACAGCATAGCCATTTTGGGTTAGGAGATAAGCACAGGGAGCTCTCTTGTAGCCTATCGTATTTTCGCTGACCCATTGAGCCAGCGCTATTCTCATTCGGGGGTCACTACATTTGATACAGAATGGGGGAGGCAGCGTGTTGCGTTCGTCTCCGTGCCGCAAAAACCACTCGCCACGACTGAGTGTCTTTATAGATTAAGATCGCAACTGTTGATATGTAATTTTTTCCTGACATAATTGTTAATTTACAGATAAGCAGTTGCGATCAAAACAAAATTTAATTTGTAGAGGGAGACTCATTGAAAGAAACTCACACCTGAATGTTGCATTAGTGTCTGTCGCAGATAATAATAGTATTGGCAATACAATAATAGCGGGAACCATAATCATAGTAGAGAACATTATTGTTTACTGCATTATCATTATAGTAACTGTTCATTGTCATCAATCTTTGATTTGTTGTATTCTTGTGTTGTGTGTGTGTGTGTAGGGGGGGGGATCGTATAATAAAGGGCATTTGACACACATGGACGAATATATTCTCACCCAACAATATTTCCCTCCAAGATTTACATCAGTGCTAATTTTATTACGGTCGTTTCAAGTAGTGATTAGGCTCCTCCCGATCCCGTCTTACATCCGGGCCTAGTGATATCTGAGCATGCGCAGGTTAGATACTAAAACGCATCTGATTCGATCTGTCAGTGACAGCCTTATGGTGGGTGGTATACAGCGAGAGACGCACTTTTTAGCTCCTCCTATTATGTTCGACAAACAACGCCAAACCTTTGATTTGTCTTGGCAACAGTGAATGATTGCGAAGTTAGGATTGAGTTTGCGAAAAGAGCTTCCGACTTGCCGAATCAGTAGAAATCGCTGCAATGTAGAATTAATTCACAAGTTTCATCTTGGCAGCACTGATGTCAGGGGGAAAAAACAACTAATTTAAAAACATTTTTTCCTATTTGACGGGCAAACTTTTGGGGGAAATTACACATCCAAGCACTGGCTGCCGTTAGGTAGCAATGGATTGGCGAGAGAGGGGATTTCCCCTGATTGAGCAGGGCCAGGGCCGAGTTACCTCCAACGCTCGTGACTTGCCATCGCGCCGTTGCGCGGATGCTCGAAACATTTTGTTCCGTAACGACGCATCGATGTCATTGACTTGGAAACTGATCGTGGTCGCGTCCTTGGTCGTCCTCGGCGTCCAGTCTGCTTTGAGCACCTGTCCGGGGTCAGCTGGAATCTCAAACCCTCATCTTAGCTGCCCAGACTTCAGCTCGACACAGACACCGATCACGGTTGGCGCCAACCAGCGATGCGAACTCGACATCGCACCAGACCTTGGAAGCGCCACGCTCATTGTGGAAGGGGAGCTCATTATCCGTTTCGAGGAGGATCTCGTCGTTGATCAATTGATCCTCGCCTCTTCCGGATGGATTTCGGCTGACGGGCAAGGCTTTACCCCTGGTAACGGTCCGGGTAGAGGCTCTATTTCCGGTTCAGGAGGTAAGAAATTGGACAAACTAAAACAAAATCTGATACTGTTTCCCAGACTTGCAAGACCTACTTTATCACAAAAAACAAAGACAAAAGCAAAACAAAACAAACAAAGACGACGAAAACAACTGCAAGAACCGCAACACAAGCTATGTTCTCACGGATATTAAGTTAAACATGATTGTGTAGATTACCTCCAACAGTTTATTACAGGAAGTATTTGGCATGTGATGTGATTAATCTTTGCATTATTCATGCACAAGAGACTTCAAATGCAATCATGATACTATTATGACTTCATAACTTGCTAAAATGTGTTGCAAAGACCACTGAATTTTTGAGCAAGATTGTTGATGAGACAGGCAATATAAGTTGATTTTTATAATCCTTCATTTTTACATATTTTGCTTTATTTTTAGAACACTAAAAAATTAATGCATTCCCTTATCATGACCTGTACTTATGAACATAAGTGTATTGTCCCGTAATGACAAGGTATAAAAAGTCGAGACACGTAGGACTAAGTCATTTTTAAACGTTTTAAGTCAGATAGAGTAATACAGATGTATTCACGTTTCTAGTGATGCCCTACTTGTAGAGCATAACAAGGAATATTCTTGAAGTTATGACTAAAGATATTCCGTATTTCATATTATTTCCTCTCTTTTTAAGCAGCTTTAAACTCAAATATCTCAACTTAACAAGAATTGAGTTAGCTTATTGTTTTGCGATACAACTCGTCAATTGATTATTTTGCTGGCATGGAACCAAACGTCCAGTGAAAATAACACAACTGAAAGAAACAGCCATAACATTTTTTTTTCACACACCCAAACAGTTTTACGTGCAAGTATGAATTTAAACACGAACACACATAACGGATCATTTTTTTTCTGTGTTTGTTAATGTGCTATTTACAGTACATATAAACTTACTTTGAAGATTAATTGCCGTCTAGGGCACCAGTTTCTCAAAATAAAATCCTAGTCTTCATCTTTACGACAGAATTGAACTCGAAAACGCATACACAACAGGATCCTGTGTTTTAACTTTCACCATCGGATTTCCGCCTGCCATTTGCTGGCCTTGATCGCGGTATAAGGGGAAGAGGAAGAGGAGAAAATTTTGTTGATACGTCCGGAAACTTTGCGGACAACAATACAGGGAGATCAACACACTGAAGTACACCGGTGTGGATTTTTGGTTCTTTTTTTATAAGTTAATAGCGTCAGATTATCAAGAAGACCGCAAGCAAACAGGGGAAGAAATAAAATGAAATGTAATATGTTTAATGCTTGTAATATGCAACCTAGAAGCAAATTCAAGTGATAACGGTTTTCACAACGCCGACAATTAAAACAATGGGGAATGCTTAAAACTTCACCTATGTGGTTTTCGGTGTACTGTACTTTTTAAGCTCTCCCGTATTTTTATTCATCTGTTTGTGTGTGTAGTTTATATTTTCCTCACTCTATTTCTCTTTATGTTATGAACATTTCTCGACCGGCTCAAAACACGTCCTCTGCCTTCGGTACGTGCTAAACAGGTTGAATGCAGTTTTAACTGAATGTTGCTACCTTTATGCCTGCCCTACTTATCTTTCCTTAGAGCTGTGTGTTGAAATTACAGATGATAACAGAGATCGCGACTGTCGTATAGAATTCCCACATCTGAATTTCCAACAAAGCGTGTGTGTTTTTGTTGTTGTTTCCTTGTTTGTTCGTTGTTTTGTCTTCGACAGTCAAGTTGTATCTCCCAGGAACAGTACACTGTTGTGCTCTATTTGTATTTACATTTTTAATTGTATTGTGTTCATGTGTTGTCATACACTAGTCGATTTCGTGTTAACCCCCGTCCCCGTTTCTTCTTGTATCATTTCGTAGCTTTCAGTTCGGGAGTGTTACATAATGTTTCATCGGTGATATCCATTTTAACAGCATTCCTTTGCGTTGATCTTTTCATTCATGACAATGAAAACAAGGATTGTGTGAACTTAATACAGTGCACTTGAAGGTCGATGAATATTGTCAGGATTATGCGGTGTTAATTCTCACAGAAGATTTTAAGTGTCACCGAAAGAAGAAATTCCTCGCTCTCTTGATCTTTCCTGGTTCGATAAGGCGAGGTGATGAGATGATAATGAGACTCATAATTATTCTCTCGACACCTCGAGGGGAGGGGATTTCAAGAAGAATTTTGTCGGATTTTTTCCTGATAAATCATTGTTATAAACTACTGAAATCCTTGCATCTGACTGGCTGAGAAAAAAAAAATATTGTCAGAAAAAAATATCCAACAAAACACTTCATGAAATACCCCCATGTTCGAGAAAGCAAGAAGGCGAGGTATGAGATCTTGTCTTCCTTATATTGCATCAGTTGTTCCAAGCAAAGGTGAGATGTCACTATATGAGATTTCATCTTCCTGCATCCTTAAACTCGAGTACTCGTAAAGACCCTAGATGAGACCGCTTCATCTCGCCTTTTCATATCAAAGAAAATGAGATGGCAATAAGGAGAATTGTGAGATCTCTTCTTCTTAACATCACGGGTCAGAAAAGAAGGAGAGATCCACAGGACATCTCGGGTTGAAGAAGGGAAGAAGGCAAGATATGAAAATTAATCTAGTCTTTTCAGTATTTTCCTTTCAAAGAAGGCGAGATGGTGAGAAGGAGAATGTGAGATCTTGTATTCTTGATAGGCGGGAAGGTAAGATATGACTATGAGATTTCATATTCCTGCATTCTTGGACTCGAGTACTCGAGAAGACCAGATATGAGATCTCGTATTCTCGCCTTTTCATATCGAAGAATGCGAGATGGCGAGAAGGAGAATTGTGAGACCTCGTCTTTTTTACGGGGTAACAGGCAGGGTAAGAAAAAAATACTAATATAAAAAAATACCGGACGCTATCCGAACGTTGTCGCGGTTACTATGATAGTTTGAAAGGCTTTCTTGAAATGGGGATTAAGAGTATGATTTAGTAAGGTTTAGGGGATCTCATTCGAACCGCGGTATATCAAATGTGATTTTATTAGAAATGGAAGTATATTGCTACCTATATTATGTTCTAACATGAGCTGTAACGGAGAGGGGGGAGGGGTCACGCTCAACTGTCATTTATGCTGATATTATACTCCTGTAAAAGAACAGAAAAACATGAAGGAAATTGAGCTATACAAATTAAGTTAAAGTTCAAAGGGATGGTATAGTTTTGGTCGAGATGGGGTTTCAGGCTTCCAACGTTCTTGTGAGATAATGAGAAGCTTCTTATGACGTAATGAAAGAGCATAATACACTTCTACGAGTAATTCAAAGTTTATTTGATGAAAATCGGGTTTGAAATTGCTGAGATATCCAAAACAAAGCGATCCTAGTAAGGGTGGAAACCCACCTTTTATTATAGGATCACTTTGCTTTACTTTGCTTATAGATATCTCAACCATTTCAAAGCCGATATTCAATGAAATAGACTTTGAACTCCTCTTAGAATTTTCTCCCCAATCGGTTGACAAGCGGAAAAACATTAAAAAGACACACAAAATCACACACACACACGCGCGCACACACACACACACACACACACCACACACACACTGAGTGAGACAAAAAATAAAACGTTTTCAAATTTCTGTTGCCACTCCTCTCCCCAAATCGGCTGACAGGCAAAAAAAAAAAAAATGGATTAATAAATGAAAAAAAAATAAATAAATAGAATAGGCATCCATCACATTCTCTGCTGCCAATTCAAGCAAAACAAAAACAAAAACAAAAAACAATCGGCTGACAAGCAAAAAAAGAAAGTCTTCACTTTTTTTTCCTCTTCTCTCCCAAATCGACTGACAAGCAAACAATACCGTAAACAAAAGAAGGTCTTCATATTTTTGGCTGCCAATTCTGGCGAAAATAAATCGGCTGACTGGAGCTTTTCAATGCACATAACATTTTCACGTGGCAGCCCAAGGGGGGGGGGGGGGGGGGAGGGGGAGGGGGAGTTGAATACATACATTATAATGCACATGCCAGAGTACGCAAAATATACATCATGTCTCCATGCTATGGAACCTGAGTAAGACAGTGGTATACGGTATATAGGAGTAATCATTCAATAGGAATTATTTTAATGTACGCTTGAAAACATTTTGAAGAGATGTTGAATAAATTGTATTGTTATCAAGGGTAAATCATTCTGCTTCTTGCGTTCTTGTAATAATAATTGCATTTACAGCGAAAACTATTCGAGTAATTGGAAGGTGATAGGGCCTAAATATAAATTACTCCGTTGAGTGAAATATGTTATGAGCCCTATGGTTTCTTTTGAACACGTATTGTGTTGAAAAGTTGCTGGTAATATTCCCAGGCAAAACGTGTATAGGCCCACATGAAAATTCCAGCGTTGAAAACATCGTGATGGGAAATGTAAACAGTATGGTGCAAATACCTAGATGTTCTAGCTGAATTCATTTGTTCGTAGGGGGGGGGGGGGAAGAAAAGAAAGGTCTCGCTTTGTGATAGATGTTAAAGGTGACAATGGACAATGGGGAGGGAAGATCGCGCTCTATGACAACAGCGGTCGTCTCAGGGTGAAGGTGGGTTGGAGTGTACCGTATGTCCCTCCCCCCCCCCCCAAAAAAGAAGAAGAAGAAGAAGAAATAAAACGGTACCCTCCACAACGATAACTTTATAAACAGTGAATCAATCCAAATACAATTTCAGGGTGTGAAAGTATAACTCATTGTCCACACCTTACAGAAAACCCAATTCGATTTGCTTCAGTAGTAAAAGAGAAATGAGGAATTTTGTAGAGATTGTCAGGAATCTCTTCCCTCCACGTTTTGTCTGTTGTGTTTTAATATGCTGTTCCAAGAGCATCCAAGCGTTAAACTTGGAAGAATCAGTCTCATGACATGCTTTACAACGATCCTTACTTTCTCTGTGACCGCTAAACCAAATTGAATGGGGTTTTCTGCTCAATAGAGCTAAGATGCTATATTTTAAGACCCTGGAGTAGCATTTAGACAGCTTAAACATATTGGGTGTTAGCAATGCGAAAATGCGATTGTAATTTTTTTTTTTTGACATACTGCATTGTAGAGCACCAACCGTAAGGGCAGAATTTAGTGATGGCGTGACATGCCTTTTGTCATGTCTTTTGAAGTGCTTTGTTTCATCACACGAGATGATAGCAAAAAGACAAACGACAATCAGGACTCAAACAGGAGCTTTTCATTGGTGAGTTACAATCTGGTAACTATGTCAATCTTATATAATATGGGGGGGGGGGACAATGAATTGAAGGCCACCTACAATACAGCCTCACATTTTCCATTATCACACCGACTTTGATCAACACATTCTATATTTTAGGCCTACTCGCACTGTAAAAAGATCGGTGTTAGATTTAACACCACGGGTGTTAAATCTAACACCGATCAAACTTCAATAAAGGACCACACCCACAGGTGTTAAAAATGCACTGTGGTGGTGTTGAAAAGTGTTCACCTGACACTTCGTGGTGTTAATTTGACACTGTACCTGGTGTTATTTTGACACTGTACTGGTGTTAATTCAAAAATGACACCACATGGTGTTGATTTGATATTTGTTGGTGTTAATATCAATGGTTTAACACCCGTCCAGCTTCAATAAGGGACCACACCAGCTGGTGTTACTTTGGTGTAAATTTATTTTCACATTTTTTCAAAAATCTAGTATTTTAATGTAAAATTCTTGATCGTCTTGTTTAAATTAAAAATCAACAAGTGCAGTTACTACGAAACTCTTCAAAAAACAGTTTGAAATTTGGAAATGACACCCGTAGGTGTTAATTTAACACCATAAATGAGCACCGAAAATTTAACACCAGCTCGGTGTTCACTATTTAACACCGGACTTTTTGGAGATGGAGATGGAAACATAGGAAATAACAACATAGAAAGATTAATTCATCTTTTGGCAAGACGACAAACGGAAACTTATTGATTAATGTAAAATCATGCATTTTCAGTTTTCATTTTTTCCCGTACACATCATACTTTACTTTCACACATTATATATAATATTATATACACACATTGCAGTTTCATGCAGTGCAAAATTTGGGAAATGCTAAAAATTGCCCTATTATAACATTGTATAAATGACAATATCTCTTGCAGTATATTGCGATTGATGAAAATACGGAAATTAATCTGATGTAACAATTTTTGCTCCGTTAGATTTATCTGTTTTCTGATTTTCTAGGCATGGCTTTGAGTTGCTTGAGGCTAATTTCAGCACTTACAAATAACTATCAAAATTTTATACAAGAGACTACATATTGTATACAGTATATAACATTTTGATGTACACTGCACTACATATTCAGTCTTATTGGGGCATGCCCAACAGGATTGGCTGCTCGGTGCACTTATCATATAAATTTGTTTTTAAAAAAAGCCAGACGCTTTCAAATTCATGAAATTATATAAGGATAAGAACCAACACTTGCTGTCGGGCAGAAGCTCGGTGGTCCATAGTGGAGATGACGCCTGTCCGGAGATCCGGAGGTCGTATAGGTTCGAATCCTACTCGAGTATGTACTCCCATGATTTCTTTTATCATGGCTACTACTAAAGCACTGCAATTCGGTGCTTATTTATGTCGATGTAGGGCAATTTGTCAATTAGCAGTGATTAGTCGCAAGCCAGACGCTATCTCTAAAATCAAAAGAAATAAGAAAACGGGAAAGTTGGCTACAGTAAACTGTACTTCGCAATAGGAATGGTGGAATCACGAAGAATTCCGATTTTGGTCTGGCTTGTAACTCTTAAAATTTGCCACTTTGCCCATCCTTTTACTCCATGATCAGACGGAACATACCGTTTTCATCACTTGATTATATGCGAACATTTTCTCCTATCTGATCTTGCGTTTAGATACAGAAAAGTTTAATCAGCTGCAACCGGAAAAAAAAATCGTGCTTTTGATAAACTTTGATATTTAGATTGCTGTGTTGCGGGATGAATTGAAGATTACATCGCAGTCTACATCCATTACTACAGCGCTGTTGAAACCATCATTTTAATGTCACACTTACAAAATTCTCTTACTATGAAGCGTTGCGAAGGGAACAAAACTCTGTTTTGTTAAAGCCATATTCAGTAACAAAACTGGTTTGGGCTTACTTTGCAACACAGGTTTGAAACGAACTGTTTGGTCATAACAAAAGTTTGTCGAAATGAAATCTGTCGTTCCAACTTTTTTGATGTAACAGAAGTAGCCGGTTTAAAAAAAAAAAGTGTATGTGTATGTGTGTGTGTGCACGAGTGTGTGCATTTATGAGTGTGTTTCTTTTCTTCTTTTTTTTTTTTGTTCTATTGGACATGCGCTTTCACATACATAACAGCGTCATGATCTAACAGTCCAACCCGCCTTTGTTCTAGTGTTCACACAAACATGACGTCCCTTTTGTTGAAATGTCTATATAGCTCCCAAGGGTCTGTCTACTGGCATGTTACAACTATGAGTTATAGACCAGGCGGTTTTCTAGTTCATTATGTTCAAGTTCAAAGTTCAAAGTTCAAATGTGTTCTTGATTTCCATCAAATAAACAGAGAAATTAATGTATAAGCAGAACATATTTGTAATAATTGCAAAAACGTAAATTACCAAAAAAAAAAAAACCCATGTGAAAATGAGTAACAAAATGAAGAAAACATGATTATATAATATATATATATATATATATATATATATATATATATACATTATATCCATAATATACCGAGTACAAATCAGATAAGAATGGGAATGGAAATGGGTCCCACTAAAAAGCAAAGCTTGTATACTACAATGATTATGGTATACTCAGAAAATACATAAGAAAGCGAATGATGAATTCAGAGACTCCAACTCTCCCGTTTTCGACGGGAGATCTCCCGCCGAAAGCCCATTTTTGCAAAATCTCCCGTTCTCCCGTTTGAGATTTGATTTCTCCCGCCCTGGCTCTGTGTCTCCCGGTGGAAAGGATTTCTTACTTATTGCTATCGTATGTTGAAAAAATAAGCCTTATATAGCACCAGAGAACATCTAGAACCCTTGGAACTTCATGCTTCGCACACATCAACTTGGAGTCTCCCGTTTGCTAGGGGTTTCGGGCGGGAGAATCTCCAGATCAGAAGGTGCTTGGGATTGGAGTCTCTGTGAATTTAAGAAACTACAAACCGATATAAAACAAAGTCAAATGAAACGATTTCAACTAAAATGAAACCAAATTAGGTAGGGGAAAAATTATGTTATACTTTATGTGATATTTCATGATCGACTCAAATACACATCATCGTCTATCATCGGAAGCCAGCGTGATGCTGCAATGGTGTTACCATGATATAACCATTGATAACTGCTTGCAGTTTAGAGAGTTCGACTCTGCATTAATGAAATGACTGCATTGTGACCAGTCGCACACCAGTATTCATGTCGACTGTTTTCCATAATGTCGTAGATTCTATAGTCATGGTAATCAGGAATGTACAGAATGTTTTGACCGTAGAGCTGAATTCGATATTTTGGCAAATGTAGTGTATTTCTCAATTTATAACATTACAAACCCTTTAGAAGGAACATTATGTTTTGTATACTGAGTATTCACTCCCTCGCCAATCACCATTTACGTCATACTGTGTTCATGCCTTATACCTTATAAGGTTAGGCCTATTTGGTACACGCAGTGAAAACAATCTTGGTCTTTTTTTGACTGCATGCAACTGCATAATTGCACGTAAACGAGCAGAGTAGATTAAAATCTCATATGGAATTACAGTAGTTTTATGGTTAACCCCATTGCAAGTTTGAAGTCCGGGTTACTGACATTATAACGGGTTCATACATGTTGCGGGTAGCACGTGGCGGGTAGATGTCGACATGACCAGGCACCTATTTCGGTATATCACCATGATCACATTCCACATAATGACTTGCTGTTTGGTTTGGTTTGGCTTATTTCTGCATTTTCTTTCTCCAACTACAACAACGAATGAAAAAAAAGTGATATAGAGTATGCAACAAAAAAAGGAGAGCATAATATACAAATCAACATAAGAAATTTCAATTTCATAACAACATCAGTCTGTAATAACATATGAATGAGAGTAACATGTTAAGGCATACTGTATTTATATATATATGAACAAAGGAGAAATCAATACAGAGGACCGTCATCATAAACAGAGCTTGACGTGGAAGAGGCCCTATCTTAGATATACGAATATAAATCACAAAATCAATAAACCTACACATAAAACTCTTCTTTTAAATCTTAGCGCTATATTCCAAACACATTTGGCTAAAAACCAACAAGAACAACCGAAAAGAAAAGAAAAACAGTGACTAGGTTCTTCAAAGAAAAAAAAAAGAAAAGTTGAGGGTCCTATTTGTTAATGCTGACACCGGCTATCTTTACACTTTTTAAGAAAGTTCGCAGAAGACTTGCTGCAAGTAGGGAAGCTAGTTGGAAGTGAATAATTTTATCAATGTGCTCATCAATAAGGTTTGGTATCATACACTACATTGAAAAAATAGCTGGCTGGAAAATACAAACAAATAAACAAACAAACAAAGAAAGAAAAGCGTAGAACAAATTATACTTAACTAGTCTATGTAGTTATGCTTGTTGTTATTCGGTAGCACACAGAAATAGCGTCAACAGCAATCTTAATCTTAGCTGATGGAGATATGATCTTGGAACCTCTACCATTTCAATGTCATTGGCTAAACTTACAACACTGTCAGACTGTTGCTCATCATTTCGAACATTACATCAAACAAACCCCAGAATTGTCATAGCACACCGGCCAGAATGTTTCGCGAAATGATTTAGTGTAATAATCAAGCGTTGTTTATGGGATGCTGCTCTATAAAATTATATGAACAAAAATCGTATTGACCTAAATTTTTGTTGGTCGAACTAAACATGAAAAACGTGATGGGTTGTGTAAAGAGATTTTTATGTCGCAAAGCAAAGAATCAAGAAGATCTTTCCTGCATTGTAGAGTATAATCGTACACCGACCTTCAGCATGAAGAAAACAGGGAGTTAACAGCCAAATACAGCCTAAAACGTCTAGATACCATGGACCTACTACGCACATGGACTAGAACAACGAAGGTCTTTTTTGATCCCATTATCACCGCCGCCACCATTATGTACATATTAATGTATACATTCAGATTTTTGGACAATGACGATTGTGTAGTCTTGCATAGTCACTGACAAAAGAACCGTTTCCTTCTATGCAATCATATCAATTTTTTTTTGGCTGAAGTGCCTCTTCAGATCTCGACTGCCTTTGAATAAACACCGATAGGGAGCGGAAAACCTGAAAACATGACAATTTTCCTGTCATAAAAGTGTTAAAGGAAATCCAAACCCAAAGAGAAATGTGGATTGAGTGAAAGCAGCAACATTAGTAAAACATATTATCTGTGAACGTTTGAGGAAAATCGGACAATCGATGCAAAATGTACAAATTTTTTAAGTTTTGGTGTTCGAACCGCTGGATTAGGAGACTACTAGAGGTTATGACGTCATGTGTGGACAACAATATAAAGAAAATATTAAGGGAATTCCACAAAAATCATTTTTCATGAAAATTACACATTCCATCAACTTGATACTGACTTATGTTAAGGGTAGCAATTATTATTCCCCCTGCTTTCTGAAAGCGGTTAGCAACTGGTTAGTCACGTGCTCTTTCACTATGCTAGGAAAGTGATTTTTTTTTTAATTTTCTTTATATTTTCTTCATATTGTTGTCCACACATTATGTCATAACCTCTAGTAGTCTCCTCGTCCAGCGGTTCCAACACCAAAACTTTACAAATTCATAACTTTTGCATCAATTGTCCAATTTTCCTCAAACTTTCACTGATTTGTTCTACTAATGTTACCAATGTAACAACTGCACATGCATTGTTTCTTGATTTAAGGGAGTTATAATATACTATCTTCTGCGCGTATGGTTTTTAGATTTCTCAGAACGCCGTCCTTTTTTTTTCTTTTTTTTTTTACTCACGCTGGTTGTCGGCGGTGATAATGATATTAAAGCAGGAAAGCATGTTTAAATGTTTTTGTGGCACTTTTGACATAAACAGATGTTTTAATTAATTAACGAGCGATGAACATCCATGTCTGACCAGGTCCAAGGTCATACTAACATACGCCCTGCGCTCACGTACACACCTTCAGATAGGCAATAATTGGCCCTCATAACTCTTTTATCAAGTCACAGAGCAAATCAAGTAGAGGAAACGAAGAGGGAGAAGAAAAGATTCACTAAGGTTGAACTTTACTACTACTCTTGCCTTAGAGAAGATTCACATTCAGGGTTCAAGTCCAAATCTTACAAAAGAAATCAGGAAAGTAAGCACGTTTAGGCAAATTGCCTGATATTGGTTTAGTTACGTTCAGTTTCAGTTCGTTTTATTTGATCATATTGCTTCAGCAAACCTGTTCTTCTGCAAATTTGTGAACAAACATAATACAACAATAAAGAAAGGTACAAGGTAACTACAAAAACAACGAAAGATGTACAAGTGCGCAAACAAATGCAACAATAAAAGGGGAAATACCTATACAGTAACATAGAACAATATCAAATAGAGAGAGAGAAAAAAAAATCCTGGGCAGTTGCTTAGGCGATAGTAGAAATATTAATTGATATGTTGATGTAATGGCATCCGACGTCTATATTCGCTTTTAGCGTACAACTCCGCGATAAATGTCTTTTTGACATGAACCTAAAAGGGAATAATGATATCCTTCACATCAAACGGTTAAGTAATTGTAATGTTTCAGCAAAAATTTTGAATACTCGTTTCTTGTGGGAAGGAGATAAAAATTATGATTTGAGACTTTAAGGCATAAAATACACAACGAACGGGGAAGACATGAGGTGATGACCTCATTGCCTTCTATAATGCCTCGTAGAATTTTCATTTGTGTTACAGAGACCAATTTATATCACTAATGGAAATCTATCAAACTACGGGATTCTACGAATTTCTAAATTTCTATGTTTATATGATCATAGATGATTTGGAACAATGTTGACACAAAAATTGATAAAAAGATGATTTCTACAGAATAATGTTTTAAAGGCCAAAGGTATAACTCTGTTAAACATTAGCCCTGGAGGTTCATTACCTCAAATATTTTCGAGCTTTGCAAGAAGAAATTGGTATTGATAGCAATGATTACTTGAGGTTACAAGGTATTCTGCATGTGTGCTGCTGTTAAAAAGAATACAGTATTTCAGGTTTTATCAATTAGTGCAGAATTGCAGAAAGTCGTAAAAAAACACTGTCGTCCTTCCAGAACGTTTACGTCTGAGAGCCCGATTAAAGAGCATGTATTTTCATGATATATTAGTAGAATCTTATAATATGAAACGCCCATTAATACTTTAAGAATGCACTCTAATTTCGATATGACACAGCAGGATTATGTAAAGCACGCAAACTTATAGTGCAAGCATTAACAGATGCAAGAAGCAGAGAATTTCAGTTCAGGATACTTGATAACATACATTACCAGTAAACTATAAGTTGCTTTAAATCAAGTTAGTATATTCTCATTTATATTCATTTGGATGAAACGGTTGAACACATTATGTGGGACTGTAAGATGTTACAAACATTTTGGAGGAAATTAAGTAAAATCTTTTCTTACGAATATGTATTTGTCATTCCTTAATGTGAAGACAGTGTTAACAGGAGTTATAGAGATCGATACAAACAAATTATTGGTAAACCATATTTCACTTGTCAGGAAAAAAGTGTATTTACACAAGCAGCTGTAACGGTACTATTTCCTGCTTGTCCTTTTTAAGACTATGTTATTGAAATCATACTGTGAAGACTCAGTGTCATATGCATAGTGCAAAGAAGTAACGGAAGATTAATTTACATAACCTGAAATGGGAACCACTCAGCGGCATTATCGAGCTTTGATCATTCAGACCGAATATTTCGCCATGGCATTTTCTTTTTTTTTCCTCTTGATATGGCATATATTGTAGGCCCTATGTATACGCGGACCACACTTTGACATGTTGTAAGCAACCTCTCAGCTATGTCAGCTTTTAACATATTCCTTTCCATAATAAACCCACACACTCAGACAAGACACATCAAAAGAAAATGTGAATGTACAATCAACAAGAAGCCGAATAACATTATTTTATTCACTGTCCAGTTTTTCTCAGCTGTGATTGCATAGGCGTAGCGAGGATTTTTTTAGAGGGGGTGTTTAAGATTAGATCTATTCTTTATTTTAACTGAAAATGATTAATTGATTGACAGGAGAAGCGGGAACGCTTTGGAAGTATGGTGGAGGGAGGGGGTGGGAAGCGGGAAGAAGCTCAAAGGAGTTTTGCCGATGAGCCTGAATTACCAAATACAGCATCATTTGCATATAAAAAGACAGGTTTATGTCAGATTTTGATATACTTTTGTAACTCTCTTGAATTCAGTTTGATCCTGCTCTTCCCATCAGGACAACGGGACACACAGTGAACTTTCTTTTTAAAGATAGTAGAAGGCAGAAGAGTAGGCATATGTGAAACAAACGGAGAGCGTTTTTTGAAAAACAATAGTTTGCGTATAATGTCCTTTTTTTGGGGGGGGGGGGAGGGGTGAGTTTTCTATAGCATAGAGATTGCCTTACATAGCATCAACCGGCTAGATTTTTTTTTGAATTTCCTCAAAATCAACATTTGATATAATTATAGTATTGACTAAGACTATAAAGGAGTTTTAGTCGCGCATAATAACGCCACGTTGGCATGTGTCACCCCACAGATGACAACTTAGGCTGCTATCAGAATAACACAAAGCACTCGAGTATTATACATGACGCTCTAAAATTGGTTTACTGTCTGTAAGCATGATAGACACGTGTGCGTCAGGTGCTCAGCAAGTTACTAACACACCGCCTTGTAGACAGTCGAGGCAAGCGATTGCACGAAACAGAAATGCGTGCCTAGCTTTCACAGGTTATGCAATATTTGCACGAGCCCTGCACGCATACTTTTCCGTAGGCCTATATTCTTATTTCTCTTTTATCCTCAGAGTCTGTACTTTCCTTTCCCGAACAAATCCTGCCTAGACTTGTTTCAAACTCGGTGAAATTTGCTGAGGCGCACAGAATAAAAATGGATACAGTTCGCAATTTTTACGATTGCAATGTCAGATTGCAAACATCCAATGAGTTCTAAAAGTCCTTAACAGTTTCTTAGTTTCATTGTTGATTTTCACGGTTGTCACGGGATACAGCGCAAATAACGTGCAGAGCCTACGTGAGCTATGTTTGTGCAGACTGGGATGCTCTATCTCAAGGCAATAAAATTACCATGAACACGAACTAATTCGTACATGCGTCGACGTTTAGATGAAGATGATTACATAGGTGACGTAAATGAAGACATTATCTATCTCTATAGTCTACCATTCTTGTAAAACTATCATCCCTAGGGAGCTTTGGGGGACGAGGGGGAAAATCCACTGGATCATTCTTGGGAGCTACGGATGCCCGTTGCTATGGAAACTCTTCCAGCCCCACCCAAAGAGGCAGTCCCGGAGGAGGTTCAAACGGTGGTAGCGGAGGAGGAGTTGTCAGGATTGTCCAAGCAACACAAGCACAGGTAGGCATTATCATTGTTTTGTCAGTTTTTTCATGTCTAGTCGGTTCAAACGTTGTCTGCGTATTTATTCCTTGTAAGTTATTCTCTCCCTCTTTTTTCTTGATTTGATTTGATTTGATTTGATTTGATTTCATCTGATCTGATTTGATTTGATTTGATTTGATTTGATCTATTCTCAGTATGCCATTTTCATTACAAGTACACTCAGTAACACTGTACAAAATACCAGTGCTATGACTATTTATCAACAACTATCGTCACATACATCTGTAACATAATCACATGCGTTACATCTTAATTTGCATTCTTGAATTCATTGCTGGACATGGCATGTGACAAAACTACTTTGAATCACAGACTATTCATTGGTTGGAAAAGTGCATTTTTGTGTTCACATGGATAAACAAAGACACATCTTTGATGACAAAGAATCTCACTGTCTTCTCCTCAGATTGATGGGATTGTGTCCGCAAATGGTTGCCCGGCAACATCATCCGGAGGAGGCGGTGGAAGTGGTGGAGGCGTGTTCATCAGTGCCACACGGTTGGAGGGGACTGGACGAATTGAGGCCAACGGTGGTCGCTCAGTGGGATCAGGGGGAGGAGGCAGCGGTGGTCGAGTATCGGTCATCTCTGACGTGGCCACATTCCAAGGAGAGCTGGTTGCTGCTGGGGGTCGTCCTGGTAAGAAATCTGACCTTCTCGGCATACACGACATCAGAGCGATATAACCCAAGATCATGGTAGACTAATATTGACTTGAAAGGCAAATAAGATATGATATACATCAATCACAACTGAATAACGAAACAAAAGAAATAATATGTTAATAGAGTATGTGCGTGTGTGTTTTTGTGGGGGGGGGGGGGGGGCGGTAAAGGCACCATGGGGAATGCATGAAAAGAAATAACTAAGTATCATTTGTTAGAAAAGCCGTCTGTCTCATCTGGGAAATTCCGAAACTCTCCGTTATCTAAAGCTAATTTGGTTAACCTTGTTAACCAAATACTGTGAAGTTTACAAATCCTCTCTCAAGCAAATAAGAGCGGCGCATGAATATGGGGCAAATATTGGTTCTAGAGCGATTATCTTGGCATCAAAGCACTTTTGCAAAATGGGATCTTGCTATTTTTAATGTGATTAGAAAGTTTAAGTTTCAGTTTGATTTTATTTCTGCAATTTTTTCAAGAAAATCATACTTGAAAATGACAACACGTGTGTCTGACAGCAAAATAGGGGAAAAGTATTACATTTATATTATAGCAATCACAACAATTTTTAATGTTTAAATTTGATGACAATAAGATCAAAGGAATCGACGATACTCTTGTTTCCAGGTAAAGAGTAGGGAACAAAAAATGCAAGCGCTTGATGGTGATGGCAGCCTCTAAGAGTGAATAATAAACATGATAATACACAAAATTGGGCAATTTCGCATTGAACTGTCTGTGCTAGCATTGTGACTCTACAAGGGGATCCTAGTAGGGTAAAAAGAATGGAAAAAAGAAAAAGCAACATGTGCGGAGCAGTGAATTGTATTGCATATTTTATTTTATACTGTATAAGAATTATATTGTTGTAACATTTCATAAGACCCATTTTATTTCCTATCCCCTCTCATTTGGAAAATAAATTTCAATCTCAGTATATTTGAAGAATATAACGTTGAAGTAAAATTTAGGGAATTTGAGATTGTTTCCTTTTTTGCTTCTAACTCTGCTCAATGCGTCGATCAGATCATGGGACGGATGACGTCATCCTGGCAAAGACCATACAATCAACTTCAACTGGGGTTCGAACCCTGAGTGCAGGCAGGCCATTCTACTTGACGGCAATACGAACCACAGGATCTTCAAGCCAGTACGTGAATGACTTCACGATTCGAACCCGTGTTGGCAGTGACCCATGGACTTCATACAAGGTATATGACTCAAATATTGTCATATTTGCTTGAAGTCTCTAACGCGTTGCTGTATACAGCCGTAGTCATCGCAATGACCCTATTATAACACTGTAAACGTCATGTCTATTCTGGTACACTACCTTACTCGTGACTGCATCTAATGTATTTGCTTTTACATTTTTATTGCTTTCCCCCTTTATTTGTGCACATTTTACAATGTAATGACTGTTTGACACTGCGGATTTCCTGGAATGGGACTGTATGAACAAATATTTGATCATGTTAAAGGGTGTGTACAGTTCTGGTCGAGGTGAGGATTGAGCTTTTAACGTTTTGTGAGATATTCAGATACCACTCTATGAGATGTCAAAGACCATGCAATTCTATAAAGGGGTATCAAAAGTTTGTTTGATGAAAATCGGTTTTGAAATGGCTGAGACAAAGAGATCCTAATCAAAGGCGTGGCCTGTCACCTTTTATTATTATCACTTTTTTTTGGATACCTCAGCCATTTGAAAACCGATTTTCATCAAATAACCCTTGAATCCTTCTTAAAATTACATTCTCTTTCATATTTCACAGGAGGTTTCTCATTATCTCACTTAGGAATATTCAAAACATGAATCCCCACCTCAACCAGTACTGTGACTTTAATGTCTAAAATACTGCGCTCGTTATAAAAGCAAATAATCATCGACTGCAAGGACTAAAGGTACAACCTAACACCACCGAGGTGATCCGCGAGGTGTCTATCAAGCCGAGCCGCAAGCGAGGGTTTATAAACACCTTAAAGGGATCGTACAGTTCTGGTTGAGACCTAATTTCAGGTTTCTAACATTTTTAGGTGATATAATGGGAAATCTCATATGAAATATGAAAGAGCATGCAATTTTATGAGGAATTCAACGTTTATTTGATAAAAATTGGTTTTGAAATGGCTGAGATATCCAAAAAAGAACGATTCTAATAAAGTGTGGGACCCACACTTTGTAACCATCGCTTTGTTTTACTTTGTTTTTGGATGTTTCAGTTATTGCAAACCCGATTTTCATCAAATAAACTTTGAATTCCTCTTAAAATGGTATGCTCTGTGCTATATCATAAGTGTTTTCTTGGTATCTTGCAAAAACTCGAAAGCCTATTTCTCATCTCAACCAAAACTGTACTATCCCTTTAAGGATCAATGATGTTAGGTTGTATCCCCTGCCCGAGAAATCGGAGATGATCATTTGCTTTTTATCCCACATCGATTGACAAACGTGAAGTTAGTGATTAAAAAAAAAGATGTATTCCATCAACCACGCAGATTTTTATTTTATAATCGTGTTTAATAATCACAGCACAGGCGGTACAACCGCTGTCAGCGGCAGTCGAATGAACGAGACTTACATTAGATTTAAGACGATATAAAGCGATACTGATGTATCAATAATTGTGCGATGTGCTCGGATGTGTGCCATGAGAACTTGCTAGCTGCTGGAGCGCCTTAACCGACCTTTACCTGGTCTGGTCAAACAAACGTATGTGGGATATTATAGTAGGCCTAACCATGTCACAGCTGTCCCACTTTTAATAACCTTTTTTTATTGTGGTGTGTAATTAGCTCTATTTTTTTATCTATCTATCACTATCATTATTTTATTCGTTGTTTGTTTGTTTGTTTGTTTGTTTGCTGGTCTGGTTTTCTTGAAATATACTTCCTTTATAACTAATCGATGTGCTCAAATCGTTGTGTTATGCGTATCACATTCTTGCCCTGGTCACTGTTCTCGGTCAATCCGGCACGGTGTCAACAGTCCCTACAGCCCATCCCCCTCCCCCCCCCCCCCCCTCGAGATTTATAGGGAGCTTTAGATTTTTGCGACGATGAAATTCAGAGAGAAAAAGAAAAACAATGTTCTGCACATGCGCACAATATATTTGGTTATAGAAATCGACATCGCGTCGTCTGAGTTTGCACAGTCGGTTCTGGGCCATATTTTGCGTCCGCATAAATTCACACCGCAGCAGAGAGCTACTTGACGCAATGATCTCACGCGGACGTCACTTTACTAAGTACAGTAGGCTGCGTCTCTGCGTTAGCTAACGCTACTTTGCAACGCGACGCAGGGAGAGAGGAGAACAACCAATGCAATCGTCGTCCTCAACGTCCGCGTCGCAAATCTAAAGCTCCCTTTTATCAGCCAGATTGCAACAAGAGCGACGCATCCATTATCAATCCACAGGATGACCGCTTGGTTTCCTTTAGCAGGTATCACTGGTTTCATTCTGGTACATGGGAGAATTGTGCATGAAGACAGTGTACGTCTTGCTCACGGGTAGATCAGTGCCCTAGTGAGTTAAACCAAAGACCTCCTCCTTAATGGAAACAAAATGCAATCCCATAGACCGCGACAAAACATCCCCATTCCACATATATATTTTCTGATCGGGTCACTCATCGGAAGTAGAGATATTTGCTTCTGACCACCAACCGAAGTGTATTGGATCGCAGTCTGATGAATCCGACTCTAGTATTGTGGGACTATCAGGTCAGTGTCAGACATGTCGGGCGGTGATCCGAGGAGGTAAGATCGTCTAATGAGAATCACGCGCAAAATGTCTGACACTGAAATGATAGTCGACTAACACAAATCGATTCATCAGACCGCGATCCGATACACTTCGGTGATTGGCCGGAAGCAACATACTTTGCTTCCGACGAGTGACCAATGAGAAAACGTATCTGTGGGATGGGGGTGTACATAACCCTTGTCTTTAGCTTTACATTCGAACGTAGTTTGCAGCAAGCACTACGAGAATTAAGTCAATGAGACCTCAATAAGCCACCAAAAGTTACTTAATGACCAAAGCTCAGTCCCTTTCCATCTAAGCCGCTCAAGCAGCTGTGCTAAACCATTTCATAATCGCCTATGGGAACCGAATGATGGTTGTATCAATTCCGTGCTCACTCGTCATGCTCGTCATAAATCTTAAAATTTGATGATGTTAATAAGATTACATCGAACATACATACAAACAAACAAATAAACAGGCATGATTTTATGTTGATTCATGTTCCGCCATCTACCATTTTTGTATATAGCAGTTTCTCTTTTAATTTCCACACGAACAGAGAGTGCAGTCTGCGTCAAGTGCCTTTGTATTTCAAGGAAATACGGCCCAGACAACCTCAAGGACGACGTACTTAGACGTACCACTTCTGGCGCAGAGCCTGATATTTGATCTGGGGAGTCGAACGAACCATTTCTATTTGAGGGCAGAACTCCTTGGTTACTACCCTGGTATGTTTCACACTTTCCCCTTACCATAAAAGGTAACATGTCAATCATATCATCACATTAAAATACTGGTACGTCTTAAAATGAAGCCATATCATAGGTACAGACATTTGATAATTATCTCTTAATAATTATTATTTATTACAATCATAACGATTTCCAAGTGTTGTGACATTGGATGCTGACTCCATTGAGTTGTTTACTCGGCGGTAACACTCAGATCTATTATCTCTTTTGAATCTCGTGATCGAATTCTGATGGACTTGTTTTGGCTGGTTTGGCTGCTTTTGTTACTTTTATTAAACGCCACTTTGAATAGAGGATAATAATAGTGAGGACTATGTCTATAGTATCTTCTCAAAAGTATTGTTTCAGATTTAGAAGAATAACAAGATAACCTATAATTTAAATAGATTATAATATATCATCATCATGAAAATAAAATTAGATATCTGGTTGGTTTGGCTGCTTTTATTGCTTTTATGAAACGCCAGTTTGAATAGGGAATGATAGTAGTGAGGACTATGTTCAATATCATCTCAAAAGTATTGTTTAAGATTTAGAAGAATAACAAGATAACTATAATTTATATAGATTACAATATGTCATCATCATGAAAATGAAATTAGATATCTATTGAATGTAATGGCAGGGAGCAGTATCAAAGAGATACCACATGTTTGATGAAACTCATTTATAGTCCCGGATATATATAGGCGCAGTGCCATTTCATATTTCCGTACTTGCGTGTTTTTAAGTGTGATATTCGAAATGTTACATAGTGAACATTATTTTTGTTCTCATCCTTTACAGTCACCACCGAAGATATTTCCTGTGGCCAGGATACGGATAGTAAGTGGTGTATGATCTTTGTAGATATATAATAATACCAGTAATGAGAACGTCGAAATAATTTCGACTGCTCGACATGATTTACATCCGTTTGTCTTAACTCATTGAGGTTGAGTCCCAGGTGTGCTCGGGCAAGTGTCTCTGGAAAATGCGTATTGTAGCAAAATCAGCCCGTCCTCAACGGGTAATATTAGGATCGGTATAATTCATGATCCTACAGCAAATGATAAAGATTCTTTGTAATGAAAAGTAGTGTGACCTCGCCTTTCTTACACTTTCTCCCAAGTTGGAGACACCCTTTTGTTACCAAACTACTGAACATAGATGAATGCACTTTCAGACAACATAGAATAAAGCAGTCTTTGATTTTAAATGTATTTATTAGTTTATCGAATAAAAACAAAATAAATTAGAAAAAAAAATGTACAATAGAAAACCACAGCTATAGACACAGATTAAAGTCATTGTACCATGCAATGTATGTTTTTATACCAATGTCTGTCTTCGTACCAATCAACTTTGGCAGCATCCGAGGCCGGAGGTCCGGGTACTGTCTACATCCAGGATACAGTTAACCAAAGGATGGTTATTGACAACCTCGAACAAGTACCAGTGGTAAGCAGATCTCCAAAGAAGCTCAACGAAATTGTCACAACAAAAAGAAACGATAAATGACTAGCAAAATGATTTTCACTTAGCGAAAGAAATCGAATGTACAAAATTATTGTCCTTTTAGCTCTGCATTTTATGAGAGCAAAAATATCCTCTCTACATTAATTCATTTATCATTTGAAGCGATATTTGTTTTCTTAATTCATATGCATGTCACGCAGTGAAAGTAGGCCCACACTAAATGACGTTAAGTTAGCAATCATATGGGAAGATCAATATGATACTATATGAGTAGAACTATGCGCCTGGATTGTGACAGGTTGTTGCTGAAATGCTGCGCTACATTACAAGTTTCACAGCATTCATTCTGACACTGATGTCGAAGAGTAAAATGGTAATGAGCGGCCACATTTTAATCCCACAGCCATCAGTTTTGGTTGAACTTTGCTTCTGGAGGAAGACATTGCTTTCCCTTGGCCGTTTTATAACAGAAACAAAATATTTCGTTTAACAAAAATGTCCTTATTTTTCTTGCAAATATCAGGATGCAACATCTTGAGCCTCATGATTATAAGAAAGCATCCTAAACTAGTTGCTAAGGTAACAAAAATCAAAAACCTCGATGCCATTTCAAAGTTTCTTACTTTCCTTTCTTAACATTTGCTTTATAGTTCAAGTACTCAGCAGACTGTGAAAACATTCTGTTGTCTGAATCTGGTAAGTTTTAACTTGGAATCACCACCTAGAATGTTTGATTTGCAGTTTTGCGAAGAATATTGCCGGCCGAGAATAGTGGTGTATTACATAGATATCACTTTGTAAGAGAGTCTGTGCAATGGGATTTCCAAGACGTAGGCCAGTGAGCTAAGTTCATGTTATGTATACCAGGCATATGTGTCCTGTATTATTGTATTGTGACAATTTCCTACATATATTGTGTGACTCAGTCTGTTGTTTACCTTATAGATTTCCATACTAAAAGTGATTTTAACAGTCAAATATCTGTGATCTGTTTTCTTGTCATCACCCATGGGTCCTGCGCATTCTGATTATGATATGTTTGTTTTATACCTAATAGTCATTTTATTCCTAAAAGTCATTTCTTTCTGTTTGTTTCGCCTGACGTCATGATGTCAAAATGTTCATACATGGAGTCCTTGACGGGTCTTGAGATGGCCTTATTTCCCAGAGTAATTCACAAAATCTACAAGTTTATGCTTCTCTTGTTATTTCCTCTTTTCCATTTATATAGAGTTGAAAAATATAAACTTGTATCTGCTTACTTGTTTATTTATCTAAAAACAAATTTTATATTATCATAATTGTATCAATGTTTAGTTGAAGCGTATGTGATAAGTTTCCTAAAATATCATGTACTCATGTAAGCGTTATGAATATTGCTTTGTTACATGTAAAATAAAATCATTTGAATTTGAACTTGAATAGACTAGCGGAAGCTTTCCTCATACAAAGTTTGATATTTCGCCTAATCTAGATTTCGTCTAATCTAATCTTATGCTAGAATTGTGAGAATTTCAACTATCCTCGTGTTTCATTTTCAGGTGCATCAGCGTGGCTTTCCCATGAAGAGAACAACCTTATCTTGTCGCAGGTAACTCTCAATCAGGGAGCACATCTGGCAATCGCCAGTGAGACAACAGTCGACACCGTCCAAGGTTATTCAGAGTCTTCTTTACAAGTCTTAGCAGATGCCCAACTCAGAGTGGAGAGTGCTCTTGATGCTGACGTTGCGACGGAACCACTCTCTACGCTCCATTTCTTCCGCAGGACGCCAGGATCGATCACACTCACCCGGAAGGTTGTTGTGCGAGGATCGCTCCTGACGGAGGGACCCATCAGCTTAACGGTGGGTGGATACGGAGCAGCATCCCTTGATGTCTATCCAGATCCTGATGCCGGCCATACCCAGTTCCTTCAGCTACTCGTTCTTGACGTGAGGCGGGAGGCCCAGGTCACACTCCATCCTTCCCCTGCCAGCTCGGTTTGTGGCTATTCTCTGAGAATCAATAACCTGGATGAAGGTAGACTCGTAATGGCACCTAGATCTTCCCTCAAGGTAGCTTGTCCATCGGAAATCATCGCTAGGACAGTGGCACTGGCTGATGTGACATTTGACACAGTTGGAAGCAGGTCCCCATCTCACATAAACATTACAGAACTAGAGGTCATTGGGAATACGGATGCCGGAGTTCTCCAAATTGATGGTGATGACTCATACAGTATCGACGTCTCGCAAGATGGTGTCCTCTCCTTTCAGCCAGTGAACCCTGACTTTGTCTTTGGACAGATTTCTGTGGATGGAAACATCACATCCAGCCAACCCCTTCACGTAGTGACCTCTGTACTCTCTATTGGTCCAGGAGGAATCTTTCAGTGGCCGGGTGTAAGCAATTCCATCATTCAGTGTCCACATGTTTCCGTAGGAGGAACTCTCTACCCGGGAGAATCCGTTGACTTTCTTGATGGAATCAGAACTTTTAATGTGACATCGACAGGAAGAATCACTGCCTCTCTTGTTGCTCCCTTAAGGGTAGAGCACGTGTTCGTGGACGGAATAATGAACATTCTCACACCAACACTCTTCATTCCGTACGATGACTCTGAAACGTATATTGGTGACTTTGTAGTTGGCCCCAATGGTGTTCTTACGCTGTCTGCCCAGCCAGGTAGTTCTGAGGTTCATTCCATAAAGGTCAGGGATTTAGTCATTGAGGGTTCAGTTATTGCAGAGAACTTTGATATTGGGCGAGATGGGTTGGACAGACTTGTAATCACAAATGGAGGTCTTCTCTGGTTCAGACCAATTGATTCCCTCATGCAAATTGGTCATATTTCTGTCGACGGAAATATTACCGCATCGGTCCCACTCCATCTGGACTGTTCCTCTCTGTCGGTCGGTCCAGATGGAATCTTGCAGTGGCCGGGCCAGGACCAGTCCATCCTGGAATGCCACAACGTCATCATCGAAGGAGTTCTGTCTCCGGGAGCAAGGGTTGACTTTGGTCGTGGCATCTACTCGTTTGAAGTTGGAGCCGGAGGTCGGGTGACCCTGACTCCAAACTCTCCATTCTATGTAGAGACGGTGTACATAGACGGAGTCATGGACATTCTAGAACCTGTCTCGTTTGTGCCATATCCCGGTGAGGATGTCATCCAGAAGCTCAAGATTGGACCGGATGGGATCCTAACACTGGCTTCCAAACGGAGTGATACCTTGCCAAAGATAAATTCTCTGGACGTGGAGAGCCTCCTTGTAGAGGGTACCTTCAATGCTGAAAACCTCGATATCGGGTCGGATGGCATCAACACCGTCAGCGTCAATGGATCGTTCACTTTTACTGCTGAGGATGTGTACCTCATCCACCAGATGGATGTGTCTGGCCATGTCGAGTGTAGCAACGCGCTAACCCTGGTTGGTTTGCTCAATGACTCATATCTGGAGGCATATCGTGGGAGTAATATTGTCATCAACAGCGGACAGCTGGCCAATTTGTCATCATCCTTTGATGTTGCGCTTGACCGTCTAGCAACTAACGGTGCCTTGACTGTGATAGGACGAGCTGATTTTCATCTTTCAAGTTCCTTTCAGATTGACGATGATGGAGTTGTTCAGTTTCAAGATCGAGGTGAGTTGCATCTTCGTACCAGTACCAGAGTTTTATATTATTTGCAACCATGTACATAGACGAGTTCCTTGTTAGTTCTCTTTTGAGTATCAGGTGGAAACGAAAACAATAGTGTATTTTATAATGTAATATACTTGACTACCTTCCAGGACTTATCAACGAATTAATGTTTGTTGTAATGTTTTTCTGCGATGCGTGAAGTACTCCACTGGTAGTAAACGGACACGAATAAAGATGGTTAGGCTTTTGCATTCTCCTTTCCCTTTGTGCTTTTGAGATCTTGTTCATTTATTATGCTCTCGTACATGTCTTTAGTGAACAATGTATGCATTCACAATTACAGGCATTCCATTAGAGGACGCTTCGTCGAATATATCAACGGGGTCTCTTGAAGTTGATGGTCAATTTTTCAGCCCCGCTCTGAGCATCAAAGCGGATAGTCTGTCCTTAGGGCCAGAGGCAGTCATATCGGTCAGTGAAGGTGGTCATTTGTCCGATAATGGTCCAGGTAAGTGCATGCATGTTAATGCTAATGAAGCACACACACACACACGAACACACAAACACACACGCACGCACAGACACACACACACGTGCGCGCGAGCGAAACAATTTATTTCTGATTATGTATGTACACTTTGGTGTCCATGCCCTATTTGTCATTAGCAAATGTTTGACATTGTTTTAAAACAATGTCAAACAGTTTTCAAAACAATGTCGAATTGTTTTCTCAGAAGATAGTATTTCTAGGAATTTAGCTCATAAGCAAGATACAGCTAGGTGTTAAGGCTGAATTGGTGAAATGTGAGTTGATTAATGAAGATCATAGATAATGTCCTTGGCTTTGTATTTGGCGATTGTGTAACTTGCTGTTTACATATTTTGGACTGAACAGGTGCGGGAGCAATGAGCTCCTCCGGAGCCTCGGGGGCCAGTCATGGTGGTAGAGGCGGCCATGGAGGTGGAGCGGATGCTACCCAAGCTGGAATGCCCTATGGAAGCCTGTATACCCGGGGTACCTTGGGTAGTGGTGGTGGTAGCGGGACCACCGATGGCTCAGGAGGGAGGGGTGGCGGTTTCATGCATGCCATGGTCAAAGGAGCTGTGACCATCTACGGTCAAGTCAGGGCCAATGGTCAGGCCGCCAAGGCAAGTAAATGGTTCTCTCCTGCCACCTTTCCGCTGATTTACAGTTTGTCTGTTGCTGTTTTATTTTCTTCTTCTTTTAGAACCACACCGTTACTATCTTGCCAGTGGTACAATGCGCATTAAAATAGGACTGACGTACATGAAATTAACATCAAAGCAACGACATAAACAATCGACACATGAAAGCGCAGTAGCCATTAACTAGTTATAGCACAGACGCCACAGTGCATGTGTGTTCGTTTGCTTATTGAATTCATTGATTTAATATCCAGGGTCTTCATGCCGGAGGAGGCAGTGGTGGAGCCGTTTGGGTGTCATGTGACATTTTCCAAGGAAGTGGGCGTGTGTATGCTGATGGTGGGAGTGGCCAAGGACAGGGTGGGGGAGGTGCCGGAGGGCGTGTCTTCGTTCAAGCACAGACGATATCTTTCGATGATTCGAACTTTGGGGCAGCAGGTAAGGCATGTCTCTCTCGGCCAAGTTAAACATATCATCCATGTTATGACATAGGGAGGACCTAAAACTGTCGGTGTAATTGCTGCTAGTGACGATAGCAGAGACAAGGTGGTAACTTTGCGGTTTTAATAATTATCCGTTTGTTAACAAGATTTGTCCACTGAATGCAGCACAATTCGTTAGCACATACACACATTCACACAGAAGTCTTTTCCCCATACATGTATGTATATGACAACATTCACAACGTTATGCAGGGGCAATTTACAAGAACACACAAAAATGAAACAGTGTATATGATACCACATCATCCAGCACTTGTAAAACCATGGCAGCGTTATGCGTCATTTACATATTGAAGCATTTTCTCTTTTTACCACGACAAGACAGATATAGCAGATGCCTTATCAGTTTGAGCTTAAAAGGACGATATAAGAGAAAATTTCATTTGACTTACGCCACAATCCTTTGATAGTCAAGAAAATTACCAGATACATTGTACTTCTAACACCAATTAATGAATGTGTGTTTTACACACTTGTAAACTTATTCTCAAAGTGCATTGTAACGACACTTTGGAGGATAAGACAAAAACGCATATACACATACACATACACATACACATACACATACCAATACACACACACATACACACACATACACACACACACACATGTATGCATAAATGCATAACCTTTTCCATGATCCTTTGCCACCAGGTGGAGATGGTGCACATGTCGGAGGCCCAGGTTTGACCTACATAGAGAGCTCCTCACCTTCCATCCGACTTGTCCGTGTTGATAACAAGTGCAGGAAACCCGTGGTAAGTTTGAAGGCTACTATCAATGGCCACGTGATGAAAGGTTTGACATAGTATATGAATTTCCTTTCAACACACCTTGACTTCTTGTAATGTGTATAACACAATGCAATAGCGCATTACATTTTGATTAGGGAATCGAAAGTGCGTGGACCTCCACAAGATCATGTCTATGGGATTCACTGTTTCGTCACCAAGATAATTGAAACATCTGGACACAGAATCATTGACTATCATTGGTTGTCACTATTACATAGCCCTTATGAGAAGAAAACAAAGCATAGTACGTTCAAGATGATTATTCTCTTACATTAAACTTCATGAAATAAGAAAATACGCATACACCCGACTTGTTCTGTTAACGTCAGTTTTTATTTCGAAAGTAAACAATCGAAAAGAACAATTTATTTCTTGAAGCTCTTTTAAATTACCTAGATGAAGTAAATGTGTCAATATTGTATTTTTACACAAAGAGAGATTTATTTTTGTATTACCAGTTCGGTCTCAATTTCATGCTAACATCGTGCTGCTTAGAAGTCAGGAGGTTGCACCTCTATATCCTTTGAAAATGATTGTGATACGATTTGTTTTTTCTTTTGTATGACCCTGACAGGTTGACATGCCACACTCCTCAGATGACAGAGCAACAGCAGCGAGTTACAGTGATTTCACTCTTTCAAGTGAGTTTCTCTTTTTACTTTTGCAAAGGCGCAAGGAACGCCTTGGCAGAAGTGAAAACAAAATAACAAGAAAAGCACTCGGAGAGCACAGACCTCCGCCAAGTCAGCAACTCATATCAATTTCACCCTTACACGCATCCAATTTCAATATATATATATATATATATATATATATATATATATATAAAGATAAGTAACAAAGCTGCAACAAAGTTCATGCTGTATTCACCAACGGTTTATTTCTTCACACAAATTTTCGAGCGTCTCGCCGCCCTTTCTCAAGTGTTGATACTTGAGAAAGGGCGGCGAGACGCTCGAAAATTTGTGTGAAGAAATAAACCGTTGGTGAATACAGCATGAACTTTGTTGCAGCTTTGTTACTTATCTTTTTATCTTGCCAACACGTGGACTACCTTATCAACATATATATATATATATATATATATATATATAATATATATATATATATATATATTATATATATATATATTATATATATATATATTATATATATATATACTATATATATACTATATATATTATATATATAATATATATATATATATATATATATATATCAGCATTGTTTACGTCAATGCACGCAAAGATCGGCTTGAAACCCAAGTTCGTTGACCATAGATGTCAAAAAATGAAAAATCAATCCATATGAATGCATGGATCACTTCCAAAATTGAATGAGGTCTTTCTTGTGCCAAATCGACTATTCATGCAAGTTTCACTTTAATCCGTAAACAACTTTTTTGAGTTATTTTGCAAACAGACAAACCAACGCCCATGATCACTTAACCTCCTTTTTTGGCGGAGGTAGTAATCGCCGCTCGTTTAGCGGGAATTGGAGCAGGAATATTCCTTTCTGTACGTTTCATTATTGTCTGTATGTTAAAGACAGTTTGCGATGAGTTGACATGATCAATGTTACTAGATCCTTTACCATGTTTACCCTCGATATTTTTCACGATGCAACATAGCATCTAATGATTTATATTTGACATTTCTTTGCTGCATCGGAAAAAAAATAAGTTTAACCTTGATGGTGTACATTCATTACAGTTGAGTCCTTTTTTTGACGTCACATTGTATTATTATCATTAAACCAAGCATGAGATTTATGACTGTAATCCTAGGGTAAATGCTTAAAGCAATTACGTATACTCGCTGATCAAAGCTACGAGTTATTCTCAAACTCAGTCAAAGATTGTTTTAATTCATTAGAAATTTCCTTACATACTTGTATTGCTGCTTTAAAGCAAAGTCTCAAAACGGCCACATTATTCATTCGAAGTCTTTGTGCAAGCATGAAAGCAAGATGTATTTTACCGGGTAACTACCCGTCCGCAACTTCAATACAAGACGACCTTTCTGAATGAACGCATTTGTTGGAAAAGACATACAAGTCCGGCATGATACCCAGTTTTATCTAATCTATCTAATCTAATTATCATCTAAGAAAGACCTTAAGTTCATATATTTGAAATTCGAGAGTAAGAATCCAATTCCTATCTGCCTATTAAATTCTGATCCGCAACCATAAATTTTACAGCATTCTGTTGAGATGATTAATCTCTAGTGAGTTTAAATGTCTTATTGATGGTGTGCGTTGTCGGTATGTATTATCAGGTGGCGTGGCATGGCTTGATGAAGGCTTTCACGACCTTACGGCAATCAGAATCAACGGCAGCGCCCACCTCGCCATCTTTGGCAATGAAACTGTGGTGAAAGTCGGCAACATTGATGGTGACGAAACCGGTTACATTCACGTGGGCCCCACCCAGACACTTAACATAACAGATGTGAGCATCGTTGTAATAATATGCCATATAATATTCCAATTCTGAGTGGAAGGGCTGTCAGTTCACAGGGGCGGATCCAGCAATTCCGTAGACATGGTAGGGGCGCCTTTACAAAATTAAAGGGGGGGGGCGCACATCCCCTCCATTTTTTCTTTTAATTTCTTTTGCTAAAAATAAAAAAAAAAATAAAGGGGGGGGGGGACGCGCCCGATGCGCCCCACTTGGATCCGCCACTGGTTTAGAAATAGGGAAGTGGTAAGAAGGAGTTTGCGGAGTGGATGGGGAGGATCCAGAATCAAGAACACCAGGGGCCTGTTTCATAATGAGTTGCAATTGATCTTACTCTCGATTTATTGAGCGTAACTCGGAAAAACGAGCGGAAGTTCAATATTGAGCGTAAGCTCTGTGTCATAAAGACACTTGCGCTTGATTTCAAGAAATATCAAGTGTAACTTTCAGAAGATTAACCGCTACTCGGGATCAATCGCAATAACTTTTTGTTTATGGATCGCAATTTGCGATTACGCTTAACCTCTTACGCTTAACAACTTACGCTTAACCTCTATGAAACGTGCCCCTGGTTAGAAATAGGGAAGTGATGAGAAGGGATTTGGGGAATGGATGTAGTTGATCCAGAATCAAGAACACCAGTCATAGCAATGTGCATCAAATCTCATGAAGGCCTACTTTAGTCTAAGACTCATCATACCATGTTTTTGTCAGAGGAAGCAGTACATATTTAGGTTATCATGAACCTTGCAAGTTATCACCTTGATGTTCCCAAAATATTGCTTTTTAGCTTTTCCACTGGGCACAATTTTACTTTTTTGATTTTTTCAGTAATATTTCTTTAACCATGTCCTAGTTTACGTAATCTGTTTTTGTAAATTTTCTTGGAGTCTGTTGGGTACCGCTGATTGCGATTTTTTTTTTTTTGTAGGTGTGGCCCTACAAACGTCACAAAACGACATGGCAACCAGTGATCTATGAGAGTGCCACACTAGTACTTCCGGAGGCTACGTTTGAGATCAGAGCGCCTTTTGATTGGAACGAATTCGCCTCGACGGCACCATACGCCTGTCCGGCCGGTCATCGCCGAGAACCGGACGTGACCATCTGGGGTATTCTTGATGGTGGCAGAGGTCATCTTTTGGTTGGAACTGGTACGTTTGTGCTTTCGATGGCTACATTTTTGTAAGTCGTACTTGATATGTGATAGGGAGAGACAAGCGTTTTTTGTTCTGCGCCCGTGACTTCGTTTTCGATAGTATTTATACTGGCCTGTATATTTCAATGTTGGCTTCCTTGCTGGAAAGAACACAGTGTCCCACAATGTGAGAACCACAGTGTGAAGACAGTGTGAACACAGTGCAAACACATTGTGAACACAGTGTGAAATCTCTTCATCCTTTTAAATTCGAGCGTTTTAACGGTTTGAACACAATGTGAGTCATCAATTCACAGTGTGGAACAAAGCATTACTATGTGAACACACTGTGAAAACCACACCACAGTGTGAAATCATCTTCACCCCGTTAAATTAGAGCGTTTTCACATAATTGACTATAATTATGTACGCACTATGGGACACTGATGGGTTCTTTCCAGTAGGGGTATCATATCATCCAGTCTGTTTTATTTGTAATATTCATGCGGAACAGAAGTTGTATGGAATGATAGTCGATGCAATTCTAGTCATGCTGACTGAAGAATGTCTAACGTTATAGTGATACGATTGTGAACGAGTGGAATAATCGCAATGATATACACTTGTACTACAATTATTATTTCTTTATGAATCAAAACAGGAGTCAATGATGACCATCAGGTTCCTCAACTTAGATTCAAATGCAATTAGATATCTGCCTTCCACTGTAAGCCTAAATGCGTGTGGGAAGCCACCTGGATTTTAATTGCCATATAGCCACAACTAGTTGTCATAAGATGTCTTACAAGATTGACATGTGACTAACACTTGTAGGAGGAGGCGTGGAGGTCAAAGAAGAGGAATGCTTGAGAAATTTCGACCAGTTGGTATACGACTTGATTTGCCCTTCGAAAGACATGGTGAATTCAACCCTGAACCACTTAGAAGGACCAGGAGTTGGAAGCCTCTTCAAATCAAGCTCCCTACTTCCAGAACTGATCTCCATCTACACTCATTCTTCCCAAGAACCACCAGATACTGGAATTCCTTATACCACAAGCAATAACCAATATAGCTGATCCACGTTCATTTAAAGATACATTATCCAACATTTTGAGTAATGTCCCTCCTACCATGACCTATGAACCAAAGTTGAGTGTTGCTCTACCAGGGCTGATCAACGTACACCATCAAGATCAAGATCACGATCGATCTACGTATAATTCTTAAAATGTAACAAAGCAGCTGCATGATGACTTCTAAACTTACAGGCTGTGCGTTGAGGACTGGCTGTGCAGTCAGTGTGCTAGGATCTGGCATTCTTGATGCCGCATGCAGCTGTAGGACCTAAATATATGTAGTTGCTATTGATGATTACTTGAAACGAGGCAGATACATGTACTACAGTAATCGAGAATATCAACGGAGTATTTATTTTTCCCCAGGTGCATTGGTCCGTATGGCAATGCCCAGCTATCGCAGTCTCCAGTTTGTTGGCATTACTGTCCAAGATGGTGGAATTCTTCAGCTCGACAGCCAGTATAACAGCACTCAAGATTCCTGGCACATTGCGGTAAAAAATGTGTTTGTTTCTTTTTGTTTATTTGTTTGTTTATATGTTCTTTTTTTTTAATTGGAAAGAATCTCGTAAGAAAATATAAAGTGTGTGATATGCTCGCTGAGGTTGCACTATGTAATGATAGTTATCCTTAAAAACTGCCAAAAAATGATAGCAATTCCATTGTAGGTTGTTGTTGTTGGGTGTTTTTTTTTGCTGCTTTGAGCTGCCCATTATTGGGAAATATCAAGTGAAAAATAAAATCAGACGAAGAATTCCTGTAATGGTAAACTCTGAATTCTAATTTCATCCAATATTCCTTTTTTTCCGGTTGAAAAGGTCTCACCTGGTAGTGGTGAGGGTCAGAGGTCAGGCACAGTCACTGTTGAAGGTGGTGGACAACTGACGGCAAGGGCGCTAGTCCTCGAGACTCATTTCCTTGTAATCGATGAAGGTGGCCTTCTGACAGCCGAGGGGCTTGGTCTCTCGGTGGGACCAGGTTCTCCGGGGAGTGCGACCGGTGGTGCTGGGCATGGAGGACTAGGGGGACGAGGATCAGACCAAGGTAGGCTCACAACACTTGCCTTTAAGTAGGTAGGTTCTATCTCACTAGCTTTGATACAAGGTGGCCACCTTATGGTCAATCAGGTCTGCATAGTCGCAGCGTGGTCGCCGAGACGTCCTCTCGACGTGTCCAGGAGACTGTAACTTGGTCTCCGGGAAGTCGCAAGAGAATCGAACATGTTCGATCTTTTTAGGAGACTTTCTCCAGTCTCTAGCTGGTCTCGGAGAAGTCTCCGTGACGTCTCCTTAGTCGCGGAAATCAATTTTGTCTGCGAGGTCCCCAAAACGTATCAGCGACTTTGCGGAGACCCATTAGTGGGGCAGATATGTGAAAAAGATGCTCACATCCGGCGGAAAGTATGAAATTTTGCATATAGGGGTATTTTGAGGCGCTGATTTCCAAAACTGCCGGATCCAAGAGATCTGATCACGGGGTCGGCCGCCATTTTGAATTCCAATATGGCCGCCGTCAAAGATCCCTATCTTCAGTTCTGAATGACATTAGCCATTGGAATTTGATATATAAAAGCATGAAGATATGATGACTTCAATAACAGACTTATTTGATACGTCTGACAAGCTGCACGGCAGCCAATTTGAATTTAATACATATTTGCCATGTTGGAGTGTTGAAAATCTCTATCTCGGGTTTGTAAATTAAGCTACCTGATTGAGCGCGCGTTTGTAAGTGATAGAGTGCGCGCTGATGTATTTACGTTGTGACGTCAGTGAAAGGTGCATTATACTTCATGTATTTACATTGTGACGTCATGAAAGGTGCATTATGCTTCCTTTTTGCTGCACTTTTTGACATGCCCGTGAATGTTAGTCGTGATGTTTGTCTTCGTATCCACATTGGAATTCAAAATAGCAGGCATTGCGTTTGTCAGACACATCACATCAGTTAATATTTTAAATCAGTATGTTAAAATACTTGTTTACACCTAATTTCAGGGTCACTCACCACTTAGAAATCGAGATAGGGATTTTGAATATTTCGTCGAGGCGGCCATATTGGAATTCAAAATGGTGGCCATTCGATGTTTGTCAGACACTCCGAATCAATCTGTCATCAAATTCAATGTGTCAAAACGCTCATGTGTACCAAATTTTGGTGCCACAGGTCATTCAGAACTGAAGATAGGGATCTTTGAATTTGTTTTGTGATGGCGGCCGACCCCGTGGTCAAATCTCTTTGATCCGGCAATATTTGAAATCAGCGCCCCAAAATACCCCTATATGCAAAATTTCATACTTTCCGCCGGATGTGAGCATTTCGACCAACTTTTGTTACATATCTGCCCTACTACATTAATTGGCGACTGAGAAGAAGTCGTGGAGAAGTCGCGGCGACATTGCGGCGAAGTTTCTGAGACTTCCCAGCGAGTAGGTTGTCACCTTATCTGGAGACGTCTCGGACGTCGCTCTGGACTCTTTCTTGGTGAGAGCACAAGCCAATTCTTGGTCTTTTGAGTCGCATGAGTCCCAGCGACTGATCAGTGGCAATAGACCCCTTCGGTGAGATAGGCCCTCTAGTCAGTTTTGATAATGAGGCAAGATTCTTTCTGGGATGAACGAGGAAATTGTTACTTTTTATATTTGAAAATATAGAAATATAATAATTTTGTTAAATCTGCAGACGCAGAGGTCGGGACTGTCTATGGCTCTCTTCGACATCCCTGGGAGTTTGGCAGTGGAATCGGTGATGACAGTAGAGCAGGTAATAAAAATGTTAATGTATTATATAGCGCTGTACTTCCTAAGCCAAGAGATGCATAAACTGGTTATACGTTTGCGATGTCTCATGAGTACGCGGAGTTTAGTATCAGGTTTTAGAGTAGCCACTAGTGACAAAAGTTCATCTCTCTGTGTATACCCGTGGGGTATATAAAGGGGCTCAGGCTTTCATGATATAGATTTGCCACACCTACATTCACATAACAACAATAACTGACGGGTGGTTAATACCAATTCTATTCAGAAGTTCACGATTTCAAAAATACAATCGGCTTTTCAGGAGGGTGCAGTTTCAAACACTTTCAACAACATATTCAACTCTGATTTCTAACGCTCTAATTTCTAACGCTAATTCTAACGCTAATTACGGGATAATTTCTTTTATTACACAGTGTTTGACCATTAAGTGATATTTTATGTCATTCATAAATAAGCAAGAAAAATATGCTTGACATTATGTTAGAGTTGAAAATGAATCTTCAGATTGCTCAGAAAGATCACTGAAGATGGCGGCAGCAAACCGGATCATCTACAGCACACATGCACCTGTGGAATTTTTTTTTTTGTGCATCTCTAGAAAACTAACAGCTGTTTGAATGATTTAAGCCATTAGGAACTCTAGATCTTGAACCTCCTTGGTGTGCCCGGATTGAAAGAACTTGTCTGTATTATCATGATTGTAGCCATGTGAAAAGCCGTGTATATTCAAGCACCTCTCGGGCGGGGAAATAAGAAATTCAGACAGATGCTACCAAACAGCCGCCCAGGACGTTGCATTCTTTTCTTTTCTTTTCTCTCCTTCTGGTATAAACTTAGGTGGTGGAGTGCTAAGACTGATAGTGAATAGTGTGCTGACTGTCGACGGTACCCTCCAGGCGAATGGAAATTTGGGTTGCAGTGGTGGCTCTGTATGGATCGCCACCAAAGAGCTTGAAGGATCTGGTGTGGTTCAGGTATTTGATCCTACCGAATCGGGACATGCAATAATGTGTGTGAAGCATCTCACATGACACAAACCTACTAGAAAAGATAATAGCAAATTAAGATCCATTAAAGTGGTATTAAAATGGATTATAAGATTTCCTCTTAAGTAAGATGAAATACATTCCTTAATTGTGTGTGTTGTGACACATTTTCAAAGCTTTAAGAATAATTCTCTATTTACTATTTCATTTTGAAAGATGCAAAATAAAAACGGCATTACAGCGAGGTAAGGTTTTTGTGATTTTGATTGTGATTATGATAACACCATTGCGTCAATTGAATCCGTGCAGGTGAATGGTGGAAGTGGCAGCACCCAGGCTGGAGGGGGTGGAGGGGGAGGCCGTTTGGCGGTGTACTATCAAGAGAAGAGTTGGTGGTTTGGTAAACTACAAGCCTACGGCGGCACAGCAACTTCCGGGAATGGAGGCGCTGGAACTGTCTACATGCAGGTAAGAGTAGACACCTGCGTTTGGTCGAAGTTCAATAAATCCTGTGTCTCAAATTCCATGAAGATTAACATTTGAAAAGTATTTTTGAACTTAACACAATTTATTTGCACCTAGTTTATGTGTGTGCTCCTGTATAGCGTCTGATCGAAAAAGTCAAACACTTCGTTTTCGATTGTTTTTGCCTCTCTTGAATCTGGAATTTGGATATTATTAGCTAAATTTACACCAGACGTAAGCCGTGAACTACACTCATAATCCAAGACATACCTAGCTTAAACTTTAGAACAACAGCAGCTTTGACCATGTGTGTCTTCAAAATATACTTCCTATAGTTTTAATAACATCTAATTAGTAAAAGGGAGAGCTCGTCAATACTGCAAGAATTGGGGGCGGGGAAGGTATCAATCCCCTCTTGTTTTTCTCCAGATATCACGTCGCTCTCGATATGTATTCATTCAACACAGGATGTAACACCAGGTGTTAGCAACCAGACCCTGTACATCTCTAGCAACAATCAAGCCCCGCCTTCAGAAGTCGTCCCCACCCCTGGCCAAATATCCTTGGACTCGAGCCGCACCTGGCTCTCAGATGACGAGTCCAATGAGACGGTTGCTGTGGATACATTGACGCTTGTTGATGGCGCACATTTTGCAGTCCACCCTGACATTGAGCTGTAAGTGTGTGAATGTCATCAGTACACCAGTGTGTGTTCACAGCTGTGTTTAATCTATCAATTTTCAGGGAATACATGAATGGTTGACCTAGTCTCATCTCATTGACTTGAATTGGTTACATCATTTGCTAACCTGGTGCTTATATTCCTGTTTTTCTAGGACTCATTAATCTGTCAGAAAAACGCTGCACTTCGATCTTGAGCAAACCAAGAAAAAGAGAGTCAGTTCGTTCATTCGAATTCAATTTGATGTGATTGACTCCTGCTACTCAGATTCCACGCTGGAAGATTGATCGGTGACCAATCATCTTTCTTGCACGTGGGACCGGGCCAGGTGTTCGTTGTCCACGTGACCGAGTGGGAGGAGCTTGAAGCCAACATACACATCTATGAGGGAGGGACTCTGCTGTTTCCGCCTTCTTTTACCTGCTACAATGTGGTCATCACCGTAAGGTACTGATTGGTGTCAACTGACTTATGGGATAGACACTGATTTCCATGATATTCGATATACGGATGTGGATGGAAACAAAACAAAGTTTCATTGATGTAGAATTAGGACTGGCGTGACACTGTATCATAAAAACACACAAAGTTAATTTCTAACCTTTTAATGTCAGATCATTCTTCGTCATATAGAGACATGCTAGAAAATGTTTCGGTTTCCTCAGGTGGCGACAATTAAACTAATAATGAAATGATGTACTCCAATCTTTATTTGCTTTACTTGATCTTGTGACTTAGTCAACAAGTTTTATGAATTGTATTATTGTATGATTATGTTTGTATATGTTTGTTATGTTTATATTTTACATTATCATAGTTATTACAGCAGGGCTCCCTTGAAAGACATGCCTTGCGGCTTGAATGTGACTACATTGCTTTTATAAAGAAGATAATAGATGAATTTTAAAAAAAAATCTTCTGCAAACGTGCAGCGTACAATTTTTGTAGTTTGGTTGCTTTTATTTTGCTGAATTGTTCTTGTTTTGTCAGGGGAACAATCAGTGCCCATGACATAACGGTCGGCTCTGGATGCCGTCTGCTCTTCTCAGAAACGGGAACCTCGAGTCTCCTTCGCGACGATCTAGAGACATCCCTGGATGTTGCGGCTGGCAATCTGGCCGGTCACTATCGGTTTGATTCCCTGATCGTTGCCGATGGTGGCGAGGTCACGATGGTCGACGACGTGCCGGCCACCAATCGAAGCTTCACGCTGACCGTCGACACGCTGCGCATCAAGGGAGGGGGTCGGCTCCACGAGGTGGACTTCACCATCAATGCCAACCATCTCATTGTCGATGACCTCGGGATGCTGGTTGCCGATGAGCACGACATTCCCTGCATTCAACCCGATGGAGACGGCTCAGAAGCCTCGCAGGCAAACACGGGTGCTTCAGGTTAGTCGTACCTATCTTGCCATTCGTGACATAAAACCGCAAAAGTGAAACGCCTCCCACCCTTAAGTTGACTTTAATGAAATTAATAGCCAAAAACTATAAACACAAACTTGGAACAGTAAATGCTTGATCAAAATCACAGAAAATCTTCGGGATTATGGGATTTTCAGACGACACGAACTTTCCAAAAGCAATGATATCGCTCAGGGGTCACATGAGCAAAATATAAATTGAGATCATGACGTCATATTCTTAAAGATCTCTCTTCGTGTGCACGCAAATCTTCACTGATCTTCCTTTATTGATCTAAAAAAAGACCCGATTTTACCGCACATCAAAATGTTCCATATATATAACGAATAATCAACGATAGCTTACAAAATGCAAAGGATGCCTAATATTCCTGTTCAAATAGTATAATTAGTAACAAACTAGGTGGTGTTTAATCTTTGAACCAAAACTGATTGAGAGTTGTGAGGCATACTGTTTGAGTAGCATGCCGTATATTAAAGAGCAATATTACAGTCTCGTGAAGGCAGTCTCTTTATTTCCAACGATATCCTTAGCTGTCTAATTGTTCGTTGTCTGAGATAATGATACTTTCTCTTACAATTCAATTCCCCTTCCTCTTCTTTCTTTTCCTATGAAACAATCAACTTTACTCAAATTGAAAACTACATGTTACTTATTTGGTGTTCTATTTCAAAAATGATTCGAACCAAATCGGAAATTTCCCTTCATTTGAAACTTGAATAGGGGGGTGACATGACACGATGAGTAAAATGATACGCGATGACTTTCATACGACTGAAGAACGAGTATAGAAGATAACGTTTGATGTTTTAGAAAAGCAATGAAGGAAGAAGATTTAAAGAAAATATGGCATAGAATTATGCACAACATCAACACAATAATGTAGCGACCTTGGAAATAGATAAGCCTGACGGACATAGGTTTCGCTGCGGATGAGGGACATAGAAAGCACAGGAAGGTGAACAGGAAAGAGCCGTAGAACAATGGCGTCAAATTATTTCTGTCCAGATGCGTTTGTATTTGTTTCGTGTTCGGCATGTTCGGGTATAAGTGTTAATGTGTGAAGGCAGCATGCTTCCGTTTGGATGTGTGCACGCCGTGTGCTTGGTACAAAATGATTGTATCTGACCACTGACGTGATAAGAGGAAAAGTGGAAGATTAAGTAAGTCCACACACATCCTCACCGAAAATCACACACACGTGACTGCTAGTATGGTCCTAGAGAGACAGCAATGTATTCACTTTGTTATTCTTATGAGATCGAAGCTGCATTAGCTTCATCACACTGTGGATTACAGAAAGGAAAGGACTTGTTAAATAAAGATTAGCACGACTAAGACTTGAATAACAATCATCCTCACGTCAATAAACTCGTTAAACATTGAAATGCATCACACTAATCACACTCTTCTGTCTATGTCTCTTCCATCTTGATGGTGCCAAAGAGCTCAGAGTTGTAAAAGAAGGCAAGAGTACTCTGTCTTCGTGTATTGGAATGAATAATTCCGTATTGGATATGATGATTTCGCTTGTTATCAATCTGAACATCGATAAGATGAAAACAAAAATCATGACAGCATCATTCGATTATGATTATAAATTTGAGCAGTGTCGGTTAGAATGCTCCCGGTGTATTTCCGCAATGCGAAGTGATTCAATAAAGTAATGAACGCATGAAACCTTTAGGTGGCAAAATAATGCTAAGTGTTGATACAGGCTCTGAATTTAATTTGTGTCATACCCATACGTGAGAAAACCCTCAAACTTCACCTTCACTCATGTTTGTGTGGGGGATACGGAAATTAGCAGTAGCATACACGTCCGAGAGAGGATTATATTCTTTTGAGATACTGATGAACGCATCCCTGAATATGATTGCACTCACGCACTGATGAACGCATCTCTGAATCTGATTACATTCACGTACTGATAACGCATCCCTGATCTTAATTGCACTAACGAACTGATGAACGCATCCCTGAATTTGATTGCACTGACGTACTGATGAACATATCCCTGATCTTGATTACTCTCACGTACTGATGAACGCATCTCTGAATAAGATTGCACTCACCTACTGATGAACACATCCCTGATCTTGATTGCACTCACGTAGGCCTACTGATGAACGCATCCTGAATATGATTGCACTCAACATAATGATGAAGGCATCCCTGATTTTGATTGCACACCACAGGTGCTGGCCATGGAGGGAGAGGAGGGCGTGGCACTGGCCAGCGCATCACTGGTGCCCCATTCGGTCACCTCTTTGAGCCATCCCATCTGGGATGCCGAGGCGGGGGCACGGGAGGTGGTCTGGGAGGGGGTAGAATGTTGCTGGTAGTCAACGACACCCTGAAAGTCGATGGAGAGGTCAGCGCTGATGGTGGAGCAGGAGCAAGTTACGCCGATGGAGGAGGTAGCGGTGGATCCATCGAGATACACACCAGACTAATGCAGGTAAGACATTGCCTGCTGGTTGGAATTTGGACAACAAAGATTTGATTCCTAATAAAAACTTGATTTCGTAGGGATCAAGCCATATCACGGTTTCTTTTTTTCTTACCAGTTGGTCCCGAGAAAGGTCTGTTGATTTCGATCTTATGTTTTTTTTTCTTCGTCGTGTTTGTAGCATCCATTTACAGTAGACATCGAATTTCGATCATATTCACGTTTTCTCTATATAGATTACTTGTTTGAATGTGCTGATTCAGCCATATCTTTTTTTAACACTATATGAATATTTCTAATATACACATAGGGTTATGGTAGAGTGACGGCCAATGGTGGAGACGGACAAGGCTACACCTCCAACTTCGTCACCTACCACGGTGGGGGCGGTTCAGGAGGGCGCGTTGCAGTTTATTTCTCCTTGAATCGGACGTTTTCTGGCTCCTTTGAGGCCCAGGGTGGATCATCCGGTGGCTCAACAGCAGGACACGGGGGTCCGGGAACCATGTTTTTCTACCACACAGGTATAACGCATCCTGAACCTGTTTGGGGGGGGGGATGTATCTCACTGAGCATCAAATGTTAGCGAGCGTAGCGAATTCTAGGGAATTTTAGGTTTCGTCAAGATTCGTCAATAGTTGTAATCAAATTCGGAAACAATTGCAATCAAATTCGCAAACAGTTTTCATTGTCATAAACAGTTTTTCTTGTCGCCAAGAAATTTTGAACATGTTCAAAATGTTTTAAGCAAAACTTAATTCCCTTCAAAGACCAAAACAAAATTTCTCCTTATCAACTGCACCACGAATCATCGTGCATATACGGTATATGCAAGTAGGCATGGCAGGGCGGTTATTGCCACAATCGTCCTTTCATTTGAAGTACATGTACTACTATTATTTGAAGAGCTTTCTTCCAAAGGGCGCTAAATGTATCATTTTTCAATGGATTTAGCACCTTTTGGTTGAAAGCTCTTCATTTATTGATCAACTACTAGTATATTGAATCTTATTTTTGTCGTTCTTTATGTACTGTTCACATACAGTTTTAAATGTCAACCAGTTTTGTCGGGACTAATTTTCACTCTATGCCCATTTTCCTCTATTCACTTGCACCAGAATTCAACCATCGCACCCTGATTATTGACAATAAAGGCAAGTCTCCCGTCGAGGACGACATCCAGAACTATGCGGACCTGAGTGAGGACTCGGGTAGGGCGTGGATTTTGCCCTCTTCCGGGAATCACAATTTCTCAGGTAGGGACAGGAAAGACAAGGAATGCTGAGAAGGCAAAGGCACCTTGATAAGAAGTTATTGGCTCGCAGTCATAATTCCTGGAGGAACACACAGGATTAAGGAGCAAATTTGTGATGTGGGAAGTCTTTGTTACCCTCATGAAAAACCTGATAACTGTAGTGTTACATTATTTTACATGTAACGTAAGTGTCGTGCAAATTGCAGTTTGCTGAAGAAATATTGTGTTGAACTATTCAGAAGCAATTTTATCATATCTGTATTTTATGGTGCCGTTGTCATTAGTAGAGACGAGACGACCCTTGGTTTTTGTCCATTTACGTTTATAATATATGTGAATGCAGACAATTCGCTCAATCTGGCACGAGGACTGTTGTTTTTTGTTTATAAATGCAGGAAACCATGAGTACTACTTTGAAGAGTTTCAGCTGCTTGGTAACGCCCATCTTGCTCTCAGAGCGGAAAACGAGAGCCAGACAGCCAGTCTCTATTTCGAAAATATGATTGGGGACCGTACTGGTACCCTCCACATCGGACCCAATCAGGTCATGGACCTGTATCGCCCTCAAATTGACCTTCCCTTTAACACAAGGGTGTACTCCAGTGGTACGCTTGGACTTGCCAACGACACCATAGTACACGGCGTCACCATAACTTTGGATGGCACTCTCGTGTTTGTCACCGATATTGTGTTACACCACGGTGGACGTTTGCTCTTGAATCGCGGCGGAAAAACCGCCCTCGCTCCTGTGGCCGGTCATTATGAGTTCAACACCATCCATGTACAGGATGATGGGTATATCCGCATGACCGCTAACCCTGTGATTGACCCGGGGATGGCATTTCGTGTGCGATCCCTTCAGATAGACGGAGGCGGCCTTGTGGAGGCCACGCACCTCTACATCCATGCAGAGAACATCACCATCGACGCAGGGGGTATTCTGAGTGCCGATGGACAGGGGTACTCGCCGGATGACGGAGACCCTCGATACCCTAACGGCACCTTCAGGATGGGTCTTCACGGTGTTATAAACTTTGGAAAAGGGTTTGAAGAACCTGGTGCTGGGTCGTCAGGTGGTGGACATGGTGGCAGTGGTGGTCATGGCATTGGTAAATTAACCCAAGCGCCTGCTTGTAAGGACGATTTGGATATCAACGCTATGATTATAAGATTGTTCTTGAAATTGTATAGCAAATCATTTTAACCTTGAAACCAGAATATGGTAGAAAAGGGGTTTATTGTGATAACACTTGCAGATTATGTGAATGGAAAAGTTTATAAACTGAGATTGACTGACTTATCAAAATGCATCTGGAAGCTTGAAATAGCGCCCGTCTTTTCTATGTTTTTTGAAGATTCAGTTGCTCCCTTATTGATATGATTTTTCGTTTTGTACTGCTTTATTTGCATTACTTAAATCTATTCATGAACATCGCCATATTATGTAAAATTTCCAGCCTTCCTTTTTGTTTTTGTAAAACACTTCAGTACTAATCGAACTGAAAAGATGTTACACTCGTCTGTTCATTTATAACGCAGGTGTACGTCGAACTGGAAGACCTTACAGCGATCTCTATGAACCTACGGAGTTTGGCAGTGCGGGAGGGGGCAGTGCAGGAGGAGCTGGAGGCGGACGAATTTGGTTCAATGTCACTGACACTATTCACATCGATGGGGTGGTGTCCGCCAATGGTGCAGTCGGTGGTGAATCCAGTGGGGGTGGTAGTGGTGGCAGTATTTGGATGCACTGCAATCTCATCAAGGGGTATGGTTCCATCGCGACAAATGGTGGTGGAGGGGGTTCTCAGTCCGGAGGTGGAGCTGGTGGAAGAGTGGCCCTGTACTTCTGGCAGAACCGGACATCAACGGGCTTCAAGTTTGAATCTCATGGAGGTGCTCCTTCTCAGTCAAGCCAGGAATGTGAAGGAGGAGGCCCTGGCACCATCTTCCTTTACCACATGTTCCATGATCATAGATCACTGTTCATAGAGAATGGAAATCTTGTACCCAAACAAAAGCTCATCGACTGGCAGAATCTGGAAGAGGATGGTTGCCGAGGTTGGATCCTACCCATTTCAGGATCGCATGATTTTGCTGGTTCCAACAATGAATTCCTGTTTGAGGAGCTCCAGATCTATGATGGAGCTCACGTGGCCATTTTGCCACCTAATCAAACCGAAGACTCACTGGGTGTACAGCATGAATTCTTTAGCCATCCATTTGGAGCTCTGTCGACTGAAGGCTTCACTGTGTCATCTGCCCCAATCCTTCATTTCCTGCACATGATTGGAGACAGGACGGGAGCCGTTCATCTGGCTGACATGCAAGAAATGGATCTTGAACGAGAGGACATTGACCTTCCATTCAGTGTATATGTCTACAGGGGTGCACATCTTGGTCTTGCGCCCAGGACCGTGGTTCATGGTGTTGAGATTTACAACGCTGGTACACTCTCCCATATTGTAAACCTTACACTGCATCACGGAGGGTACATGTGGCTGAGGCATGGCGGCCATACTACTGATGAACCAGAAAGCCACTACCAGTTTGAATTTGTCAGGATACAGGACAGTGGCTGGTTGAACGCTGTCACGGATCCAATTCTTGAACCAGGCATCACTTTCATTTCCAAAGCATTTTTCATCGAGGGTGGGGGAAGGATGCAGGGTTCGAGACTCACAATTCTCTCCCAAAACATCACAGTTGATGATGCTGGACTCCTCTCAGCTGATGGCACAGGGTACTCGTGGCACCATGACAATGTCACCCATGGTAGTAATTCCTTACATGGAACAGTCAACCCCGGTAAACCACCGGATGACCTGGGGTTCCGAGCAGGGGGAAGCCATGGTGGTACCGGAGGTCGTGCTTTCTTGCCCAGTGGCGGATCGGGTCAACAAAACAGTAACTCACAAGGAACCTGTATGTTTGACAATTCTGGCTGCCAGCAACACATGGACTTAATGTCTGTGTCGGGGAGGGCAGGTTTGCCGTATGGCGACTTGTATGAACCCTACGTGTTTGGCAGCTCCGGTGGCTTAGGATCGGAGGACCAACCAGGTGCTGCAGGAGGTGGTATAATCTGGATGAATGTCACAGGTATACTCAACAGGATATGTATATCTCTATTTAATCTTCATTTTTTTGTTTGTTTTATCAGGACTCAAAGAAGAACTTAAATAATCAAAACATGCCATAAACGAAAAACCAAAACTGTTATGAAATGTTAGAATTCTCAGATGTCTAAAGAATGATCAAACTTAACACTTTTGATTCAGGAACATGTTACCATGTTTTCTCGAACAGATTAACCCTGGACAAAAACATTCATCATTGAAAAATGACTTTTAGAACCTTTTGCCAATGCTTTTGTCAGTTGTCAGTTCGCGATATTCAGGAATATGGCAATTTACAATGAAATAGGAAAGACCTGGCAATAATGCAAGAAGTTGTAGGCCTAAATATAGAAATATAAAAAAGATTGGAAGTGATTATTTTCTTGTTTAAGGAGTGAAAACACGGGAGTGGAATGAATTTCGCTGTTTTCCCCATTTTCTTAAAAGTCAAGTCTTTTTTTTCCCTATCCACAGATACCTTGCATATCGATGGTGAGGTGACTGCACGGGGATCTGATGGTGATGGTGGTGCAGGGGGAGGAAGTGGTGGGAGTATGTGGATCTTCTGCACCACTGTCAAAGGCTACGGAAGGTTCTCTGTGGACGGAGGCAACGGTTTCATTGACTCGTCTGCTGCTGACATTTCAAGTGGAGGAGGGGGCGGTGGAGGACGGTTTGCACTTTACTTCAAGTTCAACCAAACTTCCACAGGTTTTAGTTACCACGCTAGGGGAGGAGAGGGGTGGGCCAGTGCTAGTTCACAAATGGAAAATGGGGGAGCTGGAACTGTCTTTATCTACGACATGACTATTCAGCATCGGACATTGATATTGGACAATGGAGGTTTGCAGCCGCGGACTCCTCACCACACTCTTTGGAATTACGCAGAGATAGCCTTGGATGGTTGCAGGTCTTGGATCCTACCCCAGTCCGGGCGTCACTTTTTTGCCAATGGCACCTACACCTACCACTTTGAGGAACTTCAGGTGAATGGTGCTGCCCATGCTGCTGTTCTAACTGATCCCGTCGACTCTGAAGCCACCTTGTTCTTCCTGTACATGATTGGGGATCGAACGGGCACACTACATATTGGTTTCAATCAAACCTTGGATTTAGAACGACCCGAGATTGATCTACCATTTAGCACCAGGGTGTACCATGGAGGGTACCTTGGCTTGGCACCAGACACCACCGTGCACGATGTCAGCATATGGATGCATGGCACCCTTGGCCACATAATTCACTTGGTGATTCGCCACTATGGGGTGTTCTCTATGGAGCATGGTGGCCATACCGAAGGTCATAACAGCAGTTTCTACAGTTTCAAGACAATCGTTGTTCAGGATTTCGCTTTGATGTCTAGTAGAACTTCAACAACCCTCGATCCAGGCATCACTCTGAATGTTGGAAGTCTGGACGTAGAGGGAGGAGGAGAAGTGAGATTCTCCCATGCATTCATACAGGCAGAAAATCTAACAATCGACGATGGAGGGCACTTGCATAGCGATGGACTCGGCTACAACACTACGAACATTCTAAATGCAACGAATGGGGTCAATATTGGTAGAGGAAATTGTCACATCAGTGGGAGTTCCGGAGGTGGCCATGGCGGCACGAGTGGGCGGGGTGTTGGTGCTGATCAAACTGGTCAGCCGTATGGAAATCTCTACGAGCCCTTTGACTTCGGTAGCGTAGGAGGCGGAGACTGCGGTGGAGGTGGCGGAGGATTTCTGCTGCTCAACATCTCTGACACGGTGAAGATCGACGGTGTCATGAGTGCCGATGGAAAGCCTGGAGGGAACGGACGTAGCGGAGGAGGTAGTGGAGGAAGCATCCTCATGACATGCAATCTCATACAGGGCCGTGGGAAGATCACCGCAAACGGTGGCTCCTCAGGGGACATCACCCAGAGTGGTGGGGGTGCAGGTGGAAGAATTTCGGTGTATCTTTGGAGGAATGAGACCTTTCGAGGCAGATTCGTGGCTCACGGTGGAGTGGGATATGAGCCTGGAGGCCCGGGAACTGTGTTTTTGTACCATCTCGTTCACGAGCATCGCACACTCTTGGTTGATAATGATTTCCTGTCGAGTAGCCATGTCTCTGCGGTTGAATCCTACGCCGACATCACAACGGATAGCTTTAAGGCGTGGGTTTTGCCACAAAGCGGAGAGCATCACTTTGCTGGCGGTAAACATGACTACCACTTCGATGAACTGCAGATCTATGGCAATGCTCACTTTGCTATCCTGATGCCAACTCCCAATGACAGCACCTCCCTGCACTTCCGTCACATGATTGGTGATCGTTCAGGAGTCATTCATGTCGGACCTAATCAAGTGGTGGACCTGAGGCGAGACTTCCTTGACACGCCTTTCAGCTCCTATGTGTACCAAGATGGCTATCTTGGCCTAGGGCACGACACGGTCCTCAGTTACGTCTTCGTCCACATTGCTGGCACGGTTGATCACATCCACAATCTTACTCTTTACAATGGTGCGGCAGTACAAGCGCAACTTGCAGGTTCAACAAACCGTCTTCCAGCGAGACAGTTTAGATTTAATGGCACAGTGACTGTAAAATCGCGCTCCGTCTTCAATTTTTCTTCTCCCTTTGCCCACGGTGATGCATATCTCCTGAAGACGGGGGATCTGATTGTGGAAGGAGGGGGAAAAGTATATGGCAAGAACTTTGTCCTAGAAAGCCTGAACTTGACCGTTGATGACGGTGGCTTTGTGGACGTAAGTGACGGAGGATACCTCGCAGAGCGTGGTCGAGGTAAGCATTTGCTGACACCAAATATAACCATAATATATATATAACCATAACTACTTCCAAATAGTACGCAAATCAAGTCAAACATTTTGTCATTTAGAATATTCTGTGAGTACAGCAAAAGCCTTTATAATATCAAGTATTTCATATCCCACGAGGGGACTTCATCTTTTAACCTTTGATACATCAACTTTTATGCATTTGTAGTCTTCACGCTCCCAGAACTTGGACATTGCCAGTATTAATGGATATTCCGCCACCATCTAAGGTTTTTTGGTTTTTTTATTCATTTGCTTGTTATTAACTTCTCCCAAGACCTGAGACTGTTAGAATAAATTCAGCGGCCAAGAGCCTGGAACCTGAGCCTTTAAATTCAAGACGGGACCGGCCATTCTGTAGAACACTTGAGGCCAGCTAAATTGTGGCTGTCCTCTTATTTTCCCATGTCATTCGGCAGGTGCTGGAGTGCTGCATCATCTAGGGAGCAGCGGCGCCTCACATGGCGGGCTCGGTGGGAGAGGGGAGTGTCGAAACTTCACAACATGCTTCCTACCCAAAAACCTACCCTACGGCTCTGTCTACTGGCCAAGGGACTTCGGCAGTGGAGGTGCAGGAGCTGATGGTGGTATAGGTGTGTTGAAAACCTGTGCAAATTATTACATATATAATATACTTACCTGGAAGTATTACCTCCTCAATCTGCATCACTACCAAAGACTTCTACATGTTGTTAGCGGCCTGCAGACCCGCTCAGATGAATCTGTTTGGAAAGTTGTGTAATGCTATATTATCTTATTTTGGGAGGAGCTTATAGGGCTCTGGCTGAATTAGGACTAGGCCTAAAGGATATTAATTTTGGTGGTAAAATATATGAATAAAGTCGACAATTTGTTTTATGTTACTGATGATTCTTCAACCCAGGGTTCTTTCAGTTTATTACATGCTCCTACAGATGCGTGTAACCTAGGATTTTTTTAAAGAATTTTTTTTAATCATGTAGATATTCAGACAAAAGCATGATATGTTGACCGGTCCATTACCTTTACACAGCTGTAAACATTAACAATTGACTGTATTACAACATGAAAACATTAATGAAAGTTGATCGCTATAAGGATGCACGATCATGTATCGTTGATAAACGCTAAGTGGCTTGATAGTTAGCCTTAGAGGAATGCATTACATGTAACTGTCTTACGGAAGCACAAAACTCATTGGTCTGTCAGTTTAGCTCACTTGGTACCAATGTGTTTGAATGATTCTTCCTAGCCAATGTGCGCCTTAGTCATAAGATCAATCTGCAAGATTTTGGCATGAAGTCTGCAGTTGTATGGTCGTTGATTGTATGTCTATGGCCGTGCTGTAATATACTTTTCAAATACTTCTTAAACCTTTGCGCTTTTCGTTTAGGTGGTGGAATGCTGCACATCATCGTAGAGGACACTCTCCGCGTTGACGGCACGATCGCAGCCAACAGCCTTGACCTCCCCTTGTCCTCCGTAGGAGCCACGAGCTCCGGCGGGAGTGGAGGAAGCATTCTGGTAGAGACTGGGGCCTTTGTGGGTAAGACGATCCACACATCCAACACACACTGACACACGGAACATAAAAACATAGCCGCCAAGTAATCACATTTCTTGATTGCCATAAGTCACTGGCTTTGCTTTACATGATAAACATTATGCCTTGAATAATAAAAACTATTCATATTTCAGTGGCCATGAAAGAATCGTGGACTCCTCCCTCTCCGCTTCTGCAACTCCAAACCATGAAATTAATTCAAATAAATGCAGGCTTGAGAGAATTTTAATGTTTTAACTCCAAGAGTGGTTCTCGTTTTACATAGATCATTAGGTTTTTTGTACTAGTTCGTGATTAAGTAGATAAATATCTTCAACATGTGAAGATATAGAATGATCATAATTATCGAGAATGAGCAGGATTGCGCCCGTTCATCGGTTGTAGAGAAGATGTTGAGGGCTGACCACGTATTGTGGATGTTGAAATGTTTTATGAGTTGTCCATAATCACATCGATACAATGCTTATTTCTTTATAGGGGTGTTGAAGTATGACTGTAATGTTGGGACCCAACATCTTTGTTGATGACCTTGACTGATGATTGCATAGAAGTGGTTTGGAATGTTGCTACTTCATATTGATATCATTTATCGATGTCATTCATATGGATATCGTTTAGATAAATGCGGTGTATGCTCTCCGTTTTACTTCAGGTGGTCACACTGGTTCCATAGAGGCAAGAGGTGGTGCAGCCAGGTTCACTAATGGTGCCAGTGGTGCCGGTGGAAGGATTGCCATCTACCACCGGAGCAACGTCACCCACGGAGAATATCACGGTGCCTTGATAACCGCCGGTGGTGCCATTGCTGCTAGTGGTGCCGAGGCTGGGGCAAGTGGCACTGCGTACCTCCAGCACACAGTAACAGGATACTCTGTCTTGCAGGTGGACAACGCCGGGAGGAGGCCTGTCACGAAGGAAATTGAGAATATTGGGCGCCGTCTGAATATGGACGGGGGCGCCAAATCCAAATCTCGGTTCTACTCGGCGCCCTCCGGCGTAACCGTTACCTCTACCGTCAGTGCGTTTGATGATCACCGGTTAGTGACTAATTATTATTACGAAGAAGAGTCAGGAATAGAAACTTTTGTTGTTTTGTTATTTCTAACCGGTCTGTTCCTGTCTTTCAAGTATTCAATAGAGGAGTAAATTTGTAAGATAAGCCTATTTGCGCGGGACTCACTTTCATCACTTTCCACAGTGTTCTATAACCTTTAACCCCGATGTACATGAGGACTCTTCTTTGAATTGGAACGATGTGCGAAAGTATTTCATAACTCAAGATGACTTACAAGGACGATTTATAGCTCTTTAACCCTCAGATAATCAAATTCAGAATGAAACAAAATTCATCTTCTCTTAGGCAATGTGACCATTGAGACTGGTCTGCATAGTATCCCAGGTGCTCTGCTTAAAGCAAGCCGCCCATAATTCGACCATAACGCCGTCCAAAGTTCGACCGCGAACAAAATGCAAAACCTATGCTTTTGCGCGTGGTCGAATTTCGGCACATGGTTTTTACTGCTATTCCATTTTCAAAGATTGCAATGATAGCCATTTCCATGATGTATGAAAGTCTTTAGAATAATAATAGTAATTTTCTTTGAAAGCAATACTGCACTTATCATTCAATCACCTAGTGAATGTGATAACGATAAACTTGTGGAAGCAGAAAGGCAGTTCAGACATCTTTGCACGTACGGATCATCTCGTCCTAGTCGACCTCCGATAAGTAAAAAAAAATAATAATTCGAAAATAATGGATGGATATTAACAAGGGTTACTGTAATTCTAATGCGTAATTCGAAATTCACATAAGTCGAAGATTTTCTCAAGTCCTTTTAAAATCGACGTAGGCGAATGTGACTGTATATTCTCAGAACACGGTTGAACCTACAATAACCTTTTTTTATCCAGGTTTGAATCCTTGTCTCTGTTTCTGCCCCACAGGACGCACACTGATGACCAGTTCTACTTCTTGGCCTATCTCTTTGACCAGACCTTCAGCAATGACGCCAGGTCCTATTATCGCAGTGAATACTCCAGTTCTTCCCCAGTCTTGACCTTTGACCTGGGTCAAGCCTTCTTCGTCAACGTTCTCAGGGTGCACGTGGCTTGCGCTGTGCCGTCAAGTTTTTGGGTAATTGTGAGATCAGTTTTGAATTTAGGAAAACGATGAAATGTACTCGATATCTATGCAAGGAAATCTAATCAAATGATATTTTTCGTATCGTAACGGAATTATTTTATACGATTTAAATTTTGATAAAAAGATTTTTTTTTTTGGGGGGGGGGGTTGATTTATCTATGTATTTATCCGTCTGTCTATTTATTCATCTACCCACCTGGCTATCTATTTAATATGCTTTTATATAATTATTTATTTTGTGTGTCCGGATGTTTTGATCTTCCTTCGAAAATTGCCTTGAGAAGCAGTTGCCTCCAGAAACTAACGATGCATTCGTTACGTATTTGACGTATAGGAAAGTGTCCTACCATAGAGGCAAGAAGTAACCAACTTTGATAATTCATCGTGATCTATCTGTAAATGTTATGTGAGACCTTGAACTGTTTTTTAATAGCAAACTGTCGAATATTTCAGCATAATTGGCGACTAAGGATACGCATTTACCTCATAAAAGTGTGTCAATTTAAGGGGTTATCTTTTACCTCTAATTTCAGAGGGAGTATTTAGGTGAAATATGTAGAAGTTCATGTACCTTAAGTTTTCATAATATATAACACAGGTTACATCTGCATTATCCGGGGTGTCCCATCCGGTAACCGAAACATGGGTGAGTCCCCCAAGTCCTTGCGAGGGGTCCGAGCCGTTCATTGAACTTCCGGTCAAGCGCAGAGCAGACACGCTGACCATCTCTCTGCAGCGGAGCTCGTCTAGCACAGCAGCGCTTTCAGAGGTTGAGATCTACGTGGGAGAAGCACACGTTCACTCCAGGTATTTTGTTTGAATACACACAGAGCTTGCACGATTGTGCCTCGATGTGGATAAACACGGATTGTGTTTTGGTTCTCATGTACGTAATCACATGTATACCTATGAATCATCAAGTCATCAATGTCTCGAAATGAAAAGAGATGGTATTTCTCTACTCAGATATGAGCTAGAAGACTCACGCATTTCCCCCCTTTCACCAAAGTTTATCAGAGGCGACTCCCGTTATAACGAAATCCTCTTATCTTTCGTTGCATCGAAACTTCTTTATAAGCAAACTATATAGTATATAAAGATAATTATAGCGAAACAATAATTTCGGAACCTGAAGTTTTACTTCATTGTAACGAGAGTGCAGTTATAACTGTGTTCGTTATAACGGGAGTGCATTTTGTATATCCCCGAGTCACCTTCTAACTAGAAGGTGACTTATTCCTTTCTTGAGAAGCCCGGAAACGAATGTATACGCTTCCTATGTTAAATCACAGTCCCCTTTGGGACTCCTCAAGAAAGAATAATCTCTAGTCATCACTGAGTGACTCTACCTTTCTGTTCACCTATTCCTGTGTCTTTCCTATACACTCTAAGAAAACTAGTTTTAACTTAGCACCTTTTGTCACACTGGGAGCAACCTTACGGTTGCATTAACTTACTTTGCACCTTTTAGACCGGAAAGGTGCAAAGTTGCACCTTACAGGTGCTAACTGGTTTGAAAGGTGCTCCCAGTGTGAGGCTGGTAAAGGTACAAGATTGAACTTAATTTTTTTTTTTTTTTTTTTTAGAATATACCTAACAGACTTACCAGGGCCCCATTTCATAAAAGGTTGATACGATGACAACTCTTGCTGGAATGGCAATTGTCATGGTAATGACAAAAATCCAGCTTCCTGATTGGCTGTTGCTATTGGAAGTTGCCATTCCAACAAGAGTTGCCATCCTAATATCTTTTATGAAACGGGGCCCAGGTCTACCAGCAGTTCATTAATGACCTCTTAGAAAGAATACATCCTTCGTTTTTTCTGTCTTCTTCCTTCCCGCCACCTGTCTTCCGCCTTCCACTTATTTTCTCTCTTTTTCCGTCATCACCACGTTGTTTATCTTACCGTTCAAATCTTCTCACTCCCCTTTCGTTATCCAAACAGACCTTGTCAGATCTATCTCACATGGTGAGCCCTAAAACTCTACATCGTAATTACAACGTCTTGTTTATTTGCCTCTGTCAAGGTCTATGTATAGTTCTTTTTTTTATCGTGTCTGCTTTTAAGTCTCAATTTATTTTCTGGGCAATTCTTTCGATCTATACTTACCTAATTTGCTGTATATGCCTACATTTCTGTTTGTTGGTTTGTATCTGTGTTTGTGTTTGTCTTTAGTTTTTATTTCGTGTGTCTATTTTCCCCGTTTGTCTGTTACATGTGCGAAGGTATGAGGTCCGCGAACTGGACAGCGCCAGAACCTGGATAGAAGGCGAGAGTGGGACCAACTCTCACATGTTTGACAAACTTCACATCACGGGTGGCGCACAGCTAGCGTTCATGCCGAACGGGAACCTCACCGAACCTGTCACGGTACAGGTTGGGGAGCTGCTGGGCGACTCGACAGGTGGGCGTGGTTTCATTTCCTTCTCAACGACCATAACTTTACAATTGGATCGGTTAACCCTAAGCGTACTGGCCGTTTTGGCTATGCTATATTGGAGGGGGGGGGGGCTGATTCAGTCCCCCATCTCGCTGTTGATGGCGCGATTGCGATGAAATTAAATCAATTTTGCACTCGCGACACCGGCATCGTAATCCACAACTGCGACTGTACCGTTAAATCTTTCAAAGGTATCGATTTTTATTTTGGATTGATTTGATTCCATTTTATTGCAAATTAGGCCAAAAATGTTACTTCAGGCTATGAAACACCAAATAAAAGCATTGTGAGTCATTTTTTTGGTTTCTACAGCTGTTTTAGCATATATAATATAGTTGTACATAATAAAACTTCCAAAAGTCATTTGAACTGTTATTATACTTTGTTGCTTGGAGATCTTATTTTTTTACATTATTTCCTCATTTGTTCGACTTTCGTTTCTTACTTTGTTTTTCATTGGAAATTGTCACTGACCACTTATCTTCTATAATCCATAATTAGCGTAAAATTAATCAATCAAAATGATTGATAAGAAATAATAAAGTTTGTATGAGTTTCATGACAGAGCACTACTTGCCATGGAAAATGTACTCAAAATCACAAAATTGTACTCGATTTGGTGTGACATGCATAAAGTACATTAATTTATGATAAATGTATACTACAATGGTGTAAATGCGGACGTCGCATTTCTAAAAAGTGTCGCCAATCTAAGGATAACTAATAAGTTTCTGCAACGTGAACAAAATGAACAACGAAAGGCTTAAATGAATGCGAATGTTCCATACTACTTTTTGAAACACGCTCACACACACAAACACACGAGCAGTGATATCAAAATTTAACGTAATGATATCAATTCACAGAAAGGTGGATTTCGAGTCGTGATGGATAGAACCCTTAAAATAGCAATGTATGATAACTCTTTACATGCTTTACGTGCCTCGATGAGAATTTACTGACGAACTGAGGTAATATTTTGAGAAACCAATCTGGAATTCCTCCGTCCGCCAGGTCTTCCTTTCTAACGGAAAGCAGAATTTCTTGGAGTTCGTTGCATGCAACATGATTCTCTGCACTGTGCGAGAAAAAAAAAATCCAAGAATTTAAGAGAACAACTTACAATCTTACGCAAATCACGGTGGAAAATTTTGATTCTGAGATTTGAAATGCATTGAATATGATTGTAGTCAGACCTTTATAGTCGAGAAATTTGTATGTTCCCCTCCCACTCAGGTCGTCTTCATCTGGGCTTCAAACAGACGATGAGCATCAACGTGACGCACCCCGACATTTCCTTTAGCACGCGTGTGTACGAGGAAGGTGGACTGGTGATGCCTTCTCGGGCTTTCTTCAAGGGAGTGGAACTTGTGTCTTCTGGCAATGTAAGGTCACCAGTTTCTGTGTGAGATTAGACTCTCAGAGAGGATTAAGTTCTCTTAAATGCCTTGTGTGTTTCATATTGCTTTCATTGAATGCTTTAAAACTTGATTTGCCCTGCACCCAAGAAGCACCTATACGCTAGTAAAGTTCAAAACTCTTCTTCTTTTTTTTGTAGGAGGCTGAATGAACATTGTATTAACTTCGTTCTGTCTGATCTGCTTTCACTACATTTATGGTACAAATGAGACCACAATCTCAATACGAAATATGCAAACATCAAATTGCGTGTTGAAACCTATAAAGCCTATGGAAAGGACACAACGGAGTTTTTCGTAAACGTCCACAAAGAACTATAAAAGTGTCAAAGTGCTCTCAGGCTGTACTTTCTCTGAAAATTTGGCTAGAGGAAAAATGTTTTCCATGTTTTGTTTTGTTTTGTTAATTTTTTTTTCCTGTCTTGCAAGTCCTCGTCTTTACAGTCAAATGAAATGCTGTAATCTTGCACATCGCAATCGCTAGGATTTCGTCATAGCTTCAATGTATAATTGTATATTTACTCTATCAAGAAGAAGAAAGCAGTGATGTGGTGGGCTGCCTGAAGCTGAATAAAATAATCTCCATTGAAGTGCCAAATGCATTCCTCTCCACACCTCCTTTTGTGTATAACAACAGAGATTAATATTTGTACTTTCTTAATAACAGCGTTGTCGAATGCTGTTGAGGTATTATGCGTCTTTTCAAGATAAATTCACTATCAGTTAAAGGCACAGGTATGGATATTCGGGATTCAAAGGGGCGCTTTTGGATGGCCGAATGATCCCGCCACGTTCATTGAGAAGATCGACGATGTAAAGCGCTAGTTTGCAGTCAGTCTTGCGGATCATGGGGTGCTCTCTTATGCGTGCGCGCTCTTACATGTAGGCCTACAGGTCCAATAGTCGCTACAATTCGCCGACACATCTAGTAATTTCCGACGTTCGGAACAGATGCGTCCAGTGCCGTGATTCGTCCATACAACAGCGCCCTCTTAAATCCCTGGTCTGTGTACCTTTAAGCTAAGAAAAGTTGGACCCTTGTCGTGCGACCTTGTAAAAATTATGAAGCAAAAATGCATCTTCTTCATCTGCCGTTAATTTCATTTTATTATTACTTTTAATTGTGTTGGTGATGTGCCTCATCCAGGTTGCTGGCATCGAAGACTTGTTCGTATTCGATGGCGGGTACGTTCACATCGACTCGAATGGCAGCCTGGGGTTAAACAGCGCCCCCAGTGAGCACGAGCTGTCTAGTCTACACGTGCAGGATGGAGGAACTTTCTGGCTTGAGGGTGCCACTGTCTACGATAGAATGCAACTCAGTGCCACAAATGTTACAGTATGCTATTTTCTTGAACCCTTATACAGTTGCACGTTGTCAAATTTTGCAAACCTGTCTTAATTGCCAATGATGTTAAATGCATTTCCCTATATCTTCCTGACATTCAGTCAGAAAATTAATCTGACGAAAAATAATGCGACACCGTATACCGCACTTAACTTTATTGCCAAGCTTTTGGCCTCTGGTTTTGTACGTTATGTGTCTATGCGGTATATTATAATGACAAACGAAAGTACATTTCTAGGATAAGAACAAAAGTCCACAAAACACATTATAGATAGCCTTAGTAATCCGTATGAGATAAACTATGACGGATATAATAAACGGAATACATAATATATGTATATATGAATCATGCGGAATTGCGAAAATTCCTACAATAGTATAAATCTATCGATAAGTGACGAATGTGAGAAATGCTCAGTGTAGTTACCTGCCAACCTGCCTGTGCGTGGCTTTGTGTCTCTCCTCGTGTGGTTGCATACGTGATCAGCTGTATAAATATGCTAGCATAATTACACATTATGGATTTACGATATATGTGTATAGGTCCTAAGCATATATTAATGATAAGTGTGTGAGTGATGTATTAATATACAAACTGTTTTATCTATTTGGTGAGATTATATGCAGATATTTATTTCGACAGAATTAAACATGTTCTGTTTTTGATACTGCATATTATAACACAACATTTATCTAAATTGCTAGAGGAGCCCATAAATATAAGAAACGTAATTCTATAGGCCCCGAGTTGTTGTGTGATTTTTTTTTTCAATTTACTGATAAAACAATTTAAAACTGTATTATCTAAGCGCTTGCAGCGACCAGTATGAGGGAGAGGGTGTGGGAGGGGCAGGCCCTATCCCCTTCCACATGAGGGTCGCGGCATTTGCAGTTTTAGAATTGAGATTCGATCGGGCTGGTCACCGGCACTGACAGATAAGCAGCCGTGAATGGCGTGCGGTGACCTGGGCACCATTAACACCATGAAAGTTGTCAGCCCTGACAATTATAGTCAGATACTAGTTAGTAGTAGTTGTCAGTCTGTGGCAGTTACTAGTAACAGTCCGTGAGCAGAGCTCCTCATCGGCCAATCAAAACCAAGGATTTTATTATAAGGATTCTATCATATGACAACGAGAAATAATATGATTACCAAAAGGTTACTAAATTCTAAATTGTCGCATATTTTTTTTTTTTTTTTTTTTTACCGATCAAAGTTACTTCAAATTCTGATATTCGAGTACCTGTGTAGAAAAAAAAAAAACAACAAAAAACCCGCTGGTATAAGAAACCTTTCTTCCCAACTGTATACAACCATGGTTGAGTTTTGGTAAGTACCGGCTACTGTCAAGATATCCGCGCTCGATCAGCCTTTTACTCGGAGGCGGCAAGACTCCCTACCATAAACGCCAACGAAGCGGGAGTTGGGGGGAGGGGGGGGGGGGGGTTAACTCGTCCAGAATTGTGACCTATTTTTAAATGTAAAAATCTGTAGAAAACAATAACAACAAACGAGGAAACAAAAAATACACTCTTCAGCAGCATTCGGAGACGGAAGAACTTTAACCCCCCTCCCTCTCTGATGGACTCTCTCTCTTTCTCTTTCAAGCCGACATTAACTGCTCACCGGAAGCTCCCTCCTCCTTCCACTTCCCCTCCCTCAAATTTTTGTTGGTTTTGTGATGCACGGTCACACCATGGATAGGCCCTTAATTGCTGGTAACTGAATATGAAAATGAATACATCCCTTACACTAAATTTTGACACTTCAGGTGTACGGAGGTGGCCACTTTCAGTCTAATGTGGGCCTGAACGTGTCCTGCTCTCATCTCTTTGCTGTCTACTCTGGAGGTGAAATCAACCTTGAGCACTCTGGGTTCGGCATTCAGCTCTCGACTGAATCTGGGCCTACACCAGTGAGAGGACCTGGTCAGGGTTATGGTAGGTTGAGGCTTCTGATTTTTTTAAATGTATTCTAAGTGCAGAATCATGCTCAGAAAAGAAGCGTTTAACCAACTATTATCATTATTGTGGTTTGCAGTGATGACCATCATGAGACTGCATACAGAAATCTTAAAGTCGTAGACAGGGGGCATTTCATGAAGGAACTTGTCGGATAAAATATCTGACAAGTCAATTATATCCGACAAGTTTTGAGAAATTCTTTAGTCTGATTGGCTAATTTCTCTGAACTTGTCGGATATAATTGACTTGTCAGATATTTTATCCGACAAGTTCCTTCATGAAATGCCCCCCGATGTCTTGGAATGATCATTTACACAATGTTCATACTTCACTTTGTAGGCATCGGAATTCTATACCAACTGAGAAACTTGGTTTCTCAGAAATCTTTGTTTATATTGTGTAATGCTTTAATATTACCTTGTATACGTATTGTAACATTGTGGGAAAGCGATTTATGGTACTAAAACAAAACTAAAACAAACTCAATATAATATTACTTTTACAAAAACGAGCAATGCGGTTGATTACAAACTCCCATTACTTATCTCCCTCTGAACCATTGTTTTCTTAATTAAAAACATTGAAGATTAATGAAATTCATATTTTCAAAACGGCAATTTTCATGCACATATTATTCCTACACGTTCAACCAACTTCCCTCAGTGTTCAATGATTTCCTAATTCCTAATTTCAATATTCATTCTTACCCCAACTCTCCGTTCATCTGATTATCATCTTGAAAACCCAAGAATTGTTTAAGCACAAAAATCCTTAAAACATCATGGCCCTGATGTTTAGATTTTTTTACCCGATATCTATATCTATATTTGTTTAAAAAACAGCTTAAAGATATGATATTAACTCAATGTGTCCGAATATTAGAGCATGTTGCTATTTATCTGATTTTTTTTAACCTTCTATAGTTAAAGTAAAGGCTCCGAACTGAACGTAGACAACAAACATGAACATTAACACATAATAATTCACAACTCATTTCCACGCAAACACTTCACATTTTGGCACAATGCACCGCACTTTTTTCTCCTCATTCTCCCCTTTCTTTCTTTAGCGCCACTCAGTGAGTGGTGACTTGAATATTATATTCTTATGTACTGTTGTATTGTTTAGACAATCATTTCTGAGGCAATTGTCCTCGTCAAGCGTTTGCTTATAATGATGGTCTCCTATGATTTCTGTTACATCCAGAGTTGCTTAATATGTCTTTTAACGACAGATACAGGGGATCCTATGTTTGCATAAATTTAATATATGCATAAAACAATGCCTGCTTGTTTTCATTTTTGCATTGTGTTGGAAAAATTGTTGGATATATTTGAATTAATTATATAACATCTGTTTTAACTGTCGGATTCAAATTATACTGTGCTCAATTAGTTCGTTCTATTGACTTTATTTTTCAGTTACGTATGAAAAAGACATTCAGAAATAAAATAAAATCAAAATCTATTCCATCATATTAATAGTCAAGTTCAGCGGGGTCGATCCGTTTTTAAGATTGGGGTGAGGTGGGGGTGGGGCAAACTGGGAGTTGCAATATCTGTGCGAGGAAGCGGAGCGATCGAGATGGGGGGGGGGGGGGGGGTTGGAGAGGGGATACCCCCTCCCACACCAGGGAGATTTTGCATTTTGCATTTTGCACATTTTTTTTTAATAGAAATTTTTGGATTTTTTCCCCTCATATCAAGAAAGCAAGAAAAATAAATATTCACAGATAACTGAACGACTAAAAGCCGCGATAACTGGTATCCCCCTCCCACTCAAAGGGGAATTTGTCTTTTCAGAATTGAAATTCAACAATCTGTTGCACAATGGGTGAATAATTTGGACAGATCAAAAAGGCAAGAAAATTGTCCTCATTTCTGGAATTATTAGGGGACAAAATGGCGTTTGCCCCCCCCCCCCCCCCCCCCCCCCCCCCCGTCCATGCATCGGGATTGATGCCCCTCATACGATGGACGATGTCCAGGGCTTTTGCATTTTTAGATTTCAAACGAAAATATCTCGTCAAAAGTGCACATTTGATGGAATTTGGGAAGCTGTCATTCCCCCAAGATCGACTTAATTCTACAATAAATAGGCCTATGAAGAGAAACCAAGCGGGGAAAGGCTAATTGAATGGAGATATATCCGTATTATTATTTTTATCCCCTCCACCGTTCATGACGGAACTTGTGCATTTTTTTTTCTCAATGAAGTGACAGATCTGGTGCACAATTCATTTTGATGAAACATTAGGGCCTCGGAAATCTGGCAAAACTAGTGCACTAAAGAAGTTAAGTCTATGGGAAAAGGACCCAACGGGAGAGGGTGTACATTGGAGGGGATATTACACCCCCCCCCCCCCCCTCCCAGGCCCACGAGAGATTTTTGAGATTTTGCGTTTTTAAGATTGAAATGCAGCAATCTTGTGCACACTTTGGGTGAAAGAAGAAAAGCTTCTCATCTGGAGAATTATGGGTGGGCGGGGGGGGGGGGGGGGGGGGGGGGGTCACGATATGTTTGCTCCCCCCACCCCCCCCCCCCCCCCCCCCCCCCCCTGCCGTCCCGTCAACGTCCCTCTACCTACCTGGCCACACTCCTGACGGGTATGACGCAATCAAAGTACCGGCAGTCTCCATATCGATCGGTCTCGTGTGTGTGGTTTATGAGGAGAGAAGAGAAACGCTATAACTAAGAGACGTATCAGGATCAACACGGGGACCAACATCTGGCAACATTGTGTAACTTTTACCATTTATGAGAATGATTGTCGTGGACATGGACTCTCTTGCATTTTAAGTGTGAGAAGGGTATGTACTCTTGCTGGCATTATACGCGTACTCCAACTAGTTTACTCGATCCATTTATTCAGGTTCGGGAAGTGGTGCCAGCGGAGGAGGACACGGGGGAAGCGGTGGGCGGGGCTCGGGAGAGTCCCGGGTTGGTCTGGCCTACAGTTCCCTCTACCAGCCAACCGAGTATGGCAGCGCAGGAGGCTTTGGGCGGGACTATGGTAAGGAAATCACATCTTCTATTTACTTCGTTTTCTCCTTTACTGAAAGGCTGAACATGTTGTCTGTATCTCATCAGCCTCCATTATCTTAAATTATGTCCACTGTATCCTAACCGCAGCAGCGACCCCAATACGTACTGTGTTACAGCGCCCCGCGCCGGGGTTAACTGTATCCAAGATTAAGAAAGTTCAACTATGTTTTAAGCTGTATATTAAGATACCAGTATCGATTTAGAATTGTAAAAAGTAATCAGTTTTATACAGTTACACTAACTTGAACACAGACTTTCTTTAATCATGTCTAAGTCTTCAGCTAATTGGAGCGAGGCAGGATTAGGTACTGTGGTAGACAAAGCAGAAGAAGGAAGAAAAAGAAGAAGAAGAAGGAAGAAAAAGAAGAAGAAGAAGAAGAAAAAGAAGAAGAAAAAGAAGAAGAAGAAGAAGAAGAAGAAGAAGAAGAAGAACTCGACCCCCATTGCTGAACTTTCACTGTGAAAGAGAGATCAATAGAAAGACCCCAATTTTTTTTTTTTTTTTTTTTTTTGGTGTGTATTTGTGTATAGACCTGCTGGTATTTGTGTTCGTATTTCTGATAATCTGTGCAAAAATACAGGAATTTAGAGTGTATGGCAATGGGCTGCTGCAAGTCTATGGAGCAGATTTTTATGATGTGCATTAACTTACTCAGTTGTTGAGCTGTGTTTAGTGCCAAAAAGACATTATGAAATCTTTTGGCACAAATTTCCATGTGATCCAATTTTATCTCAAACAGTGTATGATAACAATGCCTTGGTTCTGCAGGTCAACTGTACTTTGGCTCCCAGCCATACAAGAACACTGTCCAGCTGCTCGGGAAAGGCGGAGGTGGAGGCGGAGCTTTGGGAGTGACATCACGTCACGTGATCATTGATGGAGTGATTTCAGCCAATGGAGAATCAACACAAAACGTTGGAGCAGGTATATTGTTTTTGTCAGATTTATCAAACAATAATGATTATAGTAGCAATAATGGAAATAACAGTTATCATAATTACCTTGTATAATCCATAGTGATACTTGATAGTATCTTTTAGTGCAATTCTAGTATTGATAGTAGCCATAATTATCATCATTGTAAAGATGATGAAAAACCTCACCAACTTGTCTACATAATTACATGTGCATTTACAGATTATTTTCATTTCAATTTTTGTTTTTTAAGTATTCAAAAGCAAAGGTAAAAGTCCCTGTTCTCGATTTGACTTTGCTCTGATTTGGTACTTGTTAGCACAGCTAGAAAGGGAGAGGATTTGTTTTTTTTTAATTCAAAAGCAAAGGTCAAAGGCCCTAGCTATCCCCATTGGGATTTGCTCTGATGCGGTATAGGGCCCATCTTATTAACACAATGGACTTTAAGGATATGATCATGTTGTGTAATGACGGATGCTGCTGTTGAACATAAAGTTAGTTTTTGTAGTCTTGTTTTTGCTTTCTTTCATCTTCTTAATGCCGATTTTCTCTCGTCTCTGCACCCTCTGCCAATAGGGGGCGGTGCAGGAGGTAGCGTGTGGATTGAGTGTGAGGACCTCGACGGATACGGCGGCGTCACGGTGGAAGGTGGAGATGGCTCAAAGAGTAGCAATGAAGGAGGAGGAGGAGGAGGCGGCGGAAGGGTTGCCATTAGCTACCAGAAGAACGTCAATTTCAACGGGACAATCAGTGCCACTGGTGGTAGGCCATTTTCTTAAAGTTGTGTTATGGCTTTTTGAAAACAGTTTCACTGTATGCACAATTCACTCGAATTCTTTAATCGGCTATGTCTTCATGTGTATGCATTTTAAGGAACTTTCACCACTTCTCCATGCCTTGTAATGCAACCTTCTTTAGCTTTTGGGTGTTATTAAGTGTTATTCTTGTTTTCTATGAACATTCGTTCAAAATCAAATTAATCTATGATACTTTCATGATTATGATAGGACGTACTCTTTATTTGATTTAATATCAAGTCTTTTCTGTGTTTGTATCAAATCGAGTTATCAGACACAGTCTTTGTATGCAAATTATCTGTCACGTTACAGGAATGTGTGGATGAGACTTGATTACAAAAACTCTATTAACTCATTGAGGACGAGTCCCAAGTATACTCGGGCAGGTGTCTATGGGAAATGCGTGTTGTAGCAAATCAAACCGTCCTCAACGGGTTAAATATGGCTAGGATGATTTTTTTGTTTTGTTTTTAGGGTCGGGAGGTTTTGAAGATGGCGGAGCAGGAACGATATATCTTGAACAGCACATGTATGTGAAAAATGGCACTGAAAGGCAGATCACTCACCGCGTACTGAAAGTCAGCAATCGAGGGAACAATGAACCACTGGCAGACGACTGGACCCAGGGACCACGGCGCAATCTGCTCGATGGTCGCTATGATGACATCATGGAAGCTGGCGGTATAACGTGGCTCTATCATCCTAGCAACCAGTATGAGTTTGATGAGGTGAGAGGGAGGAAAGGTAACAGTGAGATTCACAAATAATGGTTTCAGATGAAGTTCACTCATGGGTAATACAGGGCTCCACACTAACTTTTATTTTTGGTGGCCCAAAGGCAAACATCCGACCTTTTTTGGTGGCCCAATCAGACCACAAAATTCTTCATTTCTGAAATTTTGGTGGCCCGACTTGTGTTTTTGGTGGCCCGACTTGTGTTTTTGGTGGCCCCAGGCCACTGGGCCACCGTTAGTCTCTAGCCCTGGGTAATATGATGTGACGAAGGATCACAACACATGATGTAGAAGGGGTAAAAGTTTATGATTTGATCGTAATGGATATTGATATTTCATGGTGGTTGAAATCTATACGACTCCTTTTTCACTGGCTACAAAGATTCTTGGTACAGTTCATGTTTTTCAGCTTTTGATATGGAGCTGCCCGGCCTACGTGTTTTACATCTATGTCCCTGCCTAGCTCACAGCACTCTACCAGACCAAATATATAATTGTAGAGTTGAAAGCTGTGACATCTAAGTTTTGACTTGAGATCCTTTATTTATCACAGGTCATTTTTTTTTTTCAAGATGGTGTCGCCCAAAGACAAGATGCCATGAATAAATCAACAAAATTAAGCCAATGAGAAAAGGAACAGTATTTAAGATTGTGCCAAAGGTAGAAATCAAATGAATATTGTAAAGAAAGAAAAGCATAAACATAACAAATACTGCATCTAGGTATTCTGTGTTGTCATAACAATAAGTGGTGTTTTTGTATTGCAAGAAGTATGATAATTGTCTTTAATTTATTTGTCTTTGAAAAGAAAAGTTTCCTTTGGAGGACAAAAGTCAAGAAAATTCCTTTTGCCTAGTAGGTATTCTGTCTGCAATGTTTGTCACTGAAGCAAGTCTCTTGTATGCTAGATATATTACTAAGTCCCCTACCCCAAAATCTTTCCATAGGTCCATCTCCATGGCAATGCTCACGTAGCGATTCTCAGCAACACCTCCCATGAGTCTGTATTGGTCAGCGGAGGAGAGTTGTACGGGGACAGATCGGCAGTTCTTCATATCGGGGTGAACCAGTCCGTAGACTTCGACTTTGTAGACGTCTACTTTGCAGCTAATGTCCTCCTATACAGGTTGGTATCAAAATGAGGAATAAGAAGAGCTTATGATTTATGTACTACAGACATGGATAGGATGGCATCTTTTGTCAGTGTATTGTACAGTTACTATATGTTGTGAATGCAGACAATATGCATAAATTTTTGCATGTACATGTGTGTTTACATATGACACCTTGCATCGCGAAACCAACAAAAATTTTCAGGCTCCAATTTTACATGAGGACTCAAAATAGGGGAGATGGTCAACGTGGTCAATGGTTAATACCGGTAAGTGGTTTGTTTTTTTTCTGAAAGAGCAATTCTTCTTCTACCTACTTATTAAGTTGGGGATCATAAAGTGATTGGTAAATTGTGAATTGTGAAAAGTATGATTATGCATGTTTTTCTGCCCCATTACATATCTTAAAAACCTCTGCACACTCTTCTCTTTTAACTCTGATAACTTTTGAAAGGATACTGCTTCTTCTTCTAAAGTTGGTAGTAGTCATGAAAATGTAGCCTGAACTTAATCATGTCTGTCTCTCTCTCTTCCCCTCCTTGCAAATTATTTGTGTTCAACAGGCCTTTAGAACGAATCTATTTCTGCTCTATTAATTTAGAAAGTGAAGGGAAAACTATTGAATCCTGTTGCAAGGAATTAACTGCATAGATATAGTGTTTCATGACTCAATTCAATTGAATACTGGTAAAAGAAAGAAAAGAAAATGAGATGTTTTCTGAATCATTATTCCTGTATTTTATTAAAGCTGGCATTCATAGATTTGTGCAGTTAAACAACCACTTCCACTTTTTTCATTTTCTTTTTCTTGAGAAGCATGGATAACTTGTAAACATCATAATTAACAGGTATGGAGAATTGACGGTTCCCCCACGACTCAGTCTGCGAGAGGTCTGGATGGACATAAAGGGACGGTTTAACGGAGTCGACGAATTTACTGTGGACAGCCAAGGACAGCTGACCCTGTGGTCAGTGGGTCACTCAGATGGTCAGCGGGAGGGGGTGTACGATGCAGTCAATGTGACTGTGAGAGCAGGAGGAGAAATGAAGGTAGAGTGTCCAATGCATTCCTACAGGTAGTCCCTGTCAAGTACAAATAAGGATATTGCCAAATCCTTGAGGTCGGGGTTGGATATAATCACATGTATCAGTGAACTTCTGTGTTAGTGAATAAAATCATCATTTAACTTCTCTGAATATAAGTGAATAAACTTTATCAATAAACTTGTCTGAATATAAGTGAATGGCCACCTATTCAAGGTAACATGTTCTGATCGTAAGAGAAGACGGAGTTATCTTAGCTTAATTGCTCCTCTTATTAAATGAAATGAAGGAAAATGATTGCCTGTCTTGCTGTCAGATCCAGCACCAGATGGAATGACTTGAATGCTGAACATTTATTCATAATTTTTTTTAAAGCAAATTGTAACTAAAGACTGGTCTTTTGGACATGGTGAATGGGATTGCACAATGGTCAATAGGGTACAAATTCAGTGCTACAAATGGGGTCACAAGGACTTGAGGCATCATCAAGAATATATGCCCCAAAGATTTTTTTTTCCATACTGTAATAATATTTTGTATGTGATTCCATACAGAACATGCATAAATGAATCAAGATGACAACATCAAGTGTCAAAGCTGTCATGTGATGTTTTAACATCATCACACAGATAACATGATGTTATACTTGAAGCAATCTTGCCGGATGTTTTCAGTTAATGTGTCAACTACATCAGAGGCGGCTGTAGAAAGCAATAGTATGATTTGATGTCATTCTCCTCAGTATATGATTTTTAACCCATTGAGGATGAGCTGATCTTATTATAGCACACGCTTTCCATGGAACCTGCCTTTAGTATACCCTGGGCTAGTCTTCACTGGGTTCAGTTCACTGATCTGATGTATTTCATATACCTGTTAGAATTAAATCTTGCCACACTCCCCAAGTAGGAAGTTCTCTTGTTATGCTTTTCTGTCCTTTTTTTCTTGCCTATATCAATACCTGATACAATGAACACCATTCCCACCAGCTCTTGGCAGTGGAAGAAGATGACGACATCACTTTCCAGACCGGACTACTCACGATACACGCCGGGGGTGTGGTTGAGACCAATAGATTGATCCTCAACGCCCAGTTTGTGACCATCGATGCTTCCGGTATCTAATTCATCATACATTCCTTTAAATAGAAATTTCTGTGAACCATTTTTAATACACATTGAAATCAATAGGTGCAGTGGCTTGTATTGGACTAGTAGCGTGCAGATTTTGTGGATTTTCCGACCTGGGAATCCATAATGCGTAGTTGAAAAACACTGCTCATGTGATTGTAGTGAGACTTTTTCTATAAGAGCACAGGACAAAGATGTTTTGTTACAAGAGATTTTGTTGTGAGAATCTCAAGGTTAAATTGTGTATTTGAACTGTATAGTCTGCCAAGTATTATCAGTTATGCTTTGAGATGTTGAACATGAGAGGATTAAGAATGTATTGTAGAATACACCTGTTGTTCTTTGACCTGAAAGTGTAGCTGTAACAATCAAATATGAAATGAAAAATTATGTAGATGTATTGTAGTCTAGAAAGTGATAGGAAGTTACCAATGTAAGTTTTTACTCAATGTACACTTATGCAGATGTTGAACTTCTCAGGAGAAATAAAAAAATCAGTGTACTTTACTCTAAGATTCTTGATGAAGTCAAGTTACATTGTATATGGGAGTTATGTCTTGAGCCGACGGTCATGTTTGCTTTGCCCTTCTCTCAGGAACCTTCCATGCAGACTCTCGGGGCTATCCAACAGGGAATGGTCCTGGAGCGGGACTGTCAGCCTCTGCCTACCCTGGACTCCGGGGAGCCTCGGGGGCAGGGCACGGTGGACGGGGTGGCCGGTCCCACCATGGCATCTATTCATCAGTGGCCTATGGCTCCACCCACTGGCCTAGAGAGATGGGTAGTGGGGGCGGAGTTGGAGGAACTGGTGGTCGTGGGGGAGGTGAGACCATGCCCCTTTAGACTTCTTGCATGCGGATTGTGCCGTTTTGGGCTGTGTCATGAAATTTCAGTTGTTTAACCAGTAAGAGCTGTTTGTATGTTGTAATGTAATGTGTAAATTGGTCCCATTACAGTACTAGAAGTTTTGCACCTTCAAAACTGTCACATTCATTAAAATGTTTTACCATGGCCTGTTCCAAGTCTTTTACAACAAGTTGTGAGATCAACACAGAAACCTTCAATATTGAAATTCAGTGTTTAAAGAGAAAAGATAGCTAATAAAGTCATTAGCTCTTCACTGATTATGAGTAGAATTATGCACTTTTCAGTCTGAAGATTGTTCAAACATGCATTTTTTACATTAAATATGTTTCCACATCATTTCATATGACAAAATATATCATTTTTCGTACATATTCTGCTCAATTGTGTAATATCTGTGACTGGTTGAGTTGCGTGGAAAATACATTTTGTATCTTATTTCTATCTAATGTTTACGGGTCTGGGAAAATGTTTTTTACCGATGTCTGCACCCAGCACTGATAGTATCCCTTGTATCCGTACTAATTATAATTATTGTTATTTTCAAATATACGTACAAATAATCTCACTCTACTTGTCAATTGTTAACTCCCTGTCACCAAGGCACTATGATGCTTCATGTAAATGATACACTAAGGGTCGAAGGTCGTCTCCATGCCAATGGAGAGGATGGCCAGGCAGGAAGTGGAGGAGGCGCTGGCGGCAGTCTTCTCTTAGATGTCTTCCACCTAGATGGGTCTGGGAGCATCGAGGCCAGGGGTGGAGATGGTAAGATCACTGTGTCAGTGAGAACACGATCTCTTCTTCAGCATAGTGTTGTGTGACCCCTATTTCATTTTGTATATATCTGATTGAGTAGAGCTCAAACAGTTTTTAAAGAATGTTATTCTAATCAAGACTAAAGTATATAATGTTATAACAGCTAAGATGTGTGGTGCTTTACCTCTCTTGAATTCAAAGAGAATAAAAATAGACTTAAAGGGATGGTATAGTTTTGGTTGAAATGGAGCTTCAAATTTCCAACGTTTTTTGATTGATTTTTCAAGATAATGAGAAACCTCTGATGAAATATGGAAGAGGATGTAGTGGTAAGAGGAATTCAAAGTTTATTTGATGAAAATTGGTTTTGAAATGGCTGAGATATCCCCAAAAAGCAATCCTAATAAAAGGTAGGACCCACCTTTTATTTAAAGATCGCATTGTTTTACTTTGTTTTTGGATACCTCGGGCATTTCAAAACCGATTTTCATTAAATAAACTTTGAATTCCTCTTAGAATTGTATATGCTCATTAACATACAGAAGCTTGCCCAAAGTTAAAAGCTAAATCCTCACGTCAACCAGTACAAACTATACCATCGAATAATATTCCTGATAGGTGACTCTGACAGAAGTGGTGGTGGCTCAGGAGGACGTGCAGCTATCTACTACCAACACACCAGCTTCTCGGGGAGTTACATCCTTTGGGGAGGGGATGGCGCAGAGCAGAATGCCGCTGCAGGAACGCTGTACCTTCAGCAGAACTCCAGCGAGGGAATGCCAGTCTACCGCCACCTAGTGGCAGACAATGGACAGGGAGACGCACAATCTTCTTCCATAGTGGAAGAAGAATCCCTGAGCATGGCTGGACCAAGCTCAGGTAGTGGGAGGAGCTACTCCACATACAGTGGAGCACAAGTAACTACCACGGCTACACCATGGTGTAGCATCTTTAACGGCTACTGTCGTAGATACGAATCTCTCAGCAACATTTTCAACTCGGTGTCGGCCGCTTACATCGCTCCAGCCAGCTCTGCTGTAACTATCACTGTCTCCCTCCCTTTTGCTGTCTTCGTTCGTGCCCTGAAAGTTACACCAGTGTGTTCAGGGTAAGTCTGAAAATTCATTTTCGTAAAATACCCAGGGACTTCTGTACTTACCAAAGACGTATGGATTGTGTGTGGTCTTTTCAGAGTACCTGCTAAGTATAGCACGCCAAAAGGCACATGGATATAAAGATGTTTGCATTGTTCTACTATCTAATGGGGGGGGGGGGGGCATGCAGGAGGACTTAGCTTGCATTGATTGCTTCAGGAGAAATTTGCTTTCACAGTAAATTGTAAAAGGCAGAAGAAATGTTGCTCTTTATCTTTTTAATTGAGTACGCTCATGTACAAACTTAAATTCCACAAAGTATTAAAAAGGAAGACATCCTGTTAAAATGTTAAACTAGCAATGTGTGTAAACATGGGATGTATACAGAGCGCTACTGGTAGACACAATATACTGAGGAAAATCAAACAAAATTGAAACAAACCACACATTGCCAGGTCTCTTTGGCATGGATGATACCCTAACCCTAACCAGGCCGGGCTTTTTTGGGTGTTCTGTGGCCGGGGAGGGGTTGATTCATCCCCCCCCCCCCCCCCCGAGATCTCGGCCGTTGATTGGGCAATCGCCATGAAATTCGGCACGTACATTACCTGTGGCGTAATCTACCAAGCTATACAAAAAGAAATGAAATTTTTTGTCATATTAATCAATTATGCTAATATATGCATAAAATCATACATTTTGCTCTAAATCAGAAATTAAAGCTCTTAGAATCCTAATTTTTGGTGGAAGCATTCTTTGTAGCATTCCTAACAATATACTTGAAAAAAAAATTGGTATCAAAATCAATTTCTTATGTTTTTTATTGTTTTATGAATTTCTTATGTATTTCTCTGTTTTTTCGACCTTTTGTTTTATCATTTTTATTCCGCGAAATTTATGACAGAACCTATTTTAAGCATAATTATGCTAAAATTAATTAGTCTCAGCCTATGAAAGTGAAACTAATCATATCTTTATGAATAAGAAGAGAAAACTCAATTTGCATAGACTTTATACACAAAATCACGTTTTTGAGCCATTTTTGGTCTGACAGGCATGTATAAAACATTATGCAGCGTCGTAACGGTATGCGCGATTTTCGCGAAAATGGTGTCAAAAGATGTGCGAGACTTGAAAGTAAAAAGTCAGTGAACGGCGCAGTCAAAAAAGCGAAAAATGTTGAGGGGGGGTTGATTCAACCTCCCTCCCCCAGCCTTTTTAGGGTTAATAACTAAACTACATCTTGCCGACTTGGCTGCATTCAATTTCTTTTGGAACATACATTTATTTTCGTCATGCTTTTTCCTTGTTATCCACTGCTTTCGTCGTAATACAAGTTCAATATTTACATTATTAAAATACATAAATGCAATAAACACTAATGGTTGATTACAAATGGAGACATTACAATGAAGGTATAGTTTTGTGATGTAATAATGTAATTATGCTTCATTCTTGATATCTGTTACCTGATGGAAGGAATGGCATGGGAACACAGTTCAACATCAGATACAGCTTTGGCTCACAATCAGTCGAGGTTACCGAGGGTTTCGTCCAGACAGTTGGCTGTGTGGGTTCACCCCATGCCACGTACAACATCAACGGATATGTGGAACAGGTGAGTATTCAACATTCAACCACTCATAGAAACACAAAATAAAAGAAGCAAGGCAAGGAAGGATGAACAGCAGGGAATAATGGGAAAAAAAAGGAAAGAAGTATGAAGTGAACCTTCAGAGTTGAAAGCCTTGGCAATATTCAAAGTCAAATGAGAACATGAAGAACGTGAACAAAAAAGAAATTATTCAAAACATGCCTGTTTATGATAGTGTTGTCTTATACCAAGTGACTCATGATATGAAGTATATGCAGGGTTTGACATTAGTCGTGGCCTGGGGCCACTAAAAATTGGTATCGGACCACCAAATTTATCTTCTTGTGACCCAATTGGGCAACTAAGATTCAAAATGAATTGTTACCTTTGCTTTTTATTTCTGGCCACTACATATCTTTTTCAGGCCACCAAATTTCAGACTTAACAGAATTAATTGCTTGAATGGGCTACCAGAGAGAAATATTAGTGTCATGCCTGGTATTGTTTGCGAAACAGAAACTAGAATCATTGCACTTCACATAAACATAATCTAACTTTGAAACAGACTCATCTCCTTTTCATCATAATTCTTCTATTTTCTCTTTACTGTATTGGTCATTCTTCCTCTCAGCTCTTATGTTCTCCTGTTACTGTTCCATGAGGTTATTTTCTGGCTTTTGGTCGTCACAGATTGAGATGAGTTTGCTGCCCTCTGGGGGCTATGTAGGGATGCGATACCTGGAGATTGTTGCCCGGGAAGAGCCTGAATCGTCCAATCAGATGCCGTTTGCCACCCTGCCCGAAACTCTCGTTGTGACTGGAGATGAAAGGGAGTCTGTCTTCGAGTATGAAAAAGTGAGTTGCACTCATGGGCATGGTTGAAATTTATAAGTGCACTTTGAAAATAACGGGGTATCAGAATCAACAGGTTATTTGTAAAGTAATGATTATCTAATTGGTGTGTTTGCAGCTCCTCCCCAAACTTGGTTATTTGCAATTTTAGAAAGCCCTAATAAACTGAAATTTTGCATGATAATAATGAATCTTAAATGCATGTGTGATAGTACAGGACTGCTCTACAAAGGTACCGGTAGTGCCAGGATTGGAGATGATACCATCTTAAAAACTCTAATTATGTCGTCGCAATAATGATGGTAGTGATGATTATACTGATGATATAAATGATGATAATAACAATGGTAATGGTGATAAAAGTAATAATAATAATGATTTTAATTACTATGGTAATGATTATAATAACAATATTTGTTATTATTGTTACTACTACTACAGTGTATTCTTTTTATCTTACTGTAATTATTCTATTTTCTATCATCTCATGTACCTTTTAAAGCATTCCCCTTAGCCACCCCCACTCCCTCCCCCCAATAAAAATACAAACTTATATTTTCCAACTCATTATCATTATAAAAGGTGACAGTAAATGGCCAGGCAAAGCTGAGGTTTACATCAAACTCAACACAAGTGACCATACAGGAATCATTGACGGGAGACCACACCGGTCAGTTCAGTGTCTGTAGCGGTCAGACTCTGGACATCCTTGCCTCCCGCATGTTTCTCGCTGTGTCTCTGCTGGCCAACCCAAACAGCGCCATCACTTTGTCCAAAGTGCTGGAGTGTCGTCGTGTCGGGATGAAACTCTATGGTTAGCTTTGAACATTTTATATATTAGTTTACACAGTACATATGATTCATGTGAACATTTCTTTTTTTATAGTTTCTGTATTTATTTTCTTGCTAGCTTGAGGGTTTGTGGCTTTTTATACAGTTTTAAAACTTCAGTTTATGTGCCATGTGTGTAGTCATAGTATCCATTTAAGATGTAATAATCTCTGTACACAGTATATATGAGCTTGTTTGAGGTTCAAATAAAGTCCATTATTATGTGGAAAAAAAAATAAACTCCACTTTTGTGTAGGTTTATTTGAACCAGACATAGGTCTAGTTGGTTCCAAGTGAACATTGCCCAAATTTGTATTGTTGTTTAATTACTCCCCGCTGGATAGGTCTTCCAACTGTGTTGTTTCTCTCCATGAAAGATATTGCCAAATGCAAACAGATTTCTAGGTATTTGTGTGGTCATTCCTCGGCCCATTCCATGACAATCCCTCAATGGTTCTTTGTACTTCAGGTGAACTTCATGATATGGACAGGATGACCATTGGTTCCCAGTGTAGCGTGAGTCTAGAGAACCCTGGCCATACTCATACAGCCATTGACCGACTGGACATTAAGACACGAGGTTCCCTGGACATCAATGATGAGAGCCAAGGGTTGACCGCCATAAATGGGTCGACGCTTGACGTCAGAAGTGGCGGATTGGTCAGTTCCAAATATTCTTCTTTTTATTTTGCATTGTTCTGACTAGTTGAAGATTAATTATTTTCTCTTACTTCCCCAAACAATGATATCATCAGAGTAAGTACTCAGAATGATTGTGTATGTTTATCACAGAACCAACAAAAAGTCACATGCCCTGATTTTTCGTGAGAACTCAAAATAAGAGAAACTGAATGACCCAGCCTTGAGTTTTTCTACTTTTTTTTCTCAGTAAACACCAGTCCAGAAAGTGTACTTTTTTTCAATCTGTTAGATGGGTGAAAGTCCATTTGTATTGAGTTGTACATCCTTTAAATGCTTAGAATCTGCTCTTTTAGAAGATACCCTTTACTAAAAATCCATATGTGGTGATGTGCATCGATCCTGAATATTTTTTGGTGATTTGTATATACATGATGTATATTCTCTAGTGAACATTACTGACAGAGTAATTGCAAGAAGTGAATGTGAATGAACTACAGTAGTAATCATTTTTGATTTGCTTCCAAGTTAAAATAGAAGAAGATATCACAGATGTGCATGTATTTGTAGTGACAGTTGTCTTTTTGCATTATCGAAATCACGTCTTCTCCCTTTAAATGCCAGGGAAATTCAATAATTTGTTTCCTGTGTACTGACAATGCTGCAGGTACGGTGTGGAGATCTGAAGCTACACTTTGACAGAGTTAGCGTCGAGCCATCTGCAACTATTCAGGCTGGTTTTTCACCCGAATATAGACACAAAAGTGAAGGAGGTACTTACTAATGAGCCTTTTTATACAACAGAGACTTTTTTCTCATTATTTTGATCTAAATGGCATTCCATTTGTATTGTTCTTTGGTTAGCCACATAAATCATTAAATTTTTACACCTCCGCTACCAAGTGTCACTGGAGGCATAATTGTTTCAAGTTTTCCATCCATTTGCCTTTTGATCATTGGATGCACATGCTCAAGGTCAAAGGTCAAAGTCAAATACTTAAAATTCCACTCTTTCCCCCATGTCTTTGCAATGCTTGAAGGTATTTTTATGAAACGTAGCATATACATGTACAAGTATTACCAGATGAAGAATCTCTAGGGAAAATTTTGAGCTATTGGGGCAAAGTTCAAAGGTCAAGGGTCAAGTGAAAATGCTAAAATAACATTTTTTCTCCATATTTTTAAAATGGCTGAAGATATCTTCATGAAACTTTGTATGTATGCATGTATTGCCTGACAGTGATTCACTTTAGAATGTTTCAGTCATTGGTGTCAAAGGTCAAGGGTCAAAGGTTAGGTATACACCCAGAAATTTGCTATCTGATGCTGAAATTACACAGCATTTTCCAATACATGGAGAATTACCCAGTGCATACACTAAACTACATATAATATTACACAGTGATTCTTCAACCCGTTTAGGACGAGTCCAGAGTATTCTCAGGCAAGTGTCTATGGGAAATGCATGCTGTAGCAAAATCAGCCTGTCTTCAACGGTCAAGAAAAGAATCTACAACGTAATAGAGTAATTCAATATGGTGGTGGCATATCTGTTGCTATAGCTACATTTCTAATTTTAAATATATGTATTTTTCCTGACAAGGGGGTTAACATGCAGTCATTTCAAAGTCATACAATGAAATTGTTGTCATTATTGATTTGTCAATAGTTTCATATCTAAGGTAGATGTGTTTGGTCATCTGAAAAATCTGAAAAAAAGAAACAGAGTTGGTATGATCTGGTAAACATGAACACATTTATAAACACCTTTTTTGCAAGATACCTAAATGATCATTTTAAAATAAGCTATCAAGAACAGTGTACTACCAATGTAACCAGCCATACTGAGCAACCATGTCAGATGACAAAAAGGCCGCACAACATTTGATAAGGAAATATACATGGACAGTGTACATCTGTGTTGTTTGTGTTGTGTGATCAGTGTTTAAACTCCTCAAAGCCTATTAATGTGAAGTGTTATTGCTTTAGAATATTTCCCCTGCTTTCATTTTAAAGCCCTGTATTTACACACACACCCTGTACATACATACATACATTGTACGTCCGCCTATGGATTTGTGCTTTTATGTGATATCTATTCCTATACAGTATGTTTTGTATTTTGTCACATGTTGATGTGTTATGTACTTTACATTTGTAAGTTGGCCCTCATTCTTGCGACACTGCTTTACACCAGTTTTAGAGCTCTTTGCTTGTACCCCCCCTTCACTCATGCTGTGGTATTTCACCCTTTCCCTGTCATTTTGCCTGTCCTTTATCTTTGAATTGTTCCTGATCTTGTTTGATGTTGCCTCCCTATTCATCTTTACCCTTCACAGGTTGCCCTGGATGATCCTTGGGATCATCACTGAGCCACCTCTTCCTTTTGTTTGCTCACTCCTTTGTTTAATTAATCCCCCTTCATCGGGTTTGACTCCCTGCCTACTTACCTCCATTGTTTTCTTTGCCCTGTGCCCTAGCCCCTCCTAGACAGTGCATGTTGATTGTTGTGTGTGGTCCACTTGTCTGCTAACCCTGCATGTTTGTTATTTTTCCTGTGATGACGATTCTGCTAGGATCGAAAGCTCAGGCCCCTTTTTTCTCCAAAGTGAAATTGTTGTTAATTTGGGAGCACTGTCTGTACTTTGCGCATTGTAATGATATAAGAATCGATAGCATATCCACCACCACCTACTCATTACTTTCTTTGTTACAGCAAATGGAAATGGTCTGTCCGGCAGCACTGGAAGCTCGGGAGCAGGGCATGGTAGCAATGGGGGTCAAGGGTCATCGCAGCCCATTGCTGGTGTTTCGTACGGTTCCTTCCTCACCCCAAGCACCTTTGGTTCGATGGGTGGTTCCTCCATCTTTCCTCATCGAGGCGGATCTCTGGGAGGTCGTCTGTACCTTGGAGTGTCTGACACCCTGCACGTAGATGGCACTATTAGTGCCGCAGGTAGGCAAAGCTCATTCTTTGCAAATTAGATTTAGAGGTAGCAAGAATTGCCTCCTCTGTCTCTTTTCCCTCTACGAATGCAATACAATACAATACAATACAATACAATACAATACAATACAATACAATACAATACACTACACTACACTACACTACACTACACTACACTACACTACACTACACTACACTACACTACACTACACTACACTACACTACACTACAATACAATACAATAATTACATTTGTATAGCACTCCTAAAAAACTATTAGCTATTTTACAGAGCTCAAAATCAATAATCTATAGCGCAACTTCTATATATACACATAGACTCTACATGTATATCTATTTGATTTCTCTTAGATTGTATACCCAAAACAATTGCAAATCTAAAACCGAAAACAGCTTATCATTATAACTCAAGCAATATTAATAACAGACCATAACAAAAACACATAGACTGTACCAAAGAGACAAAGGAACCAGGAACCCCCTACCCGCACCCGTACCTCTTAGAAATTCCTCTTAGAAATATGTGCTTTTTAACATTTCATGAAGTGGTTTCTGAGTGTGTGGCAAAAAGCTTAAAGCTCAAACTCTCACTTCAACCAATATATACCATCCCTGTAAAGGGTCACTCTGATGTGATAAATCAGATCAACTAAATACATGCATAACTAGGAAATGATAATGATACGAGGGTTCAGATTGTAAAATCGGAGATGACTTTGTACAGTTGCTCATAGTATTCAATACCCTCACAAAGTTGTGAACATTCACATTATAGCAATCTGTTGCCTCTTCAAAATGGGTATTCCCAATGCGTGTATCCTCGGCATACCAATTCCCTACAAGCAAAGTGTTAACCTGTTGAGGACGAGCTGATTTTGCTATAACACACATCTCCCACAGACACCTGCCCAAGTATCATGTGCACTAGTCTTCAACAGAGTAAATTGGTGTGTCTCATCTTCTTCCTACAGGTGGGGTGGGGGATTCCCCCCATGCAGGCGGAGGCAGTGCAGGCAGCATCTGGCTGGAGACGGAGACTCTGAATGGAGACGGGTTAATAGACGTGGAGGGCGGGGCAGGAGCGGATACCGGTGGAGGCGGAGGGGCAGGCGGAAGAGTGGCGGTCTACTACACCTACAATCACTACTCAGGTAAGCTCTTGAGTCACACAGTGAAGGTGTTGTGAGTTGTGAAAAGAAAATTGAGTCATTTCAGTCCTCAGCTTTGATACTGTAGCTTCACTATTAAAGGTTGTAATAAAATAATCTGTTGATGTTTCTGATTCAATGAGTTGTTAGGGAATAGGCCTACCCTCAAACTCGACAATCATGGAACTAAAATGCAGAGGGCCTTGAGGTGAGGGACATTGGTTGCTGTTTGAAATAGTTGCGTATTTTCAATGTACATTCTATGCCACCCACTTTACACCAAATCTTCATTAAATTTTCTCCATGCACATCATATGATAAAAACTTTGGCAAAAACATGTAGTCATTGCCATTCTCTGTTGTGTCCATAGGCTTCGTACAGGACAAATCAGTTTCCCATAGGTCAACCTGTTCTTATTTCTTTTTGCTCTCTTTTAACTGGATGCGTCTTAGGATCCTTTGTAGGAGCAGGAGGTGACTCCCAGTTTGAACCCGGTGGTCCCGGCACCATCTACCTCCACAAGCTCCAGCCGCTGAATGCGAGCACACTTCTTGATGCTACCCTACCGGAGGCGCAGATCACCCACGATTCCAACGTCACCGCGCCCCGCACCAATCGCACCTTGTATCTGAACAACCTCGGGAGACTGCCTCGCGCTTCCCACCGAAATCTGACGGAGTTTTACTCGGCTTACGAGAGGGCCACGACCGTCACGTGGCTAGAACCTGGTCACGTGGCTGACATTGCGCGATGCCTTTGCAATGAGTCCAGTGATTACGAAGCTGATTTTGTCATCGATGAGTTACACATCTATGGTGGAGCCGAACTGGCCTTCATTGACCCCGCTAGACCAAGCGAGGGCCTCCATATGAGGCTCGGGACGATTGCCGGAGACAGGTCGGGACGGATGCTGATCGGGTTCAATCAGACCATGTTCGTTGCGCAGCCGGACTTTCCCCTGAGCGTGGATGTGTACCGCGGAGGAGACATAACATTGAACGGGGAGCTCATTGTGAGTGGCGTGACATTCAACATTGAGGGCGTCCTTCCACTGGCTGAAAACATAACAATAAGAGATGGAGGTAAATCATGTTTCTGAAAAAAAAAGAAAAGTTTTTTCCTAAGAAGTTTGATGTTGTTGTTTTTTGTAGATTTTTTATAAAGCCTGTCGTGTTTGAAGGTGCAAGCAAATCGCTATTTCACTGTTTTTCTTTGTGAAGTAAATAAAACAGTCAACTTTGTAATCTGGATATCTGTTTATCACCATTATCTGATTTGCAATTTATTACTGGAGTAGAGACTATTCCTATATATCAGTTGATGAAATATTAGTTATTAGGACTGTTCACAATGCAGACTTTACAATAATTGAATGGAGCATGAAATTAAAGGTTGATATGAAAAAATGTCTGAACTCAGCTATTGTGCAATGCCTATATCAAAGTCTATTGTTGTACCCTTTTGGTACAATTGGTGCAGTTGGACTCAAAAACATCAACAGTTCCATGGCATTGCAGCAATACTCAATTATGGAAACAAAATATTAGAATGTGTTTAATATTGGCAGTCACCTATATCAATGTAATTCCTGCTAATATGTGCTAGGGGTACTCAACATGCATGAGATGGTAGGATTGGACGGTGAGGCCACGGAAGAAGTCGAGTTTAATGCCATTAGCATCAGGAACCATGGTACGCTCCTCTCTCACAACGGGGATCAGAGACGGACACTATCCGGAAAGTTTCTACAGGTGAGTTTCTGTACCTGTTTGAGGATTTAGCCAATTATTGGTGGTGTGTGGAGTGGGGAGGGGTGTACTGAATGCACCTTCCACTATTCTGTAAGCACAAAAATGAAAACATTGGCTTGAAATACACTGTGATAGGCCCAATGATACGGCATACTCAAAATTTGTTATTACTAGTTTCTCACATCAATGCATATTTTCATTTCATCTTAGGACCGTCTAACAAGTTGTATTTCAGCCACCCACACATGTAAGCTACTAGTAAATGCATTTAAATACGTAAATTGCACTTTGCCTGCATCCATTGTTTCTATGTCAGAAAATCCTCAGGCAAGCCCTCTGGTTATCAGGAAAAGTATTTTCTATTATAATTTTTGTAGCAGCGTAAATGTGTTTAATACCAAATTGGTCTATTGAACGTATGTGCCACTACAATTGTAGCTCTTTGGTATGAAAGGTATTGATAAATCTAAAATTATTTAAGTATTATGGCACCTTTTTGACTCCTTGCTGTCTTAACCCGTTGGGGACATGTCCTGAGTATACTCGGGCAAGTGTCTCTGGGAAATGCATGTTGTAGCAAAATCAAATCGTACTCAACGGGTTAAGAATGCCTTTGACCCTTGGTACAATATGAATCCAACAGGTGTATGGTGGTGGCGAGTTGAGGTCGAGAAACCTCCATCTGGAGGTCGAGAGAGCCATAGTGGATTCATACGGCAGCATCTCCGTCAATGGTGGTGGCTATGATGCTGGAGGTAAGGCTAGTGTTCTAGTGTGCTTGCTAGCAATGATAGTTATTACCTCTGCCAAGGGAGGAGGTTATGTTTTTGTTACCATTGGTTTGTTTGTTTGTTTGTTTGTTTGTCCCTGTGCAAAATAACTAAAAAATTAGTTAACGGATTTGGATGAAACTTACAGGAAAGGTTGAGAATGACACATGTAACAAACGATTAAATTTTGATAGTGATCCAAGAATTTTTGGGAAATTTATGAAGGATTTTTGATATTTTGACAGGTAGGGTCAATGAACTTGGGAGTTAAAGCTGCGCATTTTTGAGGTTTTCAAACGTGCACTAAAGTGCGTGCTCCAGTTTCTGCAGCTGGGCGAGGTGTGCCATGCAGCTGAGGGTTTATGACGTAACAAAGGCTTCTATATTGGGAAATTGGGCGATTTTTCAGTATGTTGTATACCCATGGGTGTGGAAATCACTTATCTCTCTATGGAAGAGCCCAAAGAGCTTTTCCCCAGTGATGGAGAGGAGAAAATTCTCTTTGGGAAAAGCAAGATCATCGATGGAAAGTGACCGCTCTCAGAGTGCTTTTCTAGTTATTATTATGAATAGACATGGAGGCACCTGATGGGATTTGAACTAGGGTTCTCCATTTTAATAGAAATCAAGATTTGTATCCCCTATACCCTAGTTCACCTACTTGGTTAATCAGCATAGTACATGAGAGCATAAAAGTTAAAAGAAAAAAAAACGACAACAATATGAAAACCCATGTTTGTCAATGACACTCATAGTGATATTCTGATCTTCTGTTGTCTAAGACTGTGTGTTACTATTCCTTATGGCAGTCTTGCCACACTCCCATGTACATCCTGCCATTTCCAACTTTTCCCCATACAATGTTAATGTCATTTTCAAAAGATGGCCACTCAAGAGTTACGTTACTGAGATTACTGTAAAATTTCTCTTCACTGTCTTGACTGGTAGAGGGACTGGGGAGAGCCTATGATTCAACTGGAGCATCCCATGGTGGTGAGGGGGGTGGTCAGCATTCCTCGGACATCGTCCCTCCAGCGTACGGCTCCTTCACCCTACCAGGGATGTTTGGTAGCGGAGGAAGGGAGGGTTCTGGGGCCTCCGGAGGGGGAATCCTGTCGGTTAGCGTCGGGGACGAACTGAGAGTCGAAGGTCGCATCTCTGCCGATGGTTCGGACTCACCTTCCGCAGAGGGAGGGGGAGCTAGTGGTGGAAGTATTCTGATTCAAGCAGAGACCATCCATGGCACTGGAGTTATCTCAGTGAGTATATAATATGTGATGAAACATCACAAAATCCTGATGAAGCTACGGAAGACTGACTTCCTTCTTCTATGTGGTAAATGAAGATTGTCCTTTCAAGTTTTCATGTGATTAATGATTTATCTGGCTTGATACAACCCAAACCTGCCATAAAAGGGAAAAGAAGACCATAGCGAAAAGTATATGGCTTGGGGAGGAGGTGCTACTGTTTCTCTCTCTCCCTTCCCTCTTTGTTCTCTGGCTTATGACTTGGAAGTGTAGAATCCATGTGGAAAATACTGCACTATCTAGTATACTACTGTATGAATAACTCACCCTGTACTCTTGTGTGCACAAGTATGCAGAAAAGACATTTATTACCTAACTGATCTCTCCAAAACATATGAAATAGTGCGTGAACTGTTTCATGTGCACACTGTATGTGTGTCAAACAAAAACACTCTGTATGTGTTTGATATATACGCTGTAATTTTGTTGTATACCACTAGGCCAATGGGGGCGCTGGTCAAGGTGGTGGCGGCGGAGGTCGTATGGCACTCTACTACCAGTATCTAAGTGAGGGAATCGCTCACCGGGTGGAGGGAGGTGCCTGTACTAGTAGTAGCGGGTCGACGTGCGAGCATGGCGCGTCGGGAACGGTCTATCTGAAGCAAGAGGGCGACGCAGAGAGGAGAGTCCTGAAGTCATATAACGACTTTCCAACGGCAAGCTCTCAGGTATGATGCCAATAACTGACTGCCGACGACACATTCTTGATGTTTATGTTACATTATTCTTCCACATTTACTAACCCTGCTATACCAGAAGGCAGACGATGTAGTAGCAACGAAGCCATGAAACACGTCCAGCGGTCCTTACAACTCTATGTACAGAGTTTAATTCCAACAGTTTATACCAAGCTCTATGCATTTTAATAATTTCGTCATGTGTTGTACACAGTTCTGTTGATCATTATTATATGAATTTTAATCATTGTTAATAATTGTATCTTTCATTCCAATGTTACCCTCATCACTTTACCGCTTCCACCAGAGTTATTGGCTTTACTTTAAGTTCTAGATATTCAAATTTGCTATGGTCACTACATTGTATCTGCGGTACAAACAGCCTCAGAAGAAAATCAGACCATCTGAGTGAGGTAAAACCTCAGACCATTCATAAGAATCGACGTTTGCTGGTTACATTCCAAGAGCAAGACAATATGTGACCCTGCATCACAAGACTAACAAAAAGTCTCATGCGCACTGACTTTGTGTGAGGATTGAAAATAGGTGAAATGAGTCAACCCAGGCAATCTTGAGTTTTTTATACATTCTGAAAGAGCAAGTCTTCTTCTACATTATGCTGAAGTTTGGGATTATAAAACAAATGGGAATTTGTGTTTTAGCAGTTTTTCTCAAACATTTTTTTTGTTGTAGAATAGTGTGATTAGGTGTGTCTTAGAGTCCCCTTTTAATTTCTTAAAAACCTTGTACACACTCTTCCTTTTTAACTCTAAAAACTTTAGAAAGGATGTTATTACTTTGAAAGTTTGCACTGATCATGGACAGAATGTGTTGATAAAGCATGCTCAGTTTCAGCTTAATCTGATAATCCCTTCATTGTTCCTGCTCTGATGGTCTACATCCTTTATTTTGTCACAATCATCTTTTCTCAGTTCACACTTTTCCAGAGTGTATGTTTTCTTTCCAATATTTAGTTAGGTTAGGAGAGGCCATTTGAATTGAGTTATACATCATTTTAAAGGACAAGTTCACCTTCATAAACATAAGGATTGAGAGAATGTAGCAATATTAGCAGAACACATCATTGAAAGTTTGAGGAAAATCAGACAATCCGTTCAAAAGTTATGAATTTTTGAAGTTTTTGTGCAGTACCCGCTGGATGAGAAGACTACTGCAGTGTATGAATAACTTAGATGTCACATGCGTACAACAATATAAGGAAAATATAAAGAGAATTTCACAAAATTCCATCTTTTTAAAAAAGTACACATTCCCCTGACTCGTTACCGACAAATGTTATGGGTAATATTATTCCCCCTGCCTTTAGAAAGAGGCAAGTCAAGTGCACTTTTATTATGCCAAAAAAGTGAAAATATGTTGAATTTTCTTTTACATTTTCTTTATACTGTTGTACGCATATGACTCACAAGCTGTAATAGTCTCCTCATCCCGCGGTTCCAACACAAAAATTTTAAAAATTCATAACTTTTGCAACGATTGTGCAATTTTCCTCAAACTTTCACTGATGTGTTCTACTAATATTGTTGCATTTTCTCAATCCTTATGTTTATGAAGGTGAACTTGTCCTTTAAAGCTTAGAGTCTGCTCTTTCAGAATCTGCCCTTAACTAAAAATCCATGTCTAGTGACTTATTGTTGGTTTTGTGGTGCAGGGTCACATATATTGTTTTTGAAAAAATCCAGTATGTGTATATGTCATCCTGTGATATCTTTCTAAACATCTTGGAAGGCAAAGTTGGTCTATTTTCTTTTTCCCATGCAAATACATGTAACAATAGAAGAGCAAATCAAATGGAATTATTGTTGAAGTTCAATGTCAACAAAATCAATGATAACCTAAGCACTGGCATCTTAGCAAATCATATGATGTCAGTAGGCTATGAAAATATTGGGTCCTGATGGGATAATAAATCCGATATCAAATTATCCTTGAATTTCCCTGGCCAGACGAGGAGGACAGTCATTCCCCTCCCACCAGGCTCCAACCCAGACCATGACCTTGACCTACTGGACATTGGTCAGTATGCCCATGTGGAGGTAGAGGCAGTGGACATTGGCGGGGAGCCCGAGCCAGATGCCTGGCAGAGGAGTCTACGTGTGTCGAATGTCGCGGGAGACTTCAGGGGCACGCTGCATGTGGGAGAAAATGACACTGTGTGGATTGGGGAGAATTCTACCTCAAGGATTCCTTTTAGTGTTGCTGTGTATCAGGTATGCACTCTGTTAACTGTGAGGTCTGCTCTTATTTCCTGTGGCACTTTCTTTTATCATTGTAAATCTATTCCACCTTACACAACACAAAATGATTCATTTATTTATTTACTACTTCAAGTACAGTTGCGATTTTGTATCGTTGAAGACCAGGGCGGTGATTTGACTCGGTCAGTACGAGCATGTGTGCCACCTTATCCAAATTCCCAGCTTCAATTCTCGCATCTACCGTAGTTGAGCATTGTTGTGCGTAATCATAACATGAACCAAAAATACTCTGTTCCGTTGGGACATAAAATGGAGGTCCCATATGTGAGAGAGTTTCAACTCATTAACGTAAAATATCCTGCTACATCCATTTGTTGTTAAGAGTGTTTATCATAAAGTGGTCTGCCTCACACTCAATTGGACCCCATGGAAGACCAGCTACTGCAGATGAATATGGACTATTGAGCCATAGTTTGAAATTGAAAATGAAGCAAACAAATCACATTTTCTACATTTTCTACATGTACATTGTATTTGATATCGCAAATAAAGAGAAGCATGTCTGTCACCTATAAGCATTTTAATATCTGTTTTCAACAGAATGGCACAGCTCATTTGCCACCAATTTCCCTCTTCCAAGAGGTAGATCTGACCTTGCTCGGGGGTAGCGTTGAGGGCGTGGCTACCCTGGAAATCGGCAAGAATGCCCTGCTGACCTTTGACCCCATGGCTTGTGTCAATGCCGAGGCGGCCAGCGAGATGTACCTCGACTCCTTGCTAGTGCTCGGGGGTGGAGCGTTAGAGTTCACGGGAAGTGTCTCGGCCAATCAGGAGCTCCACATGACCCTCGATGGGAAGCTGTTGGTGCGAGGGGGCGGAGTTATGCGAGCCAACAAGCTGTCTGTCACAGGTTTGTTGATACAGTCTGGTGTGAAAGGATCCTCAATACCGTGTGTTTGTCTCGTCTGCAAAGCAGAATCAACTCTGGTTACGTCAGCTTAATTATAAAAGGCACGCCACAAAGCCTCCCAGCCCCCCCCCCCCCCCCCCCCCCCCCCCCCCCCCCCCCCGATCTCAACAGTTGACCGTGCGATCGCAACAAAAATTAGCATGCACATTGCCTGTGATGTAAATCTATAAAACTGTAAAGTTGATTTTTCGAAAAATTATCATTTATGCTAAATTATGCTAATTTATGCATATTGATGCATGAATATCAGACTGTAAATCACGAAATAAATCTCGAAATCACGAAATAAACAGGCACATTTTTTTTAATATTCTTTGTAGTGTCCTCAGCAAAGGTAGATGTAAAAAATTGTGCCATCAGAAAAAATTCTTAAGTATTTTAATGTTTTTTAATTTCTTTTGTATTTTACTGTTTTTTCGACTTTTTGTTTTTCTTTGTTTTTTCACTGAAATTTGTCCACGTCATTGTTCCACAACGTGGAAGTGTGCTATTAATTGATTTTGATTAATAAAACCCCCAAATAATCATGCTTTTATGAACTTTGTCTTTAATTAATGACTGAAACATCCAAAAACAAAGTAAAACAAAGCAATCGTAATAAGGTGTGGGTCCCACACTTCATTAGAATCGCTCTTTTTTGGATATCTATGCCATTTCAAAACCAATTTTCATCAAATAAACGTTGAATTCTTCGTAGAATTACAAGCTCTTTCATATTTCATAAGAGGTTTCTCTTTATCTCACCCAAAAAATGTTAGAAACCTAAAATTAAGTCTCAACCAAAACTATACGAATCCTTTAAGCACCTTTGCATTGAAATTGTACAAAAAATCACATTTTTAGGCGATTTTTTTGTCTGACATACATGTACATATTTATGCATAACTTTGGTAGTTGTGAAACATAGTGATGATAGCTTTAACATAATTAACAACGTAAGACTGATCTAGGAGAAGTTTTGGTTCTTGGTATGACTCTATACATTGTACATGTAGACTTCATGTTTCAACTGTAAAAGTGTTGAAGTAACAGAGTATGAGGCAAAGAATTTTAATGAATTTTTGTTTAAATTCGAACAGCTGGAGACATTGAAATTGATCAGGATGCTACAGTGGACGTCAGTGGCAGGGGCTGGCCAGCAGGTTTGGGCCCTGGGCTAGGCATCTTTGGACTTCTTGGAGGATCCGGTGCCTCTCATGGGGGCCGAGGAGGCAGGGGTGCTGGTACCCGGGTCCAGTAGCCCCGCCTATGGAGATGTGACACGCCCCTTGGAATATGGTAGCGGGGGAAGTCTACTCAGTGGAACAGCTCAGGTGAGTCATGGATATGGTATGGTATTAATATGAAGAAATATTTACTTTTTTCTTCAAATTTTGCCTACAAAGATTTCACTAAAAGTCTAGAAGGTTTTCACTCTGTCAAATGTCCTCTATTTACTGGTGACACAACATTTTTGTTCCTGCAACAATAACTATTACTATTATTAATTAACTTAGGGTTAGAGTTGTGATAGCCAAGTTATAGGTTTAGTTTGATGTGAGGATTAGGATTAGGGTTAGGATTGTGTTTGTGGGTAGAATTTATGTTTGGCTTAATAGTGTACAGATATTTTGCGTGAGCAGTTGTCACAGGAGTAAATGTCACAGAACCATGGAGTATGTACTTACATCATGAATTATTGTGAACAATTGTCACAGGAGCAAATGTCACGGAACTATACGTACGTCATGAATTATATTGATATCTGCTTTATAGACATCTAGCTTGTTATTTTGATTTTAAAGGGATCGTACAGTTTTGGTTGAGACCTAATTTCAGGTTTCTAACATTTTTTTGGTGAGATAATGAGAAACTTCCTATGAAATATGAAAGAGCATGCCTGTAATTCTATGAGGAATTCAACGTTTATTTGATGAAAATTGGTTTTGAAATGGCTGAGATATCAAAAAAAGAGCGATTCTAATAAAGTGTGGGACCCACACTTTATTACGCTCACTTTGTTGTCCCCGCTGAACGAGTTCGAGCAGGGGACTATGAAACGGGCTCCGTACGTGTGTGTGTCCGTGTGTGCGTCCGTGCGTGCGTCCGTGCGTGCGTCCGTGCGTGCGTCCGTGCGTCCATGTGTGATCAAAATGTTCAATTTGCTACTTCTCTGTCATTTATGAGCCAATTTTGATTCTGTTTGCTTTATATGATAGCACTACGTGGGAGCTTTGAAACTTCTGCACAGAATTTCAGTTGTGACCTTTGACCTTGACCTTTGACCTATATTGTACATTTTGCTTCAAAATGCTACTCCTTCGCCATTTCTAACCCGATTTCGATTCCGTTTGCTTTATGTGATGGCACTAGGTGAGGGCTTCAAAACTCCACACAGAATTTTGACCTTTGACATCTTTGACCTTTGACCTTGATTTTTGACCAATATTGTACATTTTGCTACAAAATGCTACTCCTTCGCCATTTCTAACCCGATTTCACTTTCGTTTGCTTTATGTGATGGCACTAGGTGAGGGCTTCAAAACTCCTACACAGAATTTTGACCTTTGACTTCTTTGACCTTTGACTTTGACCTTTGACCTTGATTTTTTACCTGTATTGTACATTTTGCTACAAAATGCTACTCCTTCGCCATTTCTAACCCAATTTCGATTCCGTTTACTTTATGTGATGGCATTGGTGAGGGCTTCAAAACTTCTACACAGAATTTTGACCTTTGACTTCTTCGACCTTTGACCTTGATTTTTTACCTGTATTGTACATTTTGCTACAAGATGCTACTCCTTCGCCATTTCTAACCCGATTTCGATTCCGTTTGCTTTATGTGATGGCACTAGGTGAGGGCTTCAAAACTTCTACACAGAATTTTGACCTTTGACTTCTTTGACCTTTGACCTTGATTTTTGACCTATATTGTACATTTTGCTACTAAATGCTACTTCCGGCGGGGACATATATTACGCACCGCGTAATTTCTACTTTTCCTTGTTTCACTTTGTTTTTGGATGTTTCAGTCATTCCAAACCCGATTTTCATCAAATAAACTTTGAATTCCTCTTAAAATGGTATGCTCTGTACTATATCATAAGTGTTTTCTTGATATCTCACAAAAAGTTAAAAGCCCAATTCTCATCTCCACCAATACTGTACTATCCCTTTAAGGCGCGTGTCATTAAATTGTTGATATTTCCGCCTCAGCAGCTAATAACTATTGATAACTGATTTACAGACATCTAGTGGTGGTGGAGTTGTCAGTTTCCATGCAAGGCGTAATTTTCTACTGGATGGTGAGATTCATGCTAGTGGGAGGGACGCCAACCAGGTGCGGACGGGCGGAGGAAGCGGAGGCAGTGTTTGGCTTTCAGGGGCAACTGTCACAGGTATGCACTACAGTGTACATTTATATATGTACATTAACCCATCGAGGATGGACTGATTTTGCTACAACACGAATTTCCCATAGACACCTGCCCGAGTATACTCACGACTCGTCCTCAAAGGGATAATGTGTACATGATATCATATGTATACATAATTTGTAATATCATATATGTACCTTGGAAGTGGGCATAAGTTATACCAAATTTTTTGCCTCTCTGCACCAATAAGAATGATTAATTTCTGTGTGGTAGGCTCTGTGCAGCTGGAGTACAATGTACATGGACAATATTGAAAACTTCATCCGAGTTAAAGTCATCTATCTTACTTGCCCAAAATTTCTTTAGATTTTATTTTGAATGTGTTGATTGAAGAGATCTCTACTTCGTATCAAGATGGTGGACAGTTACCATATTCCATTACCACTCTGAGAAAAAGAGGATCAACCCAACTTTTTTGCTTCTTCAAACCATTAAATTGATGTCCTCCTGTTTGGCTGCTGGTGGAAGGGTCAAAGAAGTCAGATGACTAAAAATCATTTATATACCCTGTACAATTTTAGAGGTTTGTTTCATTTCTGATCTACGACGTTTGTAGACCAGTGAAGGTACAATTGTAGCTTTAATTAAGTGTTCAAGCTGTGATGCATATTGCAGACATTGGAGGGTGTGCACTTCTCACATAATGTCCATGTGAAGATATCTATTTCCTCCAATAATAATATTTATGAGGTAAAAATGTGTACATTGTATTTAGGCAAAGATAATTGATTTTAATGTGACCAATTGGCTTTCAAAGTGGTGCTGTCCAACTAGTTTATTGAGTAACTGTGTATCTTTTTATACTGGAGTTAAGTTCCCTGTTGCACTGTTTACCTTTGGAGCATTTTTTAAAATGATTTTAAACCTCATTTCCTGAACCGTTACAAGCCTTAATAAGCAAATGCATGCAGGAATCTTGGGGTTCTTTTGTCAGAGCAAACAAGCGAACAAGAAGAAACAAAACCAGACAAAGAAACACAAACACTCCAAACAGCAAAAACAAAACTTAAGTTTTGAGAAATGCAAACATTTTCTGAGTGATAGACATAACAAATCATTATCAGTGATTTTCAGTGATAAAGGAGAAAGAATGAGGGGATTGTTGTTTTTCACTTAAATTGTTAGAACACTAACTGTATGTCAGTAGGAATCAACAACTCCCCTCTGACATTTAAACACGTACAAACACACACACACACATTCTCCCTCACAGAGCAGACCATATCAAGAAGTCACGATCTTGTGCTATTTTTGCTGTGAATTTGAGCCATGTCATTTTCATGTCTTATCATCACTTCGTGTAGGTCGGGGACTCATTGTGTCAGACGGCGGGGACGCCACCTGCGTTCCAAACTGCAACAAGTGCGACGCCGAGCTCCGCTGCCTCGAGTGCACCAACTTCAAGTTCTGGATAGACTACAACTGTGTCGACTCCTGCTCCGACCCAGACAACAAGAGGTACATTTCTAGTCGGTGGTACTGTTACAGGCATTCTTATTTGGATGGATGTGAGGACGGAAGGTACTGCAGAGGAGAAACTGATGGTGGCATAAAGGTACGTCGACATGAAAGCTGTTGTTTTGACAGATTAACACTCCATGTTCCACATTCGCCTGACCGACTCAGACGACAGCGTGCCAAGTTTGCATATTTTGTTCAATCATGCGAAAAAACCCACTTAAACCGATCAATAAATCACCAAATGCCACAATGCAATGAAAGCACCACTCACAGCTTCATTCCTGTTGATGTACAGGTGTGTACTAGCTTACATTATGTGGTGATTAAATATCAAGCGGTGCTACCTATTGGATTTGCGAATAAATTCTAAGTTTTTGTCACTGTCTTGAGTACAAAAGTCATGCCAAGAAAATAATGTACAGTGTAGCTACTGGTCATTTGAAAAAAAAAATCATATCTTTGCCAAAAAATTCACATCAAATCAAAGCTTGGCAATTTCCCTATAACTTTTTATGTTACATGTCAGGCATAGCAAAAATTAATTAAAAGTTACATAGACTGGAAAAACAGAATGTTTTCGTGAAGCATACCTTTGTTGCAGTCTCAGAATAATGTGGCACACAGGGGGGTTACACTGGTGTGTGAAGAGTTAACCAACTATTTGAAATGTGATTACAGCAGCACATACAAAATGTGTACTATAATCACGAAGCCAGAAATGCAGCTGCTACAACACTGCAGTTATATATTTGCATTTTAGATATTGTAACACTCAATAGTTTAGAGGTAGCGTGGTAGAGTGTTAACAACAGCAGTTCAATGATGAAGCGTAACACATTTGGTTGAAGTCCACCAGCAGGTTTATTGAACACAAGATGCTTCGAACATGGAAACAAGTTCACAATATCCAGTCAAGTATAAGTGCAATATAACCCATATATAATATAAAGCCGTAACCCAACGGAGGGGGTGGCTAGGGTTTTAGCTTGTCTGAGGTCCTCACCTGAAGAAGGTGGGAATCAAGACTGCCCCTCTTCTCTTGGTCACACTGTATAATACACTGTATCTATGTTTATGCTTATTAGTCTGGTTACTATAACTACAGACATGTTAATTAATAGCTGTACCAGTATATGTTACATGTGAACAATATACTGCTTTAATATAAAAGAGTGACTCACTTGAGGAGTAGAGATAGGGCTATACATGCCGTGCCCTGTATTATATTCTTAATCCTAGTGCTATATTGTTAATCCAAAGCCTATTCAGTTGGGTTCTATTCATTCCGTTGTGACACACAGTTTCTTACTGCTGGGCACACTGTTTATACATACAGTGTTACAACATTTATCAAACTTACATACAAACCCCTTACTGGTGTTATAACCTATCAACCATACATAAAACTACCTTACATTAGTATGGCCTTCCCAAAAGAAACGTCCTCGTTTCTAAATTGTTAATCAAGTATAAAACCGATGGAGTTTGCTAAAATAACATATAAATGAAACAACTGAAAATATAAAACTAATAAAACAAATTAACTTTATAGGAAACATACTCAAACATTCAACTCATTAAAAAAAATCAATAACAAAAACTTAATCAACAATCATGGAGGGGTGTGTGTTCACTACATGATATACATGTAAAATATGGAGCTTTGCTATCGAAAAGAAATGAAAAAAAAATATCGCCCTTGCCTTAAAACTCATAAAAGATAAGTGTACGAACTGTACACTAACAGACTATTGTATGTTGTGATCAATTGGCAAAGGTGAAATCAAGGAGGCAGCCATGAGAGGCAAATCATATTTGCAAGTTAACAAAGTTATGTGGAAGATGAGACAAATGGTGAGTAGGCTCAAATATGTGATTATGAAATACAGTTGCTGTATAAAGTCAAAAGTAGATACATGTTGTACTGTATTATCAAGTTGTGTGATGGCAAATAATAAGACATTAAGTTTGATGAGAGATACATCACATTCAAACCTAAATTATGTCAATTTCACATGTTCAGTATATAGAGGTACAGTAAACTTTCATACCAAGCTGTCCGTGCATGATACCAGATTAAAAGCACATGTAACTCCAATAAAGGAAAGTGTACTTGAAATAATCTCCAAAAGGACTTAATTATTGTGGAATTCAACGATGAACAAAAATAAAATAAAAAAATATTCTTACCAGGATAATGAAATGCATAACACTATAAACCAATACAAAAAATACTACAATACAACAATCAGAAAAAAAAACGAAGACAGAGCATGCACACAGCTATTTTAATTAATCGGAAGTACTATAGTCGCATTTGATAATTTAAAAAGAAATATGAGTATTTGAAGTGAAAAAGCATTTATATGCACATGGCCAATGAAGAATCCTATGATCAAAACATCAGATCAATATATTACTCAAAAGAGGTGCAAACACTGCAAACAAAGATGTTTACAAAATAATAACTGAGAGATTCTCAAGCATGAAACAATGATAAATGATAATGATAGGATATGATGAGAGGCATTAATGCAATGATAACAAAAACAGGGTAGAAGAAGAGACTTAAAGTGGTGACACGTTTTTAAAAGAGGTGTAGCTTGTATCGACCACATGAGAGAGACAGAGTATGCAGAGAATCGGAACAAATGCGTGGTTGAGAATGGAACCCTACACAACCCGAGTCCCGCAAAGGGTCTCATAGGTACTGACGACACCACTGCATCAAGGCAAACGTGACATCACCTGAAACATAGGTTGGAATCATATTGGGATAAAAGATTCCCCGCGGTGGGAGAAGAAGAGGAGTCGACATCAGTATCATAAAGTGAAATCAGTGGAGGAAGAAATAAAAGGGGGAGTGGAGGAAGAAATAAAGGGGGGGGGGAAGCAATAAGAAAAAAAAAAAAGAAGTGGTGATGTGGCACAAGCAAGATGTCAATATGAAAATGATAGGCAAAAAAAAAAAATGACAAAGCAAAATTAAAGTGCAAGCATCCAATACCACAACGAAATGAACAGTTATAAAATATAAACCAAAACACAAATCACGCTGAATGCAAAATTGAAGAGCCACAGAACCCAAAATATATAAGCCCTATCTAGTGCAGTGCACAGAAACTGCGCTAACTGAGCGTTCAAATATAACGCAGGCTAAATCATTCAGAAAAATGAATACATGTATGACATTTTCGATGGTGAGAAAGAGGAAAGTTTGCAGAAACCAGAGCTAGAAGAAAAATGGACAGAGAATTGACCTTAACAATTACAACACACTCAATACGGCGACTCCAATACATGAATATTCAAACCTCAAGTCTAATGTTAATATACAAGCCCCAAAATCAAATTACTATACAGTAGAACTCAAGGTGGGAGAAATAAAACATGAAATATGCCTGTCAAATTGACTATACATATACCTCAAACAGTAATTATAATACTGTAAAACGAGGAATGTGTATGAAATTGAAATACACATGAAAGTTCCTGTCCACACCACGTGCACCGAATATCAAAGGCAAATCGCGAAAACTTCATGCCACGAAAAACAGGCCATCGGTTCCAATTCACAAAAATTTCGTGTCGCGACAATTTCGAGTTATCACACAGTAAAAAATTAACTAAAGAGGATCAATCTAGCAATTCAGTCCTGGTCATCGATGTGGTGACACCAACAAGAAGAAGAAGCAAAAAGACCCATGGCACGGGTGATGGTGACATGTAGCGATCCCCTCATCAGCCGCGAAGAAGACTCGGATGCAGAAAAATGGAGATGCAGATCCAGATCGATCCAGAGCTGGGAAGATCGGTGACAGCAGCATTCAATCACGTAACACGATATTAATCAAAGGCATATACGACGAAGACTCTTTATGTCCATGTATAGTGCGATCTACAGGACATAAAATAATATATTTCGAAGTTCCAAAACGGCAAAGCGTCTGGCAAAGAGCCGTTGAAGCATTGGTCATCCTTAACAGCAAATTGCGAGGTAAAAAGGTAAAAAGGTGAAAGCACGGTCCCTTATAGAAATCAGGACAGCTGCTAATATCCAAATGCGAATAGGTGAGCTCTCAAATTTGAATCTCCAAGCGGGAAGCGATGGCCAGCGTAGAGTAACAACAAATGTATATGCACACAGACTCCCTTATTTTGCTTGGTTGCCATATAGCTACCCATGACAATGGTCATGGGTATGGCCAGGGAGTATCGCCCCTGAGGACTTGTCCCCAACACACCAATATTCACTGACTCCCGTACGTTGGCGATGTGCGGCGCAGCTTGAGGTCTCCTCTGTCGTCCTCAGTGTCACACAGGAATTTCGGACGTAGATCAGCTAGAAGCAGTCAGTCACTGGACGAAGTTGAGAAGTCACATCCGGAACCCAATACTACGCGAGGCAAGTTCACGGCGTCGGTCCAGGTCACATAACCAGGAGCACATCAGCAGAAACAACTTGCGAATCACACATCAGCGAATTCTGGCAATAAAATTGAAGCAATTTAATTGTAGAGCGCGCACTGACGACACGATGAAAGCTCCAATGTCCACAGCCCAATATCATTGACACATTATTGGGAGTTTTCACAATGTGACTGCACGGTGTCCTGTAAATCGTGGAGAAGAGAATCTCTTCAATCTCAGCAAATACAAACTGGAGGCAGTCTCAAAAGTGAAGTGTTCCGTCACAGGAGCAGGAGCCTATGGGAAAGATGATGGCAGTACCACAAAAAATTCAGAACACAATCCTGCAGCAGTTATGCCAATTAAAGTAGCAAAGTTCAGCTGTAGATGTCAAGCATCCGAAAGTGAGCGCAAATCAGAATCGATGGCAAAGTCCCGAGCAGTAAGATGGCTCCAAATTTAACCGCTGCCACCAATGTAACACTCAATAGTTTAGAGGTAGCGTGGTAGAGTGTTAACAACAGCAGTTCAATGATGAAGCGTAACACATTTGGTTGAAGTCCACCAGCAGGTTTATTGAACACAAGATGCTTCGAACATGGAAACAAGTTCACAATATCCAGTCAAGTATAAGTGCAATATAACCCATATATAATATAAAGCCGTAACCCAACGGAGGGGGTGGCTAGGGTTTTAGCTTATCTGAGGTCCTCACCTGAAGAAGGTGGGAATCAAGACTGCCCCTCTTCTCTTGGTCACACTGTATAATACACTGTATCTATGTTTATGCTTATTAGTCTGGTTACTATAACTACAGACATGTTAATTAATAGCTGTACCAGTATATGTGACATGTGAACAATATACTGCTTTAATATAAAAGAGTGACTCACTTGAGGAGTAGAGATAGGGCTATACATGCCGTGCCCTGTATTATATTCTTAATCCTAGTGCTATATTGTTAATCCAAAGCCTATTCAGTTGGGTTCTATTCATTCCGTTGTGACACACAGTTTCTTACTGCTGGGCAACTGTTTATACATACAGTGTTACAACATTTATCAAACTTACATACAAACCCCTTACTGGTGTTATAACCTATCAACCATACATAAAACTACCTTACAATATGTTTGATGAAATGACCATGTAACATTACCATGCAGAACTGCCAAGGCTTTATATTTCCTTATTTCATCCAAGGGTGTTGAGAAAGTGTTAGATATGAAGGTACATTGCAGATATGTGTACAGTTAGCTTCTCCTAAATAGAGCCCTTCATAATTATAAGCTCTTTGATGTCAACACTGCATAGAGAAATATGTAGGATCACTTTAAACATCTGTTACACCAGGATCCTATTCAAAATCAATATTGGGTTTGATTCAGTAGAAGATTGAAATAAAACTGAACAAAATTGAAGTCCTTTGAGGTGTAATTATATATAATCTACATATTAGGCAACATGTTCCTTTATGAGGTTTTTGCCTCAACTTACATGTCTGCTTACATTCTTGACCTGTTTGTGAGGCAAATAGTGTCTATACAATGTACACTGTATATACATATGTGAGTATGTTCTTCCAATATATTTGTCTTACATAACCCCTGGAAAATGTATTCTTGGGTTCTGGATGAGTAAGAGTAGATATAGATATATTGAATCATCTGGGGGGTCATTGTTAATCAATTTGTAATTTGTGCAAATTTAGTGACAGTCAATGAAATTGTGAAGCCATTGAAGAGGATGGGATATTCCATTGTACAGAAGTTTTTGGTAAGGAGGTTTATAATGAACTGAACTCCACTAGATTTGAAACACCTTTGCCTGGCTTGCATGCACACACTTTTGTAGGAAATCGGAGGTGGTGGATCGGGTGGACGCATCGCGGTGCACGCAACCGTCAGAAACACCTTCCGCGGCGTCCTGCAAGCCTACGGTGGCCAGAGCCAGCAGGAGCAGGGTGCAGCGGGCACCATTTACACCAACACGGTCGTCTCAAATGTCACCCAGGGAACCCTCCTTGTCGACAACAAAGATTTCCAGCCAATCCAGGAGTTTCTGCCGGCCGATCGAGATCTGGACAGCAGTCGCACGTACGTCTTTGCCAATCCCGACGACCCACCCTTGCGTTTGGAGCGTCTAGATGTCAGAGGTCGTGCGCACGTGGTCTTCGGGAGTACCTCCGATGAGGCAGGGGAGATCCGGTGCAGTGAAGTTGTCGGGGACGGTTCTGGTCTCTTGCACATCACTCCAGATGCTTCTCTGCACATCTCTGGCTCAACTTCTGTGTTTCCTGTGTCGTTCAGGAGCTACAAAAACTCATTCCTGGGCCTCCCAAATGGTGCGTATGGTGCTATTGTTGTGATCCTGCAGGTGCCTTATCATGATTCGTTCAGTAGTTTTTCCACTTCTGCAAACTGTATGCTATAATATTTTCAAGGGTGTTTCATTTTAATTCAAATTTTCATCAAGCATAACAATCAAATGCAATCTGAGAGTTTTAGAATATTAAATAATGCCTTCATATAAAACAAGAAACATTAGAGTTCAGACGCATGAAATATCCTAAGATTGAAATATATTCAGCGTGTTGCTTAGTTTGGTGGTATATTATCTGAGCATAACTCTGAAAATGTGTAGATTAAGTTTATCTTCAACTGCAAGCAGACATTAGGGCTATATAACATTATCTGTTCAGCCATCCAAAAATTTGGAAAAAGCTCAAAGGAGAGGTTGTGATATGTTGTTGTTGTTTGCAGGTTGGTTTTGAAGAATTATTTACTATGATATGTGAGCTGAGTTCCATTTTATGTTCACAAATGTGGCTTTGGCATCTGTATTTTCAGTAACATATCTGAGTGACCTGGTCCATAATAAGATCTATGTGGAGGGAACTCTTGATGACATACAGGATTTGACCATTGGATCTGGAATCCAAGTCCTTATCCAAGATCAGGTAAAAGCCCATTGTCCACAGTCATCATGAGTATGATCTGCATTTTGTTTGGTTTTTTTTTTTTGTGTGTGTCATACTTGCATGTATCTTTGGCATATATGTTATATGAGATGTTGATTTATTATATTTTTTATTTGAATTGTACACTCGAAAGACATTTTGTTGAAAGACAAACAATTCAATCATAAGTAGTTTGAATGTCAATTTGACATGATTTCTATCTGAGGGTAATTTTTGCATTTGGAGAGTTTTATTGTAAAGTGAGCTAACTTCATTCTTGTTACATTTATATATTTACACTTAAAAATGCTAAATAACAAAGAAATCATAAGACTATACTACAGGATATTTTTAATCTTAACTTCAAGAATATTCCATGTTATGTTACAAGTGAGGTATTACTGGAAAGGTTTTGTTTTGCTCCATCTGATGATAGACATGCTGTAAGATGATTTAAATGACGCTCAGACCATTCTATGATGAAACGCTTCCCATATATGAGGACTCTGCAATAAGATATAAGTGAAAAACAAGAAGCCAAAAGAAAGTGGAGTAACATGTCTCTTTTGTGAATCAAGACCATTGCCCCTTGGACCCTTCGGAAGACCAGCACAACCATAAAGGCTGAACTGAGCAGGACAATTCATCCGTTTATCTTCAGTTTTCTATTCCAATAGATGGTATTTGTTATTATTTGTGATTTTACGGTGAATAAACAAAGAAACAACAAACCATTAAACAGTGTAAGTGTTAGATCAGTAGTATCGCTTCAGACACCTAGTGACTGGAGTGATAAGAGAGATAATGTAAGACTGCAAACAAGTCTAATTCCAGTGCACTCTTTTATACCTTCCCTTACTGATAACCAAATCCTTTATGTTGTGTCTCGATCTGCCAGGGAAGGACAGCAGGACTGCCAGCCCAGAGTCTAGGCATGAACTCACTACGGATCCTTGCTGACGGACTACTCAGTTCTCATTACAACCCTTCTCTCGAGTTCGACGATGTCGACCGTCCTTCCTTGACGCTGGAGCTCACTAATGCTCTCCATCTTCTACCAGGTGGACAACTTAAGGTGAGACATGCCGATTGGTTGTGGGATGGGAGACTAGTCTTCACCTTGGTGCTTATTTTCAACAGTAGCAAAATATGAATGTTGAAGTTATTCAGAAGCAAAACAAAGTGCTACACTACAAACAGCATTAGCAGTTCAAGTACTTGGCTATGCATGGTTCATTGTGTCTGAACTCTCCATTGATTTGATAGTACAAACATCTTTGCAGGTGAATGCAGCCACTTCAATCTACCAGTCATCTACAATGCGAGGAAGAAATATATATATTCGTGTGATGTGCCGACAAATAAACGTTCTACTTCTGTGGCTGCTATACATGATAAAATATTCCCACTCGGGACTATTGGGCTGCTGGTGTTATGTAACAGTATGTAAGACATGTTTTTTTTTGTTTTTTTTTTTTCTGGTGGAGATTTCCCTAGATACCAAAGATTTGTGGTTTAGCGATTCTGTAGCAATTCTGTAACTATTATGATAGCTTTGTATTAAACACAAAGAACAATTGTTCGAAGATTTGGAGTAGGAACTTCAGTTTTTCCTCTTTCTGGCAGGGAAATTGGATTGACGTGACAGCAGGCCGAATTGTGGAGGTCGATTCCGCTGGGGTCATCGACGTGAGTGGTCAGAGTCCTGTCAGGCCCACAGACTTTGAAAGCGGTTACCACGGAAACACAGGTATTCTGTCATGCCTCTTTGCTGTCCATACATATTTCTTTTTCAGTTACTTCAGTGACTCATATTAAGATAGTATTGTACAAGACAGCTACTGGCTTGGACAGAAAACTTTGATGAGAAATGAAAGTAAATTCTCTTGAAAAGAAAATGAATTGCATATACATGTATCTTCCAAAAGCACCAAATCTCCCATCATTCACCTGACACTGAATAAACAGAAAATTATGTTCACTGAATGTCGCACAATTTTCCAGAAAGCAGGAAAAGATTTAGAAATATACAACAGACATGAGTGACCCGAGTTTGTGTTATTCAAACTTGCAACATCACACTTTGATGATATGATCCAGCTGACATATCATGGAAAAAAACACCTCCCTGATCATAATTCATGACTTTGCCTGTTAGCAGTTGGAGATTAACTAGGTCATGTACTTGTTAAATTAAAAGAATGTATAATTGTCCCCGCCGAACGAGTTCGAGCAGGGGACTATGAAACGGGCTCCGTACGTGTGTGTGTCCGTCCGTGCGTCCGTGTGTCCGTCCGTGCGTCCATGTGTCCGTCCGTGTGTCCGTCCGTGTGTGCGTCCGTGTGTGATCAAAATGTTCAAAATGCTACTCCTTCGCCATTTCTAACCCGATTTTGATTCTGTTTGCTTTATATGATAGCACTACATGGGAGCTTTGAAACTTCTATACAGAATTTCAATTGTGACCTTTGACCTTGACCTTTGACCTATATTGTACATTTTGCTTCAAAATGCTACTCCTTCGCCATTTCTAACCCGATTTCGATTCCGTTTGCTTTATATGATAGCACTAGGTGAGGGCTTCAAAATTTCTACACAGAATTTTGACCTTTGACTTCTTTGACCTTTGACCTTGATTTGTGACCTATATTGTACATTTTGCTACAAAATGCTACTCCTTCGCTATTTGTAACCCGATTTCAATTCCGTTTGCTTTAAGTGATGGCACTAGGTGAGGGCTTCAAAACTTCTACACAGAATTTTGACCTTTGACTTCTTTGACCTTTGACCTTGATTTCTGACCTATATTGTACATTGCCTACAAAATGCTACTCCTTCGCCATTTCTAACCCGATTTTGATTCCGTTTGCTTTATGTGATGGCACTAGGTGAGGGCTTCAAAACTTCTACACAGAATTTTGACCTTTGACTTCTTTGACCTTTGACCTTGATTTTTGACCTATATTGTACATTTTGCTACAAAATGCTACTCCTTTGCCATTTGTAACCCGATTTCAATTCCATTTGCTTTAAGTGATGGCACTAGGTGAGGGCTTCAAAACTTCTACACAGAATTTTGACCTTTGACTTCTTTGACCTTTGACCTTGATTTTTTTACCTATATTGTACATTGGCTACAAAATGCTACTCCTTCGCCATTTCTAACCCGATTTCGATTCCGTTTGCTTTGTGTGATGGCACTAGGTGAGGGCTTCAAAACTTCTACATAGAATTTTGACCTTTGACTTCTTTGACCTTTGACCTTCATCTTTTTACCTATATTGTACATTTTGCTACTAAATGCTACTTCCGGCGGGGACATATATTACGCACCGCGTAATTTCTACTTTTCCTTGTTTTTCTTTGCTTCCAGGATCATCCGGTGGCAGTCTTGGTGGGACTGGAGGTCGTAGCTATGACCAGTCCATTCCGGCTCCTCCCAGGGGGTCTGTGTTTTACCCCCGGGACTTTGGTAGCTGTGGAGGGCAGACCGATGAGGGAGCAATTGGCTATGGAGGGGGTGTCATCTCCTTGAGTGCAAGGAAGATTGACCTCAGTGGCAAACTTCTAGCAGATGGTGCATCGTCTACCGGTGGCCGAAATGGTGGAGGAAGCGGAGGCTCCGTTCTTGTTGACGGTATCAGCAAACATTTCTGAAAACATTTTTATTTTGCAGTAACAAAAAGTTATGAATGGACACTGATTGCCACCTTGAAGATTGATGGAAATGAAATGAATGGTTTCCCTTTCGATAAAACCAGATTTGGAGTTGATCAAATGTTGGGCAGGTAAATGGCACATGTACAATGCAGATCTTATACTGCTGAAAGAGTTTTACATCTCTTAAAGCAAATGGTGCTTCTGACCAAAATATCTGACTTACCAGAAACTTAGCACTGTAGAGTTATTGTCGGTAACATTTATGAAAAAAAGTGTGTGCTTCTTAATTTATGAGGCATCCGATATATTGCTATTCTTCTAAAGCCAGTGCTCAGCTAGTGCGCCATGAAGATCTCTCAAGTGGGCTGTGATGTCAGCCAAAAATGAAATAAAAATGATTCGTAAAATATATAAATGAAAATATCTATTTGATCTATTTGATCTAATTGGGCCTAAAAAAAAATAGCAGAATCCAAAGTGGGTCTGGGGGAAAAAGGCTGAGAAGCGTGGTTCTGAAGCCAGAGGGCCACCCCAATACTTGTACATCAGTCTTTCAATGTACTTCATGGGCAGGTGTCTTTGGATTGACAAACATTTATTTGTATAACTGAGTTAAGGAGAATACTGTCTGCCTGTCTCCTATCTTCTCCTTACGATGATTGTATTGCCAAGAAATAAGATTCTCTCACACTCTCTCTTTTTCCTGACAGAACAAAAGCCTTATCCACTGAAAAACCTCTCTCAAATATTAGCACTGAAATTTGATTCGATTTTTCAACAGCTGGGGTATTCAGCGGACAGGGCTCGGTGTCAGCCAGTGGTGGTAGTGGAGGAACCCATGGTGGAGGAGGAGGTGGTGGTCGCATTGCCTTCCACGTCGGCAACAGCACCTTCCACGGCACCAAACTTGCCACAGGTGGTGCCAGTGGGTACGAGACTGGAGGTGCTGGCACCGTCATGCACCACGACAAAACCGGCGACTGGTGGTCCCTGACGGTGGACAATGGGCACGCCTCTCCGGGCCCACTCCGGGAAACCACTGATTACGACATCACAACGAGCGAGGAGAGCTGCAGGACGTGGCTCCTGCCGTCCTACGACGAGCAGCCGTTTGTCTTCGACGAGCTCAATCTCCAAGGTGGTGCCCACTTAGCCATAGCTGGAGGGGACTCCCCGGACCAGAATACGAGTTTCTCTGTAGGCAGGAGCTCTGGAGACTACAGCGGAGTGTTTCACGTCGGCCCACATCAGGTGTGTACAGCATTCAGAAGTTAGGCCACTATTTGTACTGCATGTATCAGATAACCTTAACCCGTTGAGGATGAGTCCCGGGTATACTCGGGCAGGTGTCTATGGGAAATGCGTGTTGTAGCAAACTCAGTCCGCCCTCAACAGGTTAAATGGGGGACACATTTTATAATGCCTGACACTGAGTGCACATGCAGTCTTTTGTACCATTGTGATGCACACTAGTCTTGTAATTCTATGTTCAAGTTCTTGCTTGAAAAGGAGGAAGAGAAGAAGGGTGGTTGTCATTTTTTTCAGGCAAAGATGTTTGTGTGTGAGAGAGAGAATGTCTGGGAATAAAGACAAACAGACAGTCAGACAGACAGAGCAAGTGGGCAGATAGAGAGAGAGGGAGATAGGTCAACATACAAGTTGTTTCTGATTTCTATTTTTTGTTTAAATCTGTTTTATAGTGCTTTGCTCTGATTTATATGACCACAGCCATAACTAGATTTTAAATCCATTTGTTATAGACTATGTATGGCACTCTATATTCAGTCTTCATGATCTCACAACCTGTTGGAGGGAATCAGTGAATAGGATATGTTACTTGTGCTACATCACTTTGATGAATAGCTAACATATATTGCTTGAATATGAGAGAGTGGTGGGACATTTACTAAAAATAAGTTTAATCTCTTTTCTCCAGGATCTTCACATCGATCTACCACCTTCTCATCCCCGCGCGTCTTGGGATGTCGTCGTCTACCGCCATGGCGACCTCCACCTGCCTGCCGACATCGAGATACACGATGTGACCTTTGAACTGGATGGTCAGCTGCATGGAGTGAGGAATATCACTGTGGGTCAAGGGGGTGTGGTCAACATCCGGTGGGTCATCTTGCCATTTCATTCGTAGTTTCTATGTGTATTACATCGTCAAAGCAAAAGCTCCATCGGCTGTTGTTAGGCAGAGGCTTTAGCTGCAAGAATTTGTGGTTGACTTGGAAAGCTAAGAAGGATTTGATTTGATGTACAATTTTGTATTTTTTCTATATGAATTGATTTCTTTTTCAATTTGTTACCCCTAAGAGAGCATTGAATGTTCAGATGCAAAAAAAAAAACACAACAACAGCACAGAACCAATGGCTAGATGTCTCCTCGGGAGGACCAGGAAAGTAGAAAAAAAAGTGTTTTTCATAGGGGTATAAATGGGGAATGGATTGGAATCAGGAACCTTATGGTTGATAGTCTATTGTCTATCCACAACACTTCCTCATTAATAACACTGCCACCCATTGTGTTGATAGTATTTCTCCCCGAGTACGTACCTTAAATCCTGCAAGAATCTATATAGTTTCGCTGGCATGCTGAAACCATGATCAACAGATTCCTCTTTTGGCTGGGAGAACAATACCAAAGGTAGTCATTGCATTCACACTGTAGTTCATGTCTGGTTCAGCTTGCCACTGAATCAGATCTGTCAACAACTACATGTAACAATCTTTTGTTGTAGATGAAAAGTGCTGTCTAAGATATCTACCAGGCAGTAATCAAATTGGTGTGTCCTTGATACAATGGTTAAGAGTGTTCTAGGTGACCACAGTATTCTTTTGCATGCCTTAAACGAGGCATCCATTTAAAGGAACTTATTCATTGTTAGTCGAGGTTTTGTACCACAAGTGATTTTGACATGTTTTTTTTTTCTGCATGTTTCCTTGATTCGTTGAAGGCCTTACACCAATGGCTCAACAGACGTTGTTCGTACGCTAGCTTTTGACACCATCATCATTCGTGGCGGAGGCATGATGGTGGTGGAGGGCGGACTGGAAGGCATTTCTCTCGACGGTAATCGTTTCATCGTCCAAAGTGGTGGCATCTTGCAAGCAGACCATCTGACCATCACTGCAGCTGAAGTCACTGTGGAAGAATTGGGTGTGGTCGATCTGAATCACATGGTGGGTGAAGTGCACTCTAAGGATAGTTACATTTATACTGGATGTCACGGTAACAAACATAGTTGGCATCTAGTATTGATGATACTCATATTCTTAAAATGTCATTGTCAGTTGTTTCCATTTCTATTTCTTGGCTATCCTTTTACATTCATCTTCCATTGCTAAATCTATCAGCTCCTCATGCCTATCTCTATGAAAAGCAACCTCCTTCTCAACTGAGAACCTTACAAAAGTGTTTGATATGATCCTAACATCTCTCTATTTTCATCACATTGCAGATTCGTGAGGATAAAGTACAGTGTAGGCCTGTGAATTCAATTCTCACATGATTCACATTTATTTGTACTCTTCTCCGTTAGTGGAACATTTTAATATCATGAAGTATATCAGTAAATCTAGTCTGACATATGGATGACTGAGAACATTCACAGGCATAAAATTTTAGTATGTCTTCCTTTTGAGGAGTACTTGTGTGTACTGTATGTGTGCGCATGCATGTGGATGTGTGTGTATGTATATGTGCGAAAAATGATAGAACAATCATGATTTATTCAGAGTAATCAAATAAAATTCTCATTGTTTGTGATTCAATATACATAGGAAAGTGAATAGAAAAATAAATAAATGGACACTAGTCACAGGCATATAAACTTCCCAAACATAAATGGGAACACCAGCAACAATTTAATGGCAATTACATAGACATTTTTTTTTCCATGTTTTTCCCATTTTCAGTCAGTGATTGCAGGTAGTGGGCATGGCATCAGAAGTTCTGGCGCAGGCCACGGTGGTTCCGGCGGAAGCACCGATGACGATCTAGGGGGCGCAGCCTATGGTGATATGCTCCGCCCATCTCACTTCGGCAGCATTGGTGGCAGCGAGGATGTAAGAGGAGGGGGTATTCTGCACGTCGTGGCCTCAAACAGAATCACAATTGATGGTGGGTGTGGTCACTTCAGGCACACTGTCCAAGACTGATTCGTTTTCTGTAGTTTGCTCACGTTGTGGTCATTAACAATCTTGTCTTAACATAAAGTGCACAATCTTTGCTGGATCTGAAAGGACTACTGTAAAACAAGGAATGTTTGCGTGCATTTTGATTTTGCGAATTTCGCGAGCGCCAACATTCGAGAAATTTAAATGCGTTCGAAAGTTCTGTCCTACACAATATGCATTTGATGCCAGTGGCAATTCGCGAAAAATTTGATGCTGTGAGAAAGGCCGTCGGCTCCAATTCGCGAAATTTTCATGCTGCGAATATATCATGTTTTACAGTATACGCTACGTCTGTGGTTTTTCGTTATATTAACCGGATGAAGTGGATATTTATGATCTATGACTTCCTGAGCTATCTTAGAGTAGTTTTACGTCACAGAGAGCCATCGTGTAAAGAGTGTGTGTGCATGCATCAAACATTCTGAATAGAACATGGAGTAGGACAACACCTATTTTGTCAACAATTCTTGAAGCAAGTGCACACACACACACATGTTGTGTTTACTTATTCAATGTTCTGTTATTGGCTGTAAACTTCTACTTTTTACACAATTTAGGGTGTTTTGTGTTGTATCATAGGATGCTTTGATTTTCAAATGAATATCTCTTACTTGATGTTGCATTGACTTGTGTAGGATCCATTGAGTGTGATGGCGCCCCAGGTCTGCATCATACCGGGCACCCAACATGGCCCAGCCGTGCTGGGGGAGCAAGCGGAGGGAGCATCCTCCTAGAGACAATGGTGCTTGCAGGCTCTGGTAGTATCCATGCCAACGGAGGAAGAGGTACTTTGGGACAGATGCGGTGGAGATTGAGATGTAGCAGAGTCCTGTTGTTAAGAGAACCAGAAAGAAATGAATTTTGGATATATTCCTACAGATGGATTGACCTCATACTACACATAAAGACAGACAGGCAGAAGTACAGAGAGACAGACATAGATATTTGGACAAGTACATTGGAAATGGTTAAGAGATTTGAGGGATCATTTAAATTTACCTGATTAAAAAAAAAACGAACAAAAACAGGTCATGGAAAAGAAGGTAAAAGATGTGAGACAAAGTCTGCAGCTTATACAATGTATTGAATTCATGTGAGCTGACTATTTTCTATTTCATAGACCTGTCGGCCTACTAGTATATGAAAGCCACAGTGTAAAGGATCCTAACCTGATACCTCTGATACATGTTTGTTCCTTATATAATACAGTATACACACGCACGGTTTTAGAAGAGATGGGTTAAGATTATAGATAAACGTTGCAGACATCATTACCATTGGACTTATGGTTCATGACTGCAATTTACTTCCAAAGTGTTTCTGGTTGCTTTATCACCCCATTTTGTGAATTTACAATTGTAGGCTTAACTCTATTGAGACTTTCTATTTTAGTTGAGATGAATGATATCTACCAATGTTATTCCTGAGTGCAACAGTGATAATACTCATTTTCAACAGGCAGACCAGCTTTTATCATAGAGCATGTAGGTGGCATTTTATTTCAGTGGTTAACCACAGGATGAAGGATAATCTATTCACCTACCAAATTTCAAATTTTCTTTATTCAGGCTATGGCACAGAGGGAAGTGGAGGAGGGGGAGGACGTATTGCGGTCTACTACTGGGAAAATTTCTTCATTGGACAGATGGCCACCTACGGGGGGCCCTCAAGTTCTCAGGAGCCCGGGGCCGCAGGCACCGTTTACACGTTTCGCGAGTCCTCGGAGGTGTCCCAGAGAATTGGCAGTCTTCGTGTCGACAACAATGGACAGAATGTCCGAGACGTAAGACTGGTTGTTTTCATCTTCAGTCTTTTACCTGCCAATTAATTAATTCTTTGTTGTGAAAGCTGAAAGAATAGTGTGGTGTCATTTTAACATTGTGTTTTGTCCTGTAAAAAATGATCTTTGAGCATGTACGACTATTGTTCCTTAGTTTGAAGCATTGCTGCAGACTTATGCGTTGCATTCGTGTCTGTGCAAGCATTTGACAGTCAGATATTTCCAATGAATTAGGCACTATTGATAAGGTTTTTTCACTTAGATTTCTACACTCATGCTATGTCCTGACATGATCCATTGTCCATATGTGTATAAGTAGCCATCAAATGACATACTATGTCCAGTTATGATTATGTACAAATTGTGGAGATTCAGTTGAATAGCTTGAATGATATAAAGTTGCAGGTATCGTCAAACTTACTCCGTCCTTTTGCAGATAACATGTTCCTTTATTTTATCAAACAGACTGAGGTAGAAGACTACACAAACGAAGAGAGATTGGGTGCAAAGACCTGGGTACCCGTGGTACCAAATGCCCTGGACTTCTCTCTGGAAGAAGTGACTCTCTGTGGATCTGCCCATCTTGCCTTTGAGATAACCGACAGCCAAGGATTGACATTGGAGGTTCGGAACCTTGTCGGACCTGACGTTCACAAGTCTGACACATTTGGAACCCTCCACATTGGGCCAAATCAGTTTGTGCGCCTGTTCCAGACACCGACGTACCTGCCCCTGAATCTACGGCTGTACGACGGAGGGACCCTCGTACTCCCAGATGTCGTCACCTTCCAATCCAGTCGCAGCACACTCGATGGGGCTCTAGGGGGCGCCTCGACTGCCACAGTCATCGATACCCAGCTCTCATTGGGACGAGGCGCAACGTCGCTGCCCGATGTCACGCCCAACACGGTTAATTTTGAGGTGTTGAACGTCAAGCACGGTAGCATCGTGTCAGTTTCCGACGATGATGATCTTTTCTTTCTCGAAGCAAAAGAGATCAACATATCTCCTGGAGGCCAGCTGGTTGGACGCTCCCTGTCTATTGTGGCGGATAGCATCGTGGTCGAAGATACTGGCATTTTGTCAGTAGACTACGGGGGCCCTCATTCTGTTTCCAGTCTTTCAGGTATCATCAAATCAAACCTTACTACATTTATTAGAAACTTTGGATATACAAGACATTTTAACAATAAGTTGTGACCCTTACAACAAAAGGATCCAAAGTCGCAAGAGGTTGACTTTCTGAAAATGACATGATATTATTCCCTTACTCTTCCGCTTTAATTGCATATATATATAACACGATTCATTAAAGTACTCAGTTGCAGAGATATCAATGATTTTAAAACAGCATGTCAAGTAGTCTAGGAAATCGGCATTTCGAGAAAACTGCCCTCAAAGTTTTCCTTTCGACACAATCATGATCAAGGGAAGTAAGATAGTTTCCACCTGTTTACAAGAGAAGGTATGCCCCTAGCAACCTCTGCGATGTGCATTCAAGCTTAGCACCAGTGGTCTACGCATGACCAGTCAGTAACTGGGATGCCATGCATTCACCATTAAGATCACTCCCTTGTTGCTAGGAGCAGAGTCTATGTGCTGCACTAAATCCAAATCTTCGGACACGTTTCTGCTCTGTTTAAATGCAGAAAATCATGGCCAAGAAAAATGCTAATTTCTTCCCTGTCCTTTGATCATCTACCTTCTGAATTTCAGTAGATGATAGGAAAAACATTCGACTACAAAATTATGTCAAAAACAGAGAATCAATGGTTTTGACAGATTCTGATGATCTGACTTCAAACTTGATTTTCTCGGCTCAGCTGTCAGCGACTTTTGGATCCTTTTGATGTTGCAGGTCACAATTGTCTTATTCTTTTAGTGTACCTTATCCAAAGCCTCAAAGAGTTTGATGTGTATGACTGTTCCCAGTTTAGTGTGCATTTGTTTTGATGTATCGCATTCAGTGTTTGCACATTAAAACACAATCATTTTCTTCTAAAAAAAGGAAAGGTTGATGTTAAAGGGACTGTACAGTACTGGTCGAGGTAGGGATTCATGTTTGAACATTCCTAAGTGAGATAATGAAAAGCCTCTTATGAAATATGAAAGAGCATGTAATTCTAAGAAGAATTCAACGTTTATTTGATGAAAATTGGTTTTCAAATGGCTGAGATATCCAAAAAAGTGCTAATAATAAAAGGCGACATGCCACAACTTTATTAGGGTCTCTTTGTTCCACCTTATTTTTTGGATATCTCAGCAATTTCAAAACCGATTTTCATCAAATAAACTTTTGATACCCCTTAGAACCACATGCTCTTTGACATCTCATAGAGTGGTTTCTGAATATCTCGCAAAATGTTAAAAGCTAAATCTTCACCTCGACCAGAACTGTACACACCCTTTAACCAACTCCCGTAATTGTTAATCATGTTGGAAAGGATTTGAGAAGGACCATTGTCGAGGGGTGGAACCAGTTGTGTGACTATAACTTAACATCAATAAAGAAAAGAAAAAAAAATTGTCTGTATTAAAGCACATACAAGTGCAGACAAGAATAAGCATCATCATAATCACTTGCATGAATGGTTGTCTGTTTGCTCTCCTGCCTTGGTTAGATTTTATTCCTGGTGTTGGAGGAAGCCTCGGAGGAGAAGGAGGATATGGCGTTGAAACTAACATGGAATTGAGTTTGTTGGACTACAGAAGGACAAGCTTCTCCTCACCTACACTGCCCGGTGAAGCAGGCCACTGCAGAGCCACTATAAACAACCAAGATTCCTGCATTACTGGACTAGCGCCCTCTGGTGGTGGAACACTGCAAATTAGGGCATCCGACATCATCAACCATGGAACAATAAGTGCGAAGTTAGTATGCCAGTATTGTACTGAACCATCAGTACATATATGTAGCAAATATGAATATAAGAAATATCAGAAATATATCTAGCAATATACTGATCTATGATATCAGTATACTGTTTTGTAATACACTCACAGCAAACAAGTCCATACCCATACTGAAAAACAGTCAGAATGTCAATTAATCATTGTTTGCACATCTGTCGCCAGTTGAATGGTGACAGACACAGATCATTTGCAAATATGAAAATGTATATCGTACACCGTACTCTACATCCTTATTTGAACACTTGAAATATTCTTTTTGGATTGTTTCATTGTCTGTAAAGTTAGTATTATCAATTTAATCTAGTTGCAATGAAAATCCCTGAAATTGATGAGATATTAATTGCTAATTTACAGGGTAATTGCTCTTATGGTATTAAAGTTGATGTGATGAGAAATGATTTGCGATTGCATCCACATTATAGGTTAATGTTATGGAATTGTAATGAAGAAAGATGTGGAAAGCAATGCAGATGATCCTTAATTAAACCCTGCCTACAATGGGAGTTAATCAAATCTTTTGTCAGCACCTATGAGAAACAACTTGAGTGGGAAATCAGAACTTTTAATAGCTGAAAAGGATACAAGTTTCTGTGTCAACCGGAAAGTTGTCTACAGATATAAATATGAATAAGATTTAGGGTCCAGTCTGAAAACTCAATCCCTATAATCAAAGTAAAGTTCTGATTTCTTGCTGATATGCTTGGAGTAAGAAACTTAGTAATGCCAAGTGCCTTTATCTTTCCCATTTTGCTTGTTTACTCAATCCCCAACCAAAGTGATGTTGTGATTTGTTGTTGGAATGTTTTGCAGTAGGAAACTTACATTGTAGTAACACAGAGTGCTTAATTATTTCCATATTTTATTTGTTTCACAGAGGAGCAAGCGCCACTATGCCATATATCCACTTACATTCGGGTGGAGGATCTGGGGGTAGTATCTTTCTTGTTGCCACTTCTTACATGTATTCCACAGGTAAGGCACAGCATTCTGTGAGGAAAAAATGTACCATGTCAGTTGTATCTCGATCTACGCACCAAAAGAACCTGATGGACTGTTGCCATCTGATTTCGTGACGGATGTTCTTTCACACAATTTTTGAACAACCCTGCTGCCTTCTTATTAACAAACTTCCATTCATGAGGCAAATCTCTCGTTTGAAGAAGCTACACCCCTGTAGACAATGCCAGTGTATATCTTGGCAATCAAGGACTTAAAAACCAAAGATATAAAACACCTGTTTCTTGACCCTGGCCTAATCTAAGCATCAGTGACCGCCACGGGGGGGGGGGGGGGGGGGGGGGGGGGGGGGGGGGGGGGGGGTTTGGCATGGGCTATGTAGCTCCATGGTGCGTGTGTGTGTCGACAAACTTCTACAATGCTCTCCTTCTTATTCCTGTATTTTCGTTATTTATGGGTCAAATTTTTTCGTTCGAAATTCAAAGTTCGAATTTCTCAATAGAATATAAAATCTAAAACTTTAGAAAGAATAGAGAAAATTGAGTGCACCTTGAATGGTCTGCCACAGGCAGATATCCTTATCATGCTCTTACATAATAAGACAGCTGTTGCAGTCATTAAACCCTGGCTTGGCCTCCAGGTTTGCCACGCCTGAGTAGAAAGTTATTTTGCAGTGGGCAAATACATCTACTCCCACTTCTCAAACGAGGAATCGTTAGGGGGATATAGCACCCCATCAGCTTTGTTTGGTGATGGGGTCTCGCCTAAAACGGGGGTTTGACGGCATGCAACCTCAGTTTATTGTATCAGCATGTCCATATGAATGACGTACTCTGTATATTGACTGTAAATGGACATGAAATGTGTCAAATACAAAACAAGGATAATTAGCAAAAAGAAAAAGAAGAAAATATGACATCATTCAAAAACTCAAAGTTGTAAATCTTATCCTCTGTAAATTTTAACGTCTTAGAATACTTCCTCATTTCAAAACTTTTTGGCAATTTGAGACATACCGTAGCAATATGATTTGAACTTACAAATCAAGTTGAAATCCTTTATTGCTGTATGTCCCACATGCTTGGTTGCATTTAAACTTCAGAGCTGATTTATTCAACACCGTAATTGTCTTGCGGTCACTTTAGCTGTCGAGTGAAAGTCTTCTGAAAGAATGTTGAGAAAAAAGACATGTAATGTTCATTTCGAAGAAAAGATTATGACAAATTTAGCCGTACCACAATTAGACTAGGTTTGGGAGCTGTATCAGACTTTGGTGTTGATTAGTCACATGATATTCTCGACCATTCACTGTGTCTCAAGGTGTCATCGATGCTAGCGGAGGAGACGGTTACCAGGATGGCTCCACGTACACCGGTGGTGGAGGGAGTGGTGGCATAATCACTGTTTTCTATGCAGACGGTGCTGTGGAGAACACCCCGGTGTCGTGTGGAGGGTTCGGACACCAGTCTGGCGGAGCTGGTATTACACTGCTGAGGAGGGAGGAGATGGGAAGTCTGGTCTATAATGTAGGTCTTGAATTTCATTGCATTGCAGTGCATTGAATTGAATTGAATTGAATTGAATTGAATTGAATTGAATTGAATTGAATTGAATTGAATTGAATTGAATTGAACTGAATTGAAATAAATTGAATTGAACTGAATTGAAATAAATTGAATTGAATTGGATTGGATTGGATTAGATTGGATTGAATTGAACAGGTTTTATTTTAACTGTTGAGGATGAGTCTTGAAAAATCATGGCCTAGAGAAACACTTATTCCTTCCCTTACCTTTGATCATTTACCGTCTAACTTTTGGCAGATGATAGATGAAACATTAGACTATAAAATTACATCAAAAACAGAAAGTCGATGGTTTTAACCGATTTGGATGATCTCACTTTAAACTTGCTTTTCTCAAGTCAGATGTCAGCAACCTTTGGATCCTTTTGACGTGGCAGGTCACTTATCATAATCGTTGCAGCACGCACTGCATATTTGTATGCACCTACATATAGACTACCTCGACTGCTATCATAGCATTTCAGTGCTTGTGGTGGCATTGTAACCCTAGCATTAGATAATAAAACTTTGGGGGTGACTAGATTAGAATAAAAAGGAATTTTACTCAGAGAAGTGCATATGTGATGAATTAAAGTATTCATGTAGAAACAACAGGAGAACAACAATATTGTGAAATTAGATAAGATTGAAAATCAGCCTCTCAATGATAATGTTATCCTGTTGGGACCGTAAAAGATCCATTGTCATCATGCCTAAAAATGTCGAAAGTATTAAAGTTCATTTAGGGGACGTGAATGCTTTAACAATCTTGAGGTCTTACATGTGTGTAAGTAAAGTTTTTCATGAAACTGGCATGACATTTTATGCATAAGACAACTGCCATGCAAATGATACCGCTGTCAACTGGAAAAAAAAACATGCCTAAAACTACCATTGACAACTCAATGAATTTACTTCTTGGGACGTGTAGATGTGTGATTAATGCACATTTATGTTTTATTTTTTTTAATTGCAGATTGTCGTCGAAAATTGCAATAAACAAACAGAACGATCTGCCCAACTATTCCTGGAGAACCCCTCGTTCAGTCTTGAGACCTTGATCATCAGAGAAGGAGGTAACATGAATATTCATAGGAGTCCGTACACAGGTCCATCTGACATCGACACAGGCACCATGATAGGAGATCGATCTGGCTCTGTACACACTTTTGATGGTGTCATATTAAACATCGGCACTTGCAGTTCTCCCCCCTGTGTCTTTGGGATGCAGACAGAAGTCGATCTAGCAGCCAGCGTGGTGATTGACCCTGGGAGTGTGATGCGAGTACCCTCTCACTTAACTCTGAGAGGTGGCATTACCCTGGATCTCTGTGGAGCCATTGATGGCATCCAGGATGGACGTGTTGATGTCCGGAATGGAGGTTCCTTCTTGGCAAGCTACCCAGCCGAGACAGGGTTGCTTACGACGGAGATTGGAACCCTGCGGATCAATGAGTTTCACGTATACCAAAATGGTGTCTTTCGGGCATCCTCAAGGTGTGACCCAACCAACGAGGAACTTCACCTTGATTTTGCAGTATTTGAAACACTGTTTGGAGCCCAGTTTGACCCCTCAACTTTTAACCTCACAATGGCACATCCTACACTGGAGCCCTCTGGAAACTTGCTAGAGAATATAGAATGTCCAACAAGTGGACATTTAACACTTCTGTCAGGTCAGAACTGCTCTTTGCCAACGGGATCCTTTACCTTTGAGTCTGTCACCGTCCATGGAGGTGCTTTCATCTCGTTACAAGGAGATGTCAATGGAACAATGCTGACTGAGATCACAGCTACAAGCCTGTATGTTTATCCCGGAGGAAGAATAGATGGCAATGGTGCTGGGTTAGCACACTCTCCCTCCACTGCTGTGAACTCTGGGGGCAGCCATGGTGGGTATGGTGGACTGGCTACTGAACCTCCCTTTGGAAGCATCATCAGTCCAAGGGCTTATGGAGCACCAGGATATGGATCGCCAGGGGGAGGCCAAATTATGATACAAATTCTTGACTGCATGGTGGTTGATGGCATAATTTCGGTGGATGGTGCTAAAGCAACTTCTCTTGGACACGGAGGGGGAAGCGGTGGTAGCATCCTCATCGAAACACCGTGTTTGCGAGGCTTTGGAGTGCTGTCTAGTCAAGGAGGGGATGTTTTGTCTGGTTCTGGTGGTGGTGGAAGTGGAGGCTGTATTGCTATTCATCTCAGTGAAGACAAGTATGACTTTGCTGGTTCCATTGTTGTTGATGGTGGGAATGGCTCTGAGGATGGCTCTACTGGGACCGTCTTCATACAAGATTCACGTGAACAAACTGAGCTGATCCTCTCTGGGCACACACCAAGAGCAACAAAGCTAGAACGGGCTGCATTAGGAAACCTTCGAAGAATCAACAATCTTCACATTACCTCTGGATACCAGCTAGAAGTAAGTTCAAAACTATCTATTTCAACACTACATGGAGATTCAACTGGACAAGTATTTGTCACCAGCAATGCACTCCTTGAAGTCGAGCGTGCACATGATCAACACCTTGGTACCCAATGCTCCTTTGATGTTAGTGAAAACAGCACTCTGCTTCTTCCAAACAATACTGCAATTTCGTGTTCTGTTCAACTGTGTTTGAATCTGAGAGGAACTCTGTTAGCAAATCAGCTTGTCCTTGCTAATGGTGGAAGTGCTCTAATATCTGGTGATCTCCAAGTGACCTCAATTGACCTCAGACGAGCAGCATCTCTTCACGTTCTTGATGGAGCAATTGTAGGTCACATGAGTGAGACCCAAGCACTTAATGTGAGCAGCGTTCAAATTGGAGTACAGGCACACCTCAGTGTGGGAGGAACTCTTACCGTCTACACTCAGGAGTTGCAAATACGAGAAGACTCGATGCTGACTTCCGATCTTCCTCCCGCTGCAGATTCTGCATCATTCTCTATCTATTGCAAGGCGGCCTTCATCTCTAGAGGTGCCGTTGTTTCTGTCGACTCTCAGGGCTACGAGGATGGCATTGGAAGTCCTCCAGACTCAAGATCAGGAGCTAGTCACGGTGGCCAAGGGGGTGCATTCAGTGGTTCAGTAGGCAACACATATGGGGCCGGTCAATTACCCCGAGAGCCTGGAAGTGGTGTCCGAGCTGACAATGGCATATCTACACGAGGAGGAGGTGCTGTCATGTTGCAGGTCGAGGGGTATTTGGTGCTTGATGGTAGGATATCTGCCAATGGTCAGGATGGTTTTCCTGATGTTGGAGGAGGATCTGGAGGAAGTATCTCACTGATGGTCGGAGGAGACTTCAGTGGTCATGGAAGTGTTAGCGCTAATGGAGGAGCAGGGAGTGGCAGTTCTTCATCAGGAGCTGGAGGAGGGCGAATTGCGATCTCTTCTTCCCAGAGTGCAGGATTTTATGGAGTTCTAACAGCATTTGGTGGGGTGGGTAAAAGCAATGGTGCTGCAGGAACAATCTACATCACTAACTCATTAGCAGATACAGCATCTTTGACTGTGGACAATGGTGGAGCGGCAACAAGCAGCGTGACTGTTTTTGATTCCTCAGAAGATCACACTTCCTTAGACATGCTTGTGATGAAAGGAAATGCTCAGCTCCAGCTGGAGACCCCTCCCAGTGCAAGGATCACAGTTCGAGAACTGGACGGGGACAGGACCTGCGCCATCCACATCGTTGATGATCAGAAACTATTTCTGGCAAAGACTCAAGCCACAGCCACAACCTACTATCTCTCCTGTGCAGTTACCATTGAAGAGCATGCAGAACTAGCGCTGCCACCTGTAGTCTACATTAGATCGTCACATGCCACAGACACTTCGTTAAGACTCTCCGGCCGCTTGACTGACGTGAGTTCTCTCACCATTGGTGCAGGTGCCAGCGTGTTGATAGATCACACAGCCCACACCGCTGCCTACGGTAGTGGAGGCGAATACCTCTTTGTAGATCCGCAGGGAACACTATCAGTTAGTACAATTCAGTTGCATGGTCATTCAGAGCTTGAATGTGCACTCTCAACCAGCACAGCTGTTCGTCTCATTCTCGTGTCAGAGCTTCATGTCAGGTATGGGGCTTCGATAAGGGGCGGGTGGCTTCAGATCACAACACCGATCCTAGACGTGGAATATGGCGGGCAAATCTCAGGTGACGGAGGTGGCTACGAGTCTGGACAGGGTCTTTGTCCAGGTGTGTCTGACCCAGGCAGTGGCTCAGGTGCTTGTCATGGTGGTGCTGGGGGTACCTCCTCCAGCGGTGCAAGCACATCCCCTCTGGTCATAGGGAGTCTGTACGGCACAAAAGAGTTTGGAAGTGGCGGAGGTGATGGAAGTAGTGGGACCGGAGGAATAGGTGGAGGCCTGGTGTCCATAGAATCAGAACATTTAAGACTAGATGGTACCATCAGTGTCGATGGCCTTTCTGCAAATGGTACGAGTGGTGGTGGCAGTGCAGGAGCGCTTCACATATCTACACAGTCAATGTCTGGGTCAGGATCAGTGAGGGCTGCAGGTGGGAGTGGGGGAGATGTTGGTGGCGGAGGTGGAGGAGGGGGCCGGGTTGCTCTCTTCCTAACTTCAGAGAGTCAATTTACTGGCAGCTTTATTGTTCATGGTGGCAGCGCTGCAGTGAACAACCAAGCCGGAGCTTCAGGCACTGCATTCGTTTGGACATCGTTGGGAATCACTACCAGGAGAGAGCTTTACATTGACAATGATGGTGCTCTTTCATCCTCGCCACTTCTGACCGTACTCAATGAGACGCTAGAAGAACCCCACGTTTTCTCGAAACTCAGCGTACGCAATGGTGTTATCTTGCAAGCAGTAGGAGAGGATGTTGCCATGGTTGTAGACATCCTGGATAGTGATTCATCATGTACCATTGACGTCCACGATGGCATGATCCTGAGCATCGAGGCACAGCAACACAGCTCAATCTTTCACTGCAGCTTTGACGTTGAGTCGGACGGAGAGCTGAGACTTCCATACAGTGTCATGTTCATGGGGCCTAGCAATCAATTTTCAGGTAAATTCTGCATAAGTTATGTATGCTACTGGTATTCATTTATGTAATTTATAAAATTCTCACGGAAACTCCTAATATGTAAACTTTTCAAAAGCAATCTATCCTCCTGTGATCCGACTCAGGAAACATGGAAGAACATATTATAGAAAACTTTAGGATTTCATATTTCCCAACGGCTTGAATAAAAATCTTAGTGTACTAATAAAGAAATATCAGGCTTCTACAAGGGCACCTTCCAAATTTCAATATATATTGGTCAGTTCTGCACTCATACAAGTAGCAATGTATGACAAGTCAGACATGGAAAAAAAATGCATATTTAAAGTGTGTTTTTTTTTCAAACAAATGATTCTAGTTCTCGAAATATGTCAATTCTCATTGTGTATTCACACCTTCTGATCAATACAACAAAATAAGTAGTAGTAATACTTTCTTGTCCATCCTGCACAACACAACAATGTAACGTCTGTATGTCCTTTGCACCTCATGAGATAGTCAATGCATTGTTTGTGTGAACTCCCTAACCTGCAGGAACCTTGACAAACATGTTTGAGCTCATCGTCGGTCCCAGCCAGACGCTTTCCCTCTCACCCCTTGCTCGCACAGCGGTGAATGTCGGGGGCGAATACACATTCATCTCGGAGCGTGGAGTCTACAACCTGGCATCTCTTGTCATCCAGGAGCACGCAGTTCTTTCCTTTGACACCTCTGTGGCGGCAGATCGACCAGCCAGGCTGTCTGTGGGACAGCTGCAAGTGGACTATGGGGGCGTCCTCCGGGTTCCCTCCTTAATTTTGGAGGGCAACGAGATTGCTCTGCATCCAGGAGGTTCCATTGATCTGACAGGGGGAAGTGGCAGCTTCTCTATGGAGGGACCAGGTGCTGGGGCGGTATGTCCATCAAAACTTCCCTTGCAAAGCACATTTTCATCGTACCTAGTTCATGTTGTTGATAGGTACTGTAGTTACAGTTGTAGTTGGTGAAGGCAGAAGACGTGGATTCGATCCATTTAATTTCCCAATGTGCTCACTTTTTTGCCGCCATAAGCTAAAATAGTGCTGTTTCCAAAGTTTGAATCACTGTTGTGTGCTTTTCTGTTGTTTGCCTTCCACTAAATAACAAAACTGTACTATTTATTAGTGATACTCTTAACAAATTAACAGACCTTATTCCCATGCAAAGATCACCATTTAAGTTAATATCCCAGACAGCCTCCGATCAGTTTGAACAGTTTAACAGCTTTAATGATTAGATATCTGTAACATGCCTAAATGACTTTTCTGTTGTTGATATTGCTCTTTGCTAGAACGGGACTGGTGGAGGACATGGCGGCCGCGGAGGGTCACGAATGGGTGAAACGCTTCCTGGTGGTCCGGGGTACGGGGACGTCCTCAGACCCGACGTTGGGGGCAGCAGGGGAGGTGATGGGACTGTAGGACATGGAGGAGACGGTGGAGGATTTCTATCAGTCACTCTGAGCGGATCGGCATCAATTGATGGTAATGGTTAAAATGTGTTCAGTACAGGGTTTGCTGGTGTTATCATTGTCCAACATCTTACTTACTGTCCATTCTTTTCCATGACATTTGCTCCTGGGACAATTGCTCCCACGAAATATCTGCACACTAAACAAACATACAACCAAACATACAATTTGCCATTTTTTTAAAATAAAATTTCATTCCTCGTAAGATTTCATCTGTATATACAATTATTAAACTCTAAAGCTGTAATCTGTTATACAAGTTCATAGTTTATTCAAAAGCTTAGTTCTACACAATGTTTATTGTGTGAGGTCAAACTGACTTTCATCTTCGTGTTTTTTATTTCAAATGTTTATGATGAAGACAAGAATCTTAAACTGTACGTGCCACACACAAATGGTAAAGAGTCTATGGTATTACGTGTCTACTTTGCAGACTCCTTAGGTCTAGGATATGTACAGTACAATATCTATACACACTATTAGTATATTCATTGGTTAATTGTTGTATGTAGCATCTAAGTCTTTTTTCTTTTCTAATCAAATGTAAAACATTAATTTGATATAAATGATCATATAGTGGTGTCACATTCTAATTAAGTTGATAGTGCCAAATTAGTTCTGATAGGTATGATGCAATAGATATTCATAGCAATATTCTGTTACCACCTTAAAGCAAAAGAACAAATGTAAATTTTGTTTGCACAGCAGGGTAAGCAAAATTTTTTACAACTTTTTCAAGTTCATCATGTCATATAGAGCAAAATAAAGCCTTTCCAATGATACCTCACTAGTCATCATACATTACAAGGAATATTCTTGAAGTTATGATCAAAACTATCTCATGTTATCTTATTATTTTCTTTGTTTGTTTGTTTTTAGCAGTTCAATCCGAAATATCTCAAATTAGCAAATACGGAGTTAACTCGTTTTTGCAATCAAACTCTTTAAGTGTACTCTGTCTGTCCACTTTGTCAGGTTTGATATCAGTGAATGGGGGATCAGGTACTGGAGACAGCGGAGGAGGTAGCGGTGGAGGGATGTACATCCAGGCCCAGGACGTGATTGGTGTTGGTACGATACGTGCCAGAGGAGGGGCTGGAGCAGGCGTCGGTGGTGGAGGATCAGGGGGAAGAGTAGCACTCTACATGCAGAATAGGTTCATTTTTGTTTTGTTTTGTTTTATTTATTTGTGTGTGTGTGTGTGTGTGTGTATGTGTGTGTCATTGGTTGACTGATGTAAAAGCTCTGAGTTTCAATTGGACTAGAGAGTTTGTCAGTCACCATGATTATAATCTTTATAGAGGGAAGGCATAGTTTAGAAGGTTGCAACTGACTGGTCCCAGTGTGTTTGAAAGTAAAAAATGCTCCAAATAAAGAATGTAAATGATGTATTTTATGAAGAGGTACTGATGTTTCAAATTCAAATTCCTTACCCCCTCAAAGAAAGCGAAAAAGAAAAAGGAAGAGTTATTGGAATGGTGAGCTTCGTTAGGAAGTATATTTTTGAAACCATTAGTACAACAGTGTAGCTGTGTGCTGACTGTAGGAGAATCTTCCCTCAGATTGCTTAAGTCTGTTTTGTTTCATATTGTTTGACTCTCTGCTCTTGGATCCAATATCCAACATGGTACAGTGTACATCTTTCCCATTTCAATGTTATATCCTACTTGAAATTCTCTTTGTATAATTCACCAGGTTCAGTTTTGCTGGTGACATTGACCTAGCTGGAGGCAACAGTGAAGTCAATGAGCCACAGACTTACAGTGGAGCAACTGGAACTCTCTATGTCACCGACAATCTGGTTGGGATCCCAAGGCAAAGACTTGTGGTTGATGGCCGACGGACGAGCAGCACCCCAAAGCAAGCTTCTACCATACTCGTATCTGATTCTGGAGACTTTGAATTTGATGAAGCAGATATAAGAGGTAGGCCCCCTATTATTCTAAACTTATTCTGCACTATCGTGTAACTGGTAATCATTCATATGCCGTAATATTAACTTGGCTGATGTATTGCAGCAACATAGGAACCATTTTGCAAAATTCAGCTCGTATACCGCAGTGGTTTTTTAGGTGAAATGTAAGTAGAAATGATGAGAACATTGCCTAGTTTGGCTGCATTTGAGATGTGGTTTGTGTGGGCTGTAAGGTTATGGTGTTAAAAGCCAAAGAAGCTTAAGCTTTTCAGGATAATAATGATATGTAGTGGCTACTAGTGTAGCACACAGGTCAACTTTTCAGTGCTCATGGCGCTGATTTTTTGATGATCAAAAACGGAATACAAATTGAAACATCTCACAGGAGAAAACTCCGATGACCATTGTGTGTACCTGGGAAATTTTCTCTTGTATACAAAATGGATAACTTTGCATCCAGCCTGATTATGTTGTGAAATGCTTTGAGTAAAGAAGCGAATTGATTGAAAGTAAGGCGTTTCTATTCATTTGTTGAATAGGGTATGCCATCCTTGAACTTGAGTCCTCATCAGCAATGGCTGTTGGCTCCCACCTTGGGGACAAGTCTGCCACAGTCTTGGTTAAGGATGGACAAGTTGTGCAGGTCGACACATCATTCCAGAGTGATGAGCATTCGGTGACTCAGTGGAACTTTGAGGTCGAGCAAATGGGAACACTCACCTTCCCTGCCAACCTCTCAATCGATCAAACTTCACTGAAAGCTGCTGGAAGATTGGCCGTGGAAAATATTGCAGTGGAAAGCGACGGTGTGCTGCAGTTTACAAACTCTAGTTATGTCGTTCGACGCAATGGAACCGGCTTTGTGCCTGTCTCCGATCCCGGCGAGTACTTTTTTACATCCCTGACTCTGAAGCGAGATGCCGTATTCAGCACCGAAGGGGGCCTTGTATTGAGGGGAGGACTCTTGCATCTCAAGAGAGGGGCAGAGATTGAGTCAGACTTCTACCACATTCAGACCAGTGAGCTTCATGTAGAGGATGGAGCACAGATCAGCGTCACAGGTCGGAGTCAAGAGGAATCGCTGGCTGAAGGATGCAGTGGCGGTGGCTACGGCGGTCCAGGAGGACTGGCAGATGGTGTAGATTCTTCTCGTGCCTCTCCATCATTTGGGACCATCTACAAACCTACCCTGCACGGAGTGCGAGGAGGCGCTGGTTCCGGAGGCTCTGGGGGAGCTACAATCCTGGTAGCGAGTGACAACATCAGAGTGGATGGCGCACTGGTTGCCAATGGGGCAGCCTCGGATGAGGGTGGGGGAAGTGGTGGATCCATATGGCTCACTGCTGGACGGTTACTCACTGGAACAGGCCACATCTCTGCAGAGGGGGGCCCTACCAGCTCATCACTTTGTGGGAGTGGTGGTGGTGGACGCATTGGAATCTACGCCTTGTCTTCCTTTGAATACTCGGGAACCTACAGTGCTGCAGGTGGTTCCGGTGCAGGTAGCAAAGGGGGTCCAGGATCCATATACCTTAATTGGTATGGCGGTGAAGGCTCTGGTTACCTGGAGAAACTCATAGTTGACAACAGTAACCTCCAGACTCATCTGTACTTCACTCTGAATGAGACCTGGACTGCAGGCTCTCTTGATACCCTAGAGTTGAATGACAACGTGCTGTTTCAGATGCTTGATGATAACCTCTCAAGATCCCTTGATCTCAGGAGGGTCGTCGGAGATGGCACCGGTCTCCTGCACGTTCACTCTAACCACATTGTTCTCTACGAGCAGACTCTTGGAGAAAATCAAACACACGTCACAACCAACGTAAACCTGGAGATTGACCAGGGCGGGGTCATCACTTTCTCACCCCTGACCTTCATTGCAGGTCAAGGGTCAGTTCACACTGCTTTAGATCTAAAGGGCAGCATGCTGGGAGTGCATGACCTTGTGCTGACGGAGGGTCGCACTCTGAAGGTTTCTCCATCGGCCATGTCGAAGTCAGAAGTAGACTACAACGTGACGGCTGGTGTATCAGGTGAATTCACATTCGGAAGTGTCGTGCTGTATGCAGGAAGTCAATGGTACTTTGAGACTGACATGGGGGCCGTTCTTACCGTTGGTTCCCTGGATGTGAAATTTGGAGCAACCCTGTCCGCAGATTTCATTGATGCTGAGGTATCATTTCTGGACATGGAAATTGGGTCGAAGATGACGTGTTCTGGAGAAGATCGGCCAGACTCCGCGCTGTCTGAGACTGCTGGGAGTGGGCAAACCTCAGCCAGTGGCGACTCCGGTGCGGGACATGGATCCTTCGGCGGGATTGGGCTCAACGATGACGTTCTTGGAGGACATGCTTATGGCTCCCTCTACTGGCCAACCAGAAGAGGTAGCGATAGTATCGCCGGTGGAGGCAATGACAGAGGAGGCAAAGGAGGAGGTGAGAGTGCATGCTTCTTTTAAGCCACAATGTTGCAAGCAACACTGTCAAATGCGATGGAAATGTAACGTTTTGAGAGAGTCGTTTTCAAACTGAGCACTATATGGAGTGGTTTGTACTGATTTCAATTGAGAAGTGATAAAAAGCAGGCATCCATTCAACACAATAGAATTAATGCATAGATATCACATTTACTTTGAATAGTTCAAAACCATTGATGTGTCTAAGACTTATACTAACACTCGTGTAAATGTCTGATCATTACGAGGTCACTGGTACAGGTTTGTATAAGAGTACTATAGGAACTTTGCACAGCAGCTACCAGTATATACGTAGGCCTTCCACCAAGTCATACACAATACATTATGACAAAGCTAGTGGGCTTTGAAATTAGTGTTCAGTGTCATATCTTATGAAATACAAGATAGTGTAAGGTCAGCTGATTGAGTTCTATGTCTCAAAAGTTTCATGTCAAAATTCCAAAAGGCTGATACCACGAAGGGCACTGATATTATGACAAGCATTCAAAATTAAACAAGATTTTAATAGAGTATCTGAATATAAGAACGACCTAAGTCCATGTAAGACCATTTCGAGTAAACTTAAAATAAACTTCATATCTTTTTTATTTGTCCAATAATATTCTATTCAATTGTGATGGGAAGGCAACGTTGTATATACAAATTAGAAGATATACATTGTATTATAATGACAGTTAGCATCTACATTAATTGTGGAGAGGCCATTTTGTGTGATGGATTTGGGTTGTTCTTTGAATCATATGGACTTGGGTCATTCTTTGAATCATAAACATGATATTCTGCTATAGAGATGAGAGAAGGATGAGAGAGGGCGCTATAATATGAATGTAAGAATGACCCAAGTCCTTCATTTTTACATTCATATAAGATTTAATTCATTCATTTCAGGCACTTCCGGGGGTAATTGGGATTTATCATTTATACACAAGATGAGTCCATGTACATGTATAAGCTACAATTTCCCATGTCAAATTGAATTTGGCCAAAAATTGGACTTGGGTCGTTCTTATATTCAGGTCCTCAATTCAATGCCACATAATGTGTGTATTCATCACATCATAGTTGTTTATATGGTATTACTTGTGGTGCGTGTGTATGCTTTCGTGTGATTTGTATTCACTTAAATAACTAAAGTGTGTCTATATACATGTGACAACAAATCTTTTCCCAGGAATCGTGCATCTGCTATCTGATGAAGCCATCATTGATGGCGCCCTCTCTGCCAGCGGGGGTCCAGCCGTAGCAAACAATGGTGGCGGTGCTAGTGGAGGAAGCATCATTGTGCAGGCTGTCTCCTTGATAGGTAATGCAATATGGCAATGCTGAAATTCAGTGTCAGAGTAGAAAGCAGTCACTGTGGTTTGATACCAGAATGGGTCTGTACAGTACTTGTAAAATGTTATTAAAAGGTGTGTATTTGATAAGTTTTCTTTCCTGTAATTGATGTTATTTCTGTGTTATTTTTACTACATTGTTATATGTATGTGCACAATATCTGATATGGCTTTTACTTTGTTTGTACATCGTACATACAGTATTCATCATTACTCAATTAGAAATATTTCATTTTCAAAAAAAGATTGACTTTTTCTCCTAAAATTTTCCATTCTATTTTGTCCTTGCCTTGTTTTTTACTCCATTGATATTTGAAGCTGGGATTATTCAGCTTTATTGTGAAATACATACTAGGTACTCTGATATAAAAATGTTTTCTCTTATATTTCAATGTGTAAGGCTTTATAGTTAGTCAATTCATTTGAGTATCTTTTTTGAATAATGTTCATCACATTTCTCTTCAGGGAGTGGTGAAATTGCAGTCACTGGAGGTGCTGGGCTTGGCAGTGGTGGGGGTGGTGCTGGTGGAAGAATAGCTATATATACCAACCTGACCAATGAGTTCTATGGCTCATATAATGCTGGTGGTGGATCAGCCAAGGATGAGACAATGGTTCCCAGAGGAGGAGGCAGTGGGACTGTGTATCTATGGCAACCAAGGAACAGCTTTCCATACCAGATCCTCCAAATTGATAACCAGAATCGCCTTCATTCTCAGTTTGTGACTCTCGACGAGCAACGGGAAGTTTACGAATTTGATGAAGTTCACCTGCCGCGTCACTCGTCGCTAGATGTCAATGAATCTGTGTGGGCCAATATCGTGATTCACAGAGTGGTCGGTGATCGCACGGGCCTGATCCAGTCTCACCATGGCCAGAGATTCCTCCTCGAGGTTGTTGAGTCGATCCCAACGGTCAGCAAAATTCCTTGCAACTTTGTCATTGATGACCAGGCAGAGATGGTGTTTGCGCCTACCTTGCACGTCCTCGGTCTTGGTGTGCCCAACTCCGATGGCAGAGAAGCTTCCCTGAATGTCGACGGAAGATTGACTGACGTTGTTGACATCGTTGTAACCCAGCATGCGACAGTGCTGTTCCGAGCAAATGCCCACACCGCAAAACGGGAGAATGGAGAATACGTTGAAGTCAATGCTCCGGGCAACTTTACATTTGGAACGATTCAGCTTCTCACAGAGTCCACAATGTACTTTGCTGCAGATCTTGGTATGCGCTTCCAAGTAGCAGAGCTTCATGCACGCTACGATTCAGTGATATCCGCTGAGCACATTGAACTTGAAACATCCTTTCTTTACATTGAGGATGGCGCTCTTTTGACTTGCTCTGCTGCAGATAGGCCAGAGGATACTGTTTCTTCCATCAAAGGTCAAGGTGGGGCAGCGACTTCCGCATATGCTGCTGGTGGGGCGGGGCATGCAAATGCTGGTGGCAACAGCTATGTTGATGCAACCACCGTGGGTGCGCAAGGTGGCCATCCTTATGGGAGCATCTATGAAGCACAAGAGCGGGGAAGTGATGGTGGTGCGGGTAGTAGTGGTCAGGAAGGTGGAAAAGGTGGCGGGTTCATGAAGATCACTGTTGGTGCTGAGTTGAGGCTTGATGGAGAACTTCGACTGGATGGATCCGATGCGGAACAGGGCACCGGAGCAGGCGGTGGCAGTGGAGGGTCCGTGCACCTTCTGGTGAGTCATCTAGATGGGTTAGGATCTATCACCGCCCATGGTGGCAGTGGGGATGGCATATCATCCGGAGGGGGCTCAGGAGGCAGAATATCGGTTTACACCACTAGTGTCAACAATTTCCAAGGATCACTGGATGCCCATGGTGGAGAAGGGTACTCAGGAACAGTTACAGCTAGCCAGCAATTTCACGGCAGCCCAGGATCTGTATATCTCCACGACAGTCCGAATGGCTATCCATACACAAAACTTTATGTCAATAACCTAGATCGATCTTGGGTCCACTACTTTATCCTGAGAGAAACCAATGTCTCCCGGTATTACTTTGATGAAGTGCACCTCACCAACAGGGCTTCCTTGCAACTGCTGGACAATGACAGTGAACAAGAGCTTGTTATACACCATATCATGGGAGACCTGACAGGGCTCCTCCACATCCAGAACCGTCAAAAGCATTCCTATGATGTCATAGAGGGTGAAGTGACGACCATGAAGCTGCCGGTCAATCTTCAGATCGACCCCGAGGGAGTGGCTGAAATGGCAACCACTGCTGACGTGGTTGGCCTCGGAGATCCTGCTTTCAACTGGAATGGCCAGCTGCTCGGTGTTAGGAACCTGCGGATATCAGCCGGAAGGGCAGTGACCATAGGAGCTCACGCTCATACCGCCCTCATGGTTGACAATGAGTATGTGTTCCTTGATGCTCCAGGTACCTTCCGCTTCTCAAGTCTTGAGTTTGGGTCCGAGACTACCATCACCTTTCCTCGACCTTTGGGGGTCACATTCACAGTCGGTTTTTTGGTACGTACACTTACATGCAACTGAGATAATGCACAATAACTGTTTTCAATGATTACATATTTCAAACTCACAATAGTCAACATTAATTTTGCTTATAACAGAAACCACTTCAGCTTAGAAATGAAAGAATGGGTTATAGTCTTATGTTATTGCCCAATCAGGATATCAACCTAGGAAAAGTGTTAGACACACACAGTGTTTCCCAATAATTAATGGTGCAGCGATTTCCGCGGGATGGGTAAAAGTTTGCGCCCCCGGAGGTGAGAAAAAAAAAAATTGCTGGAGTACCTATAGACGTAGAAATCTATGAGAAGTCTAGAATAATTTATGCCCTTTGTTCCTTAACTGGAATGTCAATGATGGCCTTGTAAATGTAAAAATTGGAGGTAAACAGTCGATGTGAAGTAAGAACTATTGCACCCCCAAAATGGAATTTGATTGGGTTGTCAATGAAATTTGACATTCAGTGTATTTTATTCACTTGATGAACATGTGCTTCCAAAAACAGGACATCAAGTGGGCATCCATCTTCAGCGCAGAATATTTCAACATCACCTCGTCAGACTTCAACCTTGAGACGGCTGCCACCCTCGATTGCCAAGGGCGTGGCCTCGAGGATGACAGCCCTGGCATGGGGCACTACCTTGGAGCTGGGGCGGGGCATTCAACAACAGGTGGCTCTGGTAGGTTGCTTTGGCTACGTTGTATGTCTTGATCCGTATTGGCAGGAAAAACTAATCACTGTACTGACTAAACTCACTGTAACTCTCCAGACAAATTGATTGAAATTACCTACAAATGGAAAGGAGAAATAAACATTCAAGACAAATTTTAGTCAAGTATGGTTTCATTATTTCCTAATAAAATAAATGTAGGTTGTAATTTTTTTATCCCAACTTCCTTATATTTACCTTCTACTTTTATTAGAATGACCTATCAATCTGTAGTGGCAGTAATAAAATGTGGGTACATTTAATTCACTCACATGTAGCTTCAGATGGAAGCAGAGGTGGCAGTGTGTACGGCTCGCTGTATGAACCGACCGACACGGGAAGTCAGGGTGGGATGAATCGCCATGGCAACCCAGGACCGCGAGGAGGAGGACACATACGTCTTCGTGTGGGTTCCATCCTCCATCTTGATGGCATTCTGAATGCAGATGGTCTTGATGGTGACTCAGGAAGTCGTGCAGGAGGCGGAAGTGGTGGTTCGATATGGGTGTCAACTGGTAATTACGTGACAGTCTGTTTTTTTCCTTGTGTTCATTTGTTTTCATGTTTCATAAGTCTTCAGATATTGATTATGTTTGCCTTTATATCATGTATCCAAATTTGTTTGTGTGTATGATTATGTATGTACTGTAATCATTGTGGAGCATACTTGATATCATGGTTTGAGAAAAAGTGCAATGTATTCTCATAAATGGACAATTACAACTCAAACAGAGCATGTTGCAGTGTTCGATAATGAGATGACAGTTCTGGCTATCGGCTCTTTTGATTTCTCAAAAAATAGATTGAGGCAGTGAAGGCATTTTTCCACAGTTATACATCTCATTCAGGCTGCAGTATTTGTACACCTCTACCAAGACTGTGCTCTAGTTGTATAAAGTCTACTTGCTTGATGTATAAAGCAATTCCTACACATGAATTTGATGGCTTTCTTAAACATTATAATTATGTCCAATTAAGGTAACTTCAGAGGCCATGGTTGGGCCACTGTGTCAGGTGGACAAGGTGACGGATCGTCTGGGGGTGGCGCGGGTGGTCGCATCGCAGTGCACATATCACAGAAAGATGAATACCGTGGTGCCCTGGTAGCTCTTGGTGCAGGTGGCACCGATGGTAGTGGTGACGTTGGCGGTACAGGCACCGTCTATGTGGAGGAGTACAAGAATGGCACGGTGTACACACGATTGTACCTGGACAACCAGAATGTGGTGCCGGCTAAAGAATTTGTCTTGACCGAAAGCAATCCTCGGATCCTCTATGAAGATAGCGTCATGCACAGCAATGCACCGTTTGCTTTCGATGAAGTCACCATACAAGGCGGGGTCAGTATTATCAGTATTTGTGTCAATGGTACATTGTGTCTATTTGAGTAACAATATATTCATGTTTTCTTCACTCATTAAATGGAATATGTACTCATTGATGATTGATACAAGGTTTCTTCATTTTCTGGATTTCTATTGAAATATTTCATGGTTATATACAATGTACAAGGGTTTTACAACTTCTGTCCTAGTCAATGATTATAACAAAGAATAATGTCACTTCTTACAGAACATAATATGTATTACTTTTATGTATTCATTCAAATTGACATAAATCTGAATGTGCATACCAAATTCAATCTGAATTGAATCTGATTTCAAATGTAACTGAATTCCAAATGTATCCTCTCTTCAGGCGGTGTTCCAACTTGCTCCATCTGGTCATGAAGATCCTTCTTTGGCCATCCTGACAGTACTTGGTGATTCCACTGGCCTCCTTGACGTCCTGTCCAATCAGACATTCTATGTGGAGTACACTGCAGCCGTAGAAAGACGCTCGGTCCCACCTATTAACTTTCGCGTGAGCCATGGTGGCCGGGTCTTCCTCCCTGCTGACTTTCGCATCATCGGGGACCGGAGCCCTCCCTTTTTCCTGGATGGCCAGATGATAGGAGTGTACAACCTGACGGTGGGTGAAGATAGGGAGTTTGCACTTGGACGTCACGCCAGCAATGCTCAAATCAACAATGGCTCCTTTGTGTCTCAGCCATCTGAAGGTAATGTGGTTCTTGGGATAAACATATATACACAAGATACAAGAATGAAAGCTAAAGTACACTGTGCCTCTTCATATTTCTCAAGAAAACACTTTTTTTTTCTCTATCATATTTGTCTACTAAATTACATCATTCACATATTGCAGAGGAGTTGACTGGTGCAACTACGTCTGCATACTCGAGTTCTAATTGTGTTTGCCGACGTGAAGAAATGTGACAGTGTGTTTTAAACATTCTGTGTTAATAATATATTTTTTAAGAATAAGCCTAAGAAGTTTTACAGATACCTTTGTTTGGACAGTGGCAGTGTTTTAAGCGAGTGTATGTGGCATACATGTATATGATAACCTTTTTCCTCTCTTTATGAGCTGACTTAGATATATAACATTTCCAGATGATGTCCGTGGGCACCCATATGGCTATAGCAATAAGAGAGTATATTGTACAATGTAAAATATGTTTCATTTCGATTTTGCTCATTCTAAGCCTTTGAAATATGTTTATTTCTGTTCTGAATTTTGCAGGTCAGATTCGAATGGGTCATCTCGAGTTGGAGTCCAGCGCGCGACTGACGTATCCAGCCGAACTGAGCATGGACGCAGCTAACATCATCATGCACTACCAATCCTACATCACGGCTGAAGCCCTGCACTTGAGGGTCAATGACCTGTCAGTTGAAGGAGATGCCCGTTTGGAAGTATCAGGGCGGGGCCCCACTGCGGGCCAAGGCCCCGGAGCGGGCACCGGCGATGGAGGTCACTTCTATGGAGCCGGCCACGGTGGTTATGGGGTGGAGCCAATTTGCAGAACTATACAACTGGTAAGAAGTTTGGCAATTAGGCGAGTTCCTTTATCACTTTCAGCCGGGGTAATACTCTCATTCCGAAGATATGAAATGGCATAAAGTTTACCATTGTGCTCTCATTGATTTAACATTTTAAGTGATTGACTTTCCACCTTTTTGTTCCTACTAAATGCCAGTACTTTTTAACTTTCGTTAATAGAATGAGCATGTGATATATTATGCAAATCATCATCATTTTTTGTTTCATGATTACTGTCTTAGTCTGTTCAGTTTGTTAAATGCATGAGAAAAAAAGATTTCTTTTTCTGTGGTTTCTTCAGTTATATGAGTGACATCCAATTCACCATCCTGAATGAACTCTAATATTGAACTCTCTCTATCCAAACTGTCTTAAAACCACAATTTCCAAAGCAATGCAATAAAGATATTGCTTCACTAGTGAAGAATGGATTATTGAAACATCTACAAAGTTTGAAGAGACTGTATTGGATGTTCTACTGATTTCTCCCTGTGCATTCAGGATTGCCGTACGGCTCATATATATCTCCTTCGCATCGTGGAAGTGGCGGGGGAGGCAGCGAAGGCGGCAGTGGGGGAAGCACCATCAGACTTGAAGTAGGCAATGAGCTGCACGTCGACGGATCCCTGCTAGCAGATGGTGCAGACGCAGGCGGCTCCGACGGCGGTGGTGGGAGTGGCGGAAGCGTCTGGGTATCGACACTGCGGTTCTCTGGCCACGGCACACTTTCTGCGAATGGAGGGCACGGCAGCGGACGCGGCTTTGGTGGTGCGGGCGGTCGTATAGCGGTGCACGTATCATGGCTTAGAGAATTCTCTGGTGCCTATACCGCCCTTGGTGGGCTTGGAAGAGCAGGAAGCGGAACAGACAGCGAAGAGAATGCTGCTTGTGGAACCGTCTATTACACGGACACCAACCAGGGACTGACCCATCGGCAAGCATTCGTAGATGCAAACAACAACACTCTCTGGGAGGATGGCTTTACCAAGCTGTTTCTTGACAACCAGAATCGCAACCGTCTCTTGCCAACTGTCATCGAAAATGACAATGGCACTCACTTCTACGAGTTTGATGAGGTAGAGACTGTGAATCATGTCACTCTGTGGCTATCTGAGACAGATGCGATCCTTGTGGTCCATAGCTTTGTCGGTGATCGCACAGGCCTTCTCCATCTCAGGCCTGGACAAACAATGTACAACGAGTTTGTCGAGTCAGAGAGTGGCATTTCCGTTGCTCCTGTCAGTTTCCTCATAGATGACGGAGCTGAGGTAATTTGTCCCTCCACCTTCATAATGCTGGGTACGAGAACTACGGTACTGGGTCGCTTAACTGGAATACTGAACTTGTTTGTTGCAGCAGGGGCAGATGTGACGTTTACGTCAACAGCCACAACTGCCTTGCTTGCAGGAAATATCTCAATCAGTCAAGTTACAGTGCAGAAGGATTCCAGTGTAGATTTCCTGGAAACGGAAGATAGCTTTACTTTGACAGCTGGCAAGTTTGTGATCAAGTACCACGGCCAGGTAGACATGAACAGGGGAAATATCCACACAGGAGATGCAGTAATTGAAAGTGATGGTAACTTGAACCTGAATGGAACCGGATTTGGCCCGGAACTCGGTCCTGGTCGAGGCTGGACCAACGGACAGTTTGTTGGTCTTGGGGCAGGCCACGGTGGAGCCGGTGGAGCACCTGAGCCAGATGAAGGCGGTAGCTTCTATGGCTCTCTGTACCAACCACTGCATCTGGGAAGCGGTGGAGGAAATGGTACGGGAGTCGGAGGATCTGGTGGTGGGAAGCTACACTGGAAAAATGGCAAGACGATGGTGATCGATGGCTTTATCTATCTTGCAGGATCAGATGGTGAAGGTGGCAGTGCTGGGGGAGGTAGCGGAGGTGGAATCCTGATAGAAGTCACAGACTTTGCCGGTCATGGTGAGATCAACACTCAAGGGGGCAATGCTGCAGCTGGTGGTGATGGCTTTGGTGGATCCGGAGGACGCATTGCCATTCACGCCAGGCAATCATTCCTATTCCCTGGGAACTTCCAAAATGCAGGTGGCAACAACAACGGTACAAATTTTGGAGCCGCAGGAACAACCTATGTTGAGGAGACAGACCGGGGACCTCAGTATGCAGACATCAAATATGATAAGGACACAAACACAACATATTCAGTGGCTGACCATCGTTACTTGGAGGTTGATAATAGAGACCAAGTGTCGCCCTGGACCTTTACCATGCTTTCTGAGGGAGACCTGGCTGAATGGGAACTGGACGAAGCACATGTCACAAGACACGCCAATGTTCGATTTGACCACCCAGAAAATGCAGATAGTGTTGTCGTCATCATTCACAAATTCCTTGGTGATCAGACTGGACTTGCGCACATCCGCATCGATCAGAAAATATACGTAGAGTTCGTGGAGACAGAGAACAACGTGACAATTGCACCCTGCAGTTTCAGGATTGATGAAGGCGGTGAAATCATTTTCCCCACAACACTCAGCATGTTGGGAACGCGGTCATGGTTTGGTGGCCTGATAACTGGGATTCACCATCTCAGCATCGCAGAGGGTGGAACAGCTATTTTTATGTCAACTGCGCAGACAGCTCTTTTAGAGAACCTTCAATATGTTGATGTCACTCCCAAAGGAAACTTCAGCTTTGCCTCCTTTACTGTAGAACGGAATTCCGAAGGGAACTTTTTGGAAATCGCACATCCCCTGGGACTGTTTGTGAGCAAGTTCCGGGTGAAGTACGAGGGGCAGCTGTACATGAACACCGCAGAGATTGAATCTTCGGAGGCTTGGATCGAGAGTCAGGGATGCTTTCACATGGATGGGCGGGGCCATGCCGCGGGAACAGGAAGTGGGGCTGGAAACACCACTCTTGATGGTGTCGGCACCGGAGGAGGACATGGTGGTCAAGGAGGTGGACCCCACCCACAACTTGGGGGTGCATCTTATGACTCTGTTTATAAACCACAAGGTACCGGTTCTGGTGGTGGCAACGGCGCAGATGAAGGTTCCATAGGTGGTCATGGAGGAGGATTTTTGTGGTGGAAAGTAGCCGAAGTGCTGTCACTCAATGGTGAACTAGCTTTACGTGGTAGTAATGGCAGCGGCATTGATTCTGGCGGCGGAAGTGGTGGAGGACTTCTGATTGAGGTCACAAACATGACGGGTCACGGGATCATAGATGTCAGCGGAGGTCATGGCACTGGGCGAGGTGGAGGAGGCGCTGGAGGAAGAGCAGCAATCCATTGCAGGTGGCGCTATCAGTTTGGAGGCAAGTTTATTGACCATGGCGGTCTCGGCAACGATGGAACTATACTCTCCCATGGCGGAGCTGGTGGAACAATCTACAAAGAAGAAAATATGCGACCGCTGGAATATCGCATTCTCAAGAGGGACAAGGTGCACAACCACACTTTCTTTGCTGTAGATCACACATATGTTCACAGTGATAATGATGGATTTCTTGTTCCCCCTGCGGCTTTGATTCGTGAGGAGGGGAATGTGAACTATGTCTTTGATGAAATGGAACTCACTGGTGCGTCACGACTTCTGATCTATCACCCAGATAACGAAACAGAAGTCAATATCACTGTTCATCGCTTTATAGGGGACCGCACAGGACAGCTCCATCTCCGCTACAATCAAACAGCCTTTGTTGAGGTTACAGAAACAGAGACAAATAAGACAGATGCACCATGTAGCTACATTATCGACCCAGGAGCAACTCTTATTCTGCCAACAGAATTCCATGTCCATGGAACAAACAGTACGATCAAAGGTCTGATTGCTGGGGTCCACCACCTGTACATTGAAGATAAAGCCATGATAATCTTTGAATCCACAGCAAATACGGCCTTATGGACACAACGACAGTTTACAGATGTTACGTCACCTGGCAACTTTTCATTTGCAACTTTAACTGTAAAGGAAGGTGGACTTGCTGGCTTCCAGAAAATCATGCTCACTGTCACTTTAATGTCAAGTGAAGTAAGAGTCAAATATGGGGGCCAGCTTTTCATGAATGATGCAGAGCTGTTTTCATCGTATGCTTGGATTGAGAGCCAAGGAGTTTTCCACTTGGACGGAAGGGGCTATGAGGCTGAGTCTGGTCCCGGGAGAGGATTTACAAGGTCTGGTATTGGCTATGGTGCTGCACATGGCGGCGAGGGAGGAGGCGCAGACATCCATGCAGTGGCTCAACCTTATGGTTCTATGTTCACGCCAGTCATTCCAGGAAGTGGAGGTGGGAATGGGCGTGGCCAGGGCGGCAGAGGCGGGGGCCTGCTTGAGTGGCATGTTGGTCAATACCTCGAGCTGAATGGCCTATTTTCGCTGAAGGGCCTGGATGGAGGTGGGGACGATGCGGGAGGTGGAAGCGGTGGCAGCGCAATCATCGAGACGACCAACATGACAGGTCATGGCGAGATCAACGTCCAAGGAGGAAATGGAACTGGTCTGGGTGGTGGTGGAGCAGGTGGTCGTGTTGCCATACTCTGTCGATGGAGGTACACTTTTGGAGGAACGTTCACAGACTTTGGAGGCAGTGGCGGGACTAACTATGAACATGACCGAGGCGCTGCTGCCGGAACTATATACAAGGAGGAAAACATGCGTCCACTGGAGTACCGAAAGAGCAAATACATTAAAGTTCTGAACACCACCTTGCTCGTTGCCGATCATACATACTTACACGTGGACAATGCCGACAAGATTGTTCCCGTGGCAACGATGGTCCTCGAAGAGGACACAACTTCATATGAATTGGATGAACTAGAGCTCTCTGGACATGCACGTTTAATTGTTTACCACCCGTCCAATGCAACCCATGTGACCGTGACTGCTCATCGCTTCATTGGAGACAGAACTGGACAGCTTCACCTTAAAAGGAACCAAACTGTGCTTGCCGAGGTAGTGGAGTCTGAGACAAACCACACCGAAGCTCCATGTAGTTTTTTGATTGATTATGGAGCTGAAATCATTCTCCCGTCTGAAGTCCATTTACATGGAACGCGCACTTTTCTTCATGGTTTGGTAACGGGAATTCACGATTTGTACATTGAAGAGGACGCCTCCGTTACCGTATCTTCCACAGCACAAACTGCACTAATTGAAAGACAGGAGTACATACACATCTCATCTGAAGGCAACTTCTCTGTGCCAAGGATCTATATCAAGCAAGGTGGTAGCATTGATTTCAGACGAGTCTCCCAAGACATCATGATCGATGCATCCTTCCTTGAAATCAAATATAATGGTCTCCTGGAGATGAACCATGGGCTCATTGAGTCTGATACGGCTGACCTTGAAAGTGAAGGTGTTCTTAGTCTAGATGGCCGAGGACATGATAGTGCGAACGGTACTGGAAGTGGAAGGAAGGTTTCCGGGCTTGGCACTGGAGGAAGCTATGGTGGCATTGGTGGTGGAATTTCATCTGTGAATGTAGCTCCATCCTACGGGTCTGTTTTTCAACCTCACCATAAGGGAAGTGGCGGGGGAAATAGCTACTATGGATCTGGTGGAGCTGGAGGGGGCGTACTACATTGGAAAGTGGGTAAGCTAATTCACATCAATGGCCTTATTACGGCTAGTGGTGTTTCCGGTGGACTTGATGCAGGAGGGGGTAGTGGTGGGAGCATCTTGATTGAAGCTATGAACACCACTGGTCATGGAGAGGTCAGGGCTAATGGTGGTGAGGGAAATAGGAATGGTGCCGCTGGCGCAGGAGGAAGGATTGCCATCCACATTGATCACCAGAACAACTTTGGTGGAGAATACAATGCAGTGGGAGGCCACCATGGAACTGACCAATCTCCAAACCACGTTGGCCATGGAGCAGCTGGGACCGTCTACAAGTACGAGTCTAGGAGAGGGCCGCAGTACAGAGACCTGAAGTACCATGACCCGGTGCAAAACATCACTTTCATCAAACCCGAACACAGCAAGCTCTTGGTACACAATGGCATCATTGAAGTTGACCATCCTGCAGTAGTCATGGAAGAAGAAACCTGGTTTTATGAGTTTGACGAGGTGCAGGTTGAGGGGCATTCGTACGTACATTTTTACCATCCCGGGACTGCTCACAATGTCACTGTAGTCATACACGAGCTGACTGGCAACAAGCGTGGACTCATTCGAGTTCAGAGCAGACAGCGTCTGTATGTCAACATCGTGGAGGCCACTCACACCTACCTCGATTCCCCTTGTGGCTTCCATGTTGATTGGGGTGGTGATTTGGTGTTGCCTACTACCTTGATTGTATTGACCGAAAGAATCATCATAGAAGGGCAACTCGCAGGTGTAGAGGAACTCATCATCGAAAGAACTGGAGAGATTGAGTTCCGAGGACGTGCTTTCACATCAATCCTACCACCAAGCTCAGAATGGTACATCGATCAACCATATGACACCTGGGATGAAGGCATCATCAATGTCGGGTCCATAGAGGTCAATAATGAAGCTGTGCTACGATTGACAACTTCTGTCGCTGAGTCAGTGGTTGACGTGAGTAGCCTTACCATAAGGAAAGGTGGATCCATGATTGCAATGTGTCAGAAGGTTGTAGTGAGTTCAGGCACCATTTCATTGGAGAGTGGTGGGCTTCTATCAGCAGATGGGTCTGGCTATTCAACTGGGACAGGACCTGGAGCTGGAACAGGGCGAAAGGGTGCAAGCCATGCTTCTCAAGGTAAAAACAAATTCAAGCCTTATAATGTCCTTCCCTCACTATCTCGTTTGGGACATATTGCCTTGGTACCCTCATAAACTTGAAATCCCTCCACTGAGAAATACAATGTACAAAAATTGTAGGTCAAATGTCTTATCCCTGGACAAATCATGATCTGAGCTTTGATTTAATTGAAAAGTTGCAACTTGTGTCTCCTGTGTGAATTTTAAAGTCTTAAAAGTCTTCAAACGTTTTTGAATTGCAAAACATCTCAGTACTGTTTTCCTGAAACATTGTGTCATGATCTTCAAATTGAACACATTCTCTTATCTCCTACACATATGGTTGTACCCTAACTTAAAAAAACATTTCCTTCTAAATATTTCAATGTAGCTGCAAAAATCCCCATATTTACCTGTGTTCCCCAAGATTTAATTTCTCATTTTGTTGTTGTTTTTTTTGTTGTTGTTTAATCCTCTTTGTTGTTCTTAAAAAGTTAGCAATGGCTATGTAGACACGTTCTTCTTCTGTCCCTTATTCTTTTTTCTTTATGTCGTGCCTGTGTGTGTGCAGTGTATCTAATTAGTATGCATGTGTTCAAGCTATGGTGTTTAGTTCATTTGACTTTACAAAAATTATCTGTAATATAGTTTAGAGAGTGTAAAGTACATTATTTTCATGTATAATGTATGGGCAACCTGCGATAAAGCATGAGATACTTTCAGTGATGCCTGGCTGTTGTTTTTAGTGCCAGATCGACATACTTTTGAGTTTAATTTTGCCGTAATCTCAATATGCCTCGATCATGTAGTTCTCATGGTTAAATAGTTAATTATAGTGCTTTGTATCCAGTGGAAAAGGGATTTATAAATGTCTAGTATTATCATACTATTATTGGAGATGCACATCCCCTGAGCCAGTTTTGTTTTTAAAATTGAGTTGTTTCATTGCCCCTATGTGCCATTACAATTGTAGTATAGGTCTATCTTGGGTGGATGTAGTCAACATAATCTCCACATCAACAGGAGTATGGTGTGTCATCGCCAAAGGTTGCTCTGACTTCATGAATTTTAAGGATAAAGGTTAAAATGAAACATTCTGAGTGTCAGGTGCTATTGTCATTTAAATGTTAACAGGAGGCAACAATGGAGGATCTGCATATGGTGATCTCTATCGGCCAATCACAGGAGGGAGTGGAGGGGTTTCATCTTATGATGACTGTGCAGGGGGCGGAGTCATTCATATAGAAGTGGGCGGGGTAAGTCTGTGCAAATTGACAGAAAACCATTGAGGATGAACACCTCTGTGATGTGTATCCATGATGTGTCTTTGTTACCATTGTCACTTGTCAATTGCTGGAGGGCTGAGTATGGAGAATTGAATGTCACCTCATTTTGGAAGTACATTTTGTACCAAATTCATAAAACTTACATATAAGAGCTGCATAGAAGACAGCTGTGCTATGTGTTAATACAGTGCAGGAAATTTATAATAAAGAATATGCTTTTCATCTTTGATTCTAGTGGGAATGCATATGAAAATTTATTCATTGTAAAATGATATCATTTTTAGTCATATAAAAGTAAGATGAAGGAAACTGTTCAACCCATAATTTTCAGTAGGTGTTCTACAAACTACTTTACAAAATACCAAGGCAGATTAAGTTAGCATTTAATAATGGGATTCAAAATTGTTCATATTATTTGCTATAATCAAGGAGCTGACATGCGATGGGTCTGTATCTGTCAACGGACTTGGACCAATCAGTAACCACTTAGGTTCAGGAGGAAGTGGGGGCAGCCTGCTCATACAGACCAGCAAGTTCAGAGGTCGTGGGCAGGTGACAGCCAATGGTGGATCAGGAAGGGGAGGTATGTGTGATTGATGTCATTTTCAACAGGCATTTTTTAACCGTTGAGGATGAGTCCCGAGTATACTTGGGCAAGTGTCTAAGGGAAATGAGTGTTGTAGCAAAATCAGGCCGTCCTAAACGAGTTAAGTGGGAGCAGTCATGAATATCCCATTGCATTCAGCGTAAGTACACTGTATGTCATTTTCTGATCTGTATTAAGTCACTCTCTAATCCACCAATGCTATAGATTGCGATATCATCATTAATGTAACTAACAGTACTTGACAAGATTTATACTTTAAGCTTAGTGGTCATAATTTTCTCTGAATGTGGAAAAATATGTTCTTACAGACAGCACATGTATGTATTACAACTTGATGATTAAACTGTTTTAATGGTCACTGAGCAAGCGTAGAAACAGGTTAAAACTCACATTTTTTTACTTTTTAATTGGATATCCTTTCAGATTTAGATATTCCATTGGGTGTTTTTTTTTTCATGTACATGTATTAAGACTTGTTCACAAGTTTTATTTGACTAAACCTTTTAGTTAACATTTTCACTGTCAAGCAGACTTTAACTCGAAGATATAGGAAGCAGTCACCAAAGCTTTGGACATTATGTTAAGTGCACAGCATGGTGTTGACATCACACTTTGTAACGTATCTCAGATTTACACTAATCTGTCAACACTAATATGCTTCTACAGGCACTCGATGTTTGTTCTACAAACAGCAATCAGCAAGAATGAATTTAAAACAAAATTTCTGACATGTACAATGTACATGACATTCAACAAGCTTCATGTGATATCAGTGCAGCTTGGTATTCCTTCATCTTATTTGTATAAAACAGAACACACACACACACACACACCCACACTCATTTGTGCTGGATCGATTGTTACCAATGAATATACACAATGATTATTTGAACATATAGATTCAAATTGACAGGGAATGCATAGATGCTCAGAAAAGTATTCTTTTTGTGCATTTGCTTTCTGATTTTATCTGCAAGTCAGGCCATATACATTGTATGTCTCTTGTTCATTATGACCAATATATACATTTGCACTCTCTGTACCAGTTAATCCTGACTATGGTGGAGGAAGCGGAGGACGTATTGCTGTGTACACACATGAGTTGTACAGGTTCCGGGGAACTGTGAAAGCTCTGGGCGGTTCCAGTGGCAGTGCTGGTGGGCCAGGTACTGTGTACAAGCACAGCACAACTGCAGATTTCATCAGGGATGAGCTGGAGGTAGACAACAATGGTTACAGCAGCAATCCCAGCACTGTGACTCTGATGGATGGAATACAACACAACTTCTATGTGGTTAGACTTCTTCGAGGAGGACGACTTAATATTCAGGTTTGTTTGATTTTGGTTTCATTGTATTCCATACTCACAAGATTTATCAGTCGTGCAATAGATATGTTGCGCTTTTCTGTGTTTTTGTTTGTTTGTTTGTTTGTTTGTTCGTACATTCAAATTTTTGTGTTCTTGTATCGCACATGTACATATGCAGTGTGTCTATTTATGATTTTTGTAATATAGATGTGTGTATTGAATGTAAAATGTGTGGATGTGTATTTGGATGTTAATTGGTTTTAATAACAGACATTGAATTGCCCTGGGTTCAGCAATAATAATAACTAATTCGCAGTACCTATCAAGTGCCTATCTCATTGAAATTTCTCAATGTAGCAAAAAAAAAAAAGCTGCTGAAAACTGCTTATCCAATAAAGGCGAGCCAATGGAGTAAAAAGGAGTCAAAAGGGTCCTGAGCTTTCGATCCTCGCAGAATCTTCGTCAGAGGCAAAATGACAAACAAGCAGGGAAAGCAATCACACATAAGGACTTCACAAAACAAGAACAGTCAGGGACAGACTGGGTACACAGAACAAAGAAAACAAAGGAGAGGGTGGGAGGTCATGGGCAAGGAACCCAACAGGTAAAGGGAGGGGGATTAGAGCAGGAGGGTGGACAGACAAAAGGCAGAGGAGGGCGGACAGACAAAAGGCAGAGGAGGGTCAGTAATGATCATGAAGATCAAGGGGGCAACCATTGACAGAAAAGGATGAATAGGGAGGCAACATCAAAGAAGATAAGGAACACCAGAGGGATAAAGAAAGGGAAAGAGTGAAAAAGCAACAGCAAGGGGAAGGGGGGGGGGGGGGGGGGCTGAGCAAACAGTGAGCCCTGAAAGGTGTACCAGGAGGAGGCAACAAAATGAAGGTAATCAAACATATCAAAGTATACATACACACACAGTAATGATAATAATGACAACTAAAATGACAGTAGTGAAAAAGATATCGATAAAAAAAAGATAAAATAAAGCACATATGAAAAACGGGGGGGGGGGGGGGGGCAACATCCGAAGGAGAGAAAATTGTATACATTGTTTGTTGATAAGCAGGCATAGGCATGATAAGCACAAGTATGTCCATTGTATAAGCAGACAAAACCAAGTGTGTGTATATGTAGGTGGAAAAAGGCTGTATAAAAGAGACTCAAACTAGAGGAAGGAATCAATTGGGAATAAAAGGGTCTGCAATTGGAAAAAGTGCAAAGAAAGAACAAAATGAAATTAGAATGGAAAAGAGAATAATAATGGTAATAATGATAAAATAAAGGTGGTTAGTCATTTCCCTCCTGGATGTTGAGGCCATGGGGTTGGATGATGTGAAGTCGTCTCATCCAGAGCTTCTCTCTGCTGGTTCTGGACGAGTGCCTAAAGATTTGATGCCCTGTAGAGTCATATCAGTGATGGAATGATCGGGAAGATTGAAATGATGGCCCACTGGAGTGTCGAGCTTGGCTGTGTTGACAGTAGATCTGTGTCCATAGAAGCGTCTTTTGAGTGTTGTCTTGGTTTCCCCAACATACTGGATCCTACAAACTCTGCAAGTGATGAGATACAGGACATTGGTGGCAGTACAAGTGATGTTTCTCATGGATGTGTATGCTACAAATGATGCACCTACATGCTGAACAATAGAATGTGCCATGCTGTAAAGGAGAAGAATTTTCAGTGAGGGAGGGTACTTCAGCACGGACGATGAGATCCTTGAGGTTGCGGGGGCGTCGGTATGCCAGGATGAAAATATCTGGGACGGCCTGTAAGAGACGAGCAGAGGTGTGAAGGATATGGTGATTATCACGGAGGATATTGTGGAGAGAGGGTAGATTGGGATGGAAAGTGGTCACGAGGGGTATTCTGTCAGTGGTGTCCTGCTTGTTGGTTTTCGGTTTGAGAACTTCAGATCTGGGGAGAGAACGAACTTTGTTGATGGCTTGTTGAACTCTCCTGGTACCGTAGCCCCTGGCTGCGAGATGTCTCTTCAGGTTCCTGGCATGGAAAGAAAACTCAGAATCCTCAGTGCAGATACGGCGAAGTCTGAGGGCTTGACTGTAAGGGATACTGGTTTCCTCAAACCGCTGAGAAAATACAGAAAAAGAAAAGAAGAAGGTACAGTTTCAGTATGTTCAGACACATATAACAAAAATTACCAGCTGCTGCACATTCTCATGCATGAGACTTTTCATTTAACAAATAGGTTATTAACAGAGATTTGAATTTTTCTTTTGAGTCAGTTTGTCTTATACATTCAGATAGATTGTTCCACAGCTGAGGGGAGTACAGAGCTATTTTGAAGCATGGATCTAAATCTAACAAAACAGAATAAAATATGCATACATTCACTGACAATAGTTGTGTTCAGACAATGATCCCTAACCTCAAGGAAAGCTATCCTTGAGGATATAGGCTCTGGCCCCTTAACTATGATGCACATTCACATGACAAAGCCTATCCTCAAGGATAGGCTTACTGCCCCCATAACTATGCTTATCTACAAGTCCCTGTTAACAAGTTCTGTCCACATGATGCCTAACTACAAGTGGGGACCGCCTGCAGCTCATTGATAGAGCACTAACCCTGAGATATCTCGTGGATAGCTATCTTCAAGATAGCTATCAACGAGTGTGTCTACACGCGCCTTACTAAGAGCCTATCATCGAAGATAGCTATCCTTGAGGATAGGGATCACCTTCTGAACGTAACTAATATTTGTAAACCAATTGGTTATGCTGACATACATTCCTCAAATGGTAGTCTCCTTTATGTACCCCCTTTGTTGCAGGGAGCTGCAGACTCAATACAGTATGCATCTGTGCATAGTCTTGATGGAGACAGGACTGGGGTAATGATTGTCGGCCGATATGCTCAGGTGCACCTTGCTTCCAGCGACAGGCGAACCCGACCTCAATCGAGCATCTCAATTGAGTTTGAGGGAATCTGTGTACTTCCTCGCTACACCGAAATTATTGACACACTCGGTGTAAACGGAGGGATTCATGGTATGGAGAAGCTTGTTGTGAGTGGGACTGTGAATCTTGCAAACCAAGGATTCACAGTCTGCAGTAATTGCTCAACCAATTCCACTGAACTTGGCCAGTACCGTCTTGCAAGTTTGAGAGTGCGCACTTCCGGCATCCTACACACTTCAAGCCGGAGCTATTACATTGGACACGAGGATGGAGTGCGTCTATACCTGTCAAGGGACATGGAAGTGGAGTACCGTGGAGTGATCAGAACGGATCGCAGTCTCGCAGTGTACACGAGAGGAATAAAGATAGAGATGGCAGCATTGGTAGATGGAATCGCGAGAGGGTATGGCATATCCGCAGGTCCCGGAAGAGGCAGCTGTAGGGGCAGTGGTGGTGGTTATGGAGGGCATGGTAAGAGGATAAGCTGTAGTTCTGGAAGCGATGTTTATGGCACCGCATGTCTCCCACTTGAAGCCGGGAGTGGAGGCGCTTCTCATCCTTGCTCTTCGACCGGTGGCAAAGGCGGATCAGCAGTGAAGTTTGTTGTTTCATACCTCACCCAACATGAAGGGGACGTCATGATGGATGGGAGCAATGGACGATATGCTGGTGGAGGTGGCAGTGGTGGCGCTATTTGGTTAGACAGTACTTATTTTGAAGGACGTGGAGTTCTGTCAGCCACAGGTGGTGGTTCTTCAAGGAGAACCTGCTATTACCACGCGTACTACACTGGTGGTGGAGGTGGAGGGGGAAGAATAAGAACTTACTCTCCAAATAAGTATCTTATTATTTCTGGAAGGAGGACAGTGGAAAAAGGCCATAGCTCATACACTTCTGCCTTTGACGGTGAAGACGGAACGCTCTGCACCAATTCTTTGCAATGCAGCAGCCATGGCTTTTGGAATGTTACTCGGCAACAATGCACTTGCGATGTTGGATACGTTGGAAGCAGGTGCCAAGTTCCTTGCTCGGCTCTAGATACTTGTAATGGTAGAGGTTTGTGCACAGACACTGGTGACTGTGAGTGTGATGCAGGCTACGTTGGCTTCCGATGTGAGCACGAGTGCAGTCAAAGCCAGACATGTAATGGGCACGGGGAATGTACGGACTTTGGGGAATGCCTCTGTGAACCTTGTTACCATGGAGAAAACTGTTCAGTGATGTGTGGAGATGCTGGGGTTTGTTCCACTTATGGAAGATGTGATTGCAACGGCTGTTTCTCTGGAGAGTTCTGTGACTCCTTGTGTTCAGGACATGGGAATTGCAATGACGGTCTCTGTTCTTGTGAGGAAGGGTGGAGAGGAGAGCTGTGCTCAATTGCAGGCTGTCCAGGAGAAGACGTTGACTGCTCTGGTAATGGTGTTTGCAATGCAGCAATCCACCTGTGTTACTGCAATCCCGGATGGGCAGGAGCAGATTGCTCTGTCCCAGACTGTGCAGGAGATCCAGACTGCAATGGAAACGGACAGTGCTCGCCCGCCCGTGACCCTCCTGAGTGCGTCTGCTCTACAGGGTGGATGGGGCGGGCCTGCGAAGAAGAATGCCTGCATGGTAATGCCACAGTGATAGATGGAAAATTCATCTGTATATGTGAGCCCTGTTGGGTTGGTCAAGGCTGCAATGTCCTCTGCTCAGGGTATGGTGCTTGCAATAGTGAGAAACAGAGGTGTGACTGCGACCCCATGCTCGGCTGGAGAGGAGACTTCTGTCAAATCCCGGGATGTCCTGGAATTGGAACAGACTGCTCAGGGCATGGTGATTGCAACAGTGCCATTCACGAGTGTACTTGTTATCCTGGCTGGTCCGGAGTGGCTTGTCACGAGCCAGACTGCCCTGGAGAACCAGACTGCTATGATAGAGGCTTCTGCAACACAACCCGGGACCCTCCAACCTGTACGAACTGTTCTGTCGGGTACATGGGTTCTGATTGCAACGAGCCATGTGTAAAGGGAATCCAGCAGCCTATGGACAGTGGGATTTGTGTGTGTGATCCTGGATGGGTCGGTACAAGCTGCGACTCTGAATGCTCGGGACATGGAAAGGTTGTGAATGATGTCTGTCACTGCGATTTTGACTCGGGTTGGCGAGGAGAGTTCTGCGACAACCCAGGCTGCCCCGGCATTGATGTGGATTGCAGTGGTCATGGAAGCTGTGACAGTTCACTTCATATTTGTACTTGCGACCCTGGCTGGAGGGGCATTGGCTGTCATGAACCTGACTGTCCAGGTGAACCAGACTGCAATGGCAAAGGCACTTGCAACGATGCCTTCGATCCTCCGAGATGTTTAGATTGTGAGCCTGGAGTGATGGGACCAGCATGTGAAGATCCTTGCATTCATGGTGTACAAGACCCTCCCAACAGTGGTTTCTGCAACTGTAGTCAGGGATATACAGGTGTTGGCTGTGATGCTGAGTGCTGTCTTCACGGGACGGTGGTGAATGGTGAGTGTCAGTGTGACCCTTCGTGGTGGGGTCCTCTGTGCTGTGATCCAGGATGTCCTGGTGTTGGATCACCATGTAGCAACAGAGGAGAGTGCAATGCAGCCACACACATATGCCAGTGTGACATTGGGTACAAAGGAGAGGGCTGTGAACACCTTGACTGTCCTGGTGATCCAGATTGCTTTGATCGTGGCACATGCACTGATGACTCTGGAAGTCCTCGCTGCATGAACTGTTCTTGGCCATACATTGGCCACGACTGCAACAGCTTGTGCCAGTTTGGCCGGGAGGAACCTGCTGATAGTGGCAACTGCGTCTGCGATCCCTGCTTCGCTGGCAGCGGTTGCAACTCGGAATGCTCAGGAAATGGCCAATGTTACACCAACCCTGATACCAGTGAGCGGGAGTGTTCCTGTGACTCAAGGTGGAGAGGACCACTGTGCAACATCCCTGGTTGTCCTGGTGAGGGGAAAGACTGCAGCGGGAATGGCGACTGCAATACTGCAGTGGGCATCTGCTTCTGCTTTCCTGGCTGGACTGGAGAGGGCTGTGACATACCTGACTGTCCGGGGGAGCCTGACTGCAATGAACAAGGCCAGTGTCTGGTATCTGAGGAACAGGAAGCTGTAAGTATGCCTTGCTGCAAAGGTTAATGCTACTACAGCGTATTTGGCACCTGACGAAAATTATGCTTTTCATTCAAGTTTTAATTGTAAGAAATGCAGGTGAAATATCAAACATGTATTTCTCTTAAGAAAATATGGAGTTATCAGACATTGTCCTGAACATTTTGTGAAAGGTACATGTACTGCAATGTTTGTTCGCCGAAGGGAACTACACTGTTCGTGTTTGAATGTTAGATTCCTTTTCTTCTGGATGAAACATAGAAGATTATTCTCAATGTGAAGTAACTACCCAGTCACAGTCCATCATCACTTCCTGTTAAGGACCATTGTAATGTATGTGATTTGGTTTCAACTTATTCCTATCTGGTAGAACAATATTGATATGCCACTTTCCCCTATAATCAGTCAGAACAAAAACAGTGCTTCTTTTGATCTGAACAGGCACCTATTTTACCAATCCGCAGGTCTGTTCTTGCTCCGATAACCACTTTGGGAGTGAATGTGAATTCCACTGTGCACATGGTAGTGTGGAGGACTCGGTGTGCACCTGCAATGAGTGCTACACTGGCTACGAGTGCAACGTCGAGTGTTCTGGTAATGGGCAGTGCGAGAGTGGTCAGTGTCAGTGCACCAACCTTGCCGAACAGGCCTTCGTGGGACCACACTGCGAGTTCCTGGGGTGTCCCAGCTCCTGCAGTGGGCATGGTTCCTGCAACTCTGGAACACATGAGTGTACCTGCTACCCTGGATGGTCAGGAAAGGACTGCAGTACTCCAGATTGTCCCGGAACACCCAGTTGCTCAGGTAAGTGGAGTGTAATACCCTTGATAACTACATTCTTTTACAGAGCTTAAAAGTACCTTGCCACCAGCAACATAAATTGTCAAGTTTAGATGTGTGATGTAATTTTCTCTTCTATTTTTTTTTTAGATCTTAACAAGATATTTTGCCAGATTTAACCCTATTTTAACTGGGGGGGGGGGGGGGATCAAATTGACACCCCCCTCAACATTTCGCGCCACGATTCCGCAACGGGCAAAGATTGTGCCGCGTTGTTTCATGACTTTTTTCATGGAAGTCTCTAGCATATTTTGAGACCAAATTTGCGATGTCCGGGTACACCGTTCTGAAGTTACGTAATGTTTTGCATATGCATGTCAACCCGAAAACAGCTCAAATTCATGATATCGTGTGCAAATCCGATGCAAATTGTGTTTTTTGGTTAAATTGATATAGATTAGATTATTTCAACTTTTAACCATTGAAATTAATCAATTCTAGTGTAGATAGGCTTGAAAAAGTGCCTGCAACAAATTTTGGCAAAAAACAAGAGAAAATGAAAGGTCGAAAAAACAATAAAATACATAAGAAATTAACAAAACAATAAAAGACAAAAGAAATTTATTTAGATTGTGCCATTTTTTTACAAGAAAATTGTTTGATGTGTCTTTAGGAACTCTGACACAAAAATTTAGCCATCCTTCAGTCTTTCTAACGGAGTTATAGGTGAAAAAATGATTTCATGCATAAATTTGCATAATTCATTTATTAAAAACAGAAAGCCAATATTTTTCTATTGTATGACCATGTAATCTTGTAGTTGACATCCAGCTCTAGCTTTAGTCAAAATTTTGCGGCAATCGCGTGATCGGCGGACGAGATCTGAAGGAGGGTCATATTGACCCCCCCCCCAGTAAAAACTTAGTCTCAAATAGCCCAGTTAAAATAGGGTTAATGATAGCATTGTCAGGTGTTGGAAATCATTACGTCATCAAACTGTAAATGAGGAATTTTTCAGGTGTTCTTCGTCTTTCATTGAGACTTTGATCATGTATCTCATATATATTTTAGTATGAATTGAAAGACAGCACTGTGATTTATGATATATTTTATGACCAAAGGAGTGAATGTGTAACAGCCAATTTTCTTTCTTTGATTAGAGTAATGAATGTTCACTTTTTGTGTGTGTGTGTAGCATCAATGACAGCTTCTATTCGATGTCAATCCATGTAATTTGGTTTATTCCTTAGCTAATGATGCAAAGTACAATCTAAGTAGTGAAATGAGGAGAAGTTTCAGAATTCAGCACATTTTGACTCATTCATTACTAAACCATAAAATAACTATAAAAGAATGTAACTCATGGAATGCACCATGTTGGAAGCTAGTATAATTATAACTGATAATTTGACTTTGTGTGTCATGTCACAGGTAATGGTGTCTGCAGAGACACAATACCAAGAAAATGCAAATGTCATCCAAGGTGGACAGGCACTGCCTGTGACGTTCCTTGCTCCAACGGAAACAACACGTATGGGACGGGATGTGTGTGCAATCCCTGCTTCACTGGTCTGGGCTGCACAGAGATCTGCAGTGGGAATGGACTATGCAAGGATGGGTGGGTGATTCGTCCCACTTTCATTTCATATAATTCCATTCATAAACAACTTTTATAGCCTTTAGAACTTACAGTTTATGTAAGGATTAATCGGTGTCAAAGATATGTTATTGTCCATCTCAGTTGAATAATTTAATTTCTACCAGATGATCCTCAATCCTTTCATGTTTAATGACATACACTTTCCAGTCATATAGATGGATAGATAAGATACTTCGATAGATATTAAGATAGATGGATATGATAGTAGCAGCAGATAGCCTAAAGTCATGACCCTTGCTGGCATGGTGTCTTAACTTTATATGTGACCGTGCACCTCAAAACGAACATAAAGTCGCACACACTGATTTTGCGTGAGGACTGAAAATAAGTGAAATGGGTCAACCTAGCCGAACTTGACTTTTTCATATTTGATATTTTCTGAAAGAGGGGATCTTCTTTTACATTGTGCTAAAATTTGGTATCATAAAATGGGCAGGTAAGTGTGTTTTTTTAGCAGTTTATCTCGAACATTTTTGGTAGAATAGTGTAATTAGGTGTGTCTTAGAATCCCTTTTTCATTTCTGAAAAACCTTGTCCACACTCTTCACTTTCAACTCTAATAACTTTTGAAAGGATAGTGCTACTGCTTTGGACGTTGGCATTGATTATGGAGAGAATGTGTTAATGAGGCATGCTTAATTTCAGTTTAATCTGATAATCCCTTCATTGTTGTTGCTCTGGTAGTTTACTTCCTGTTTTTTGTCCCATTCATCGCACAGCCAGCACGGTTTGGTAAAGATTAAGCGCTTGAATAGACACTGTACTTCAGAGCCTCTTTTCTCAGTTCACACTTTTCCTGAGTTTGTGCTTTCTTTCCAATATTTAGATAGGTTAGGAGAGTCCATTTGATTTGAGTTATACATCATTTTAAAGCTTAAAGTCTGCTCTTTCAGAATATGGTCTTAACTAAAAATTCATGTCTGGCGACTTTTTGTTTGTTTTGAGGTGCAGGGTCACATATATACACATAGTGACAACCAAATAGACAGTACAAGTGAATTTACACCAATGTCTATTGGTGTCATGTTTATATGGTTTTCACTATAAATTCATGTACATACAGTGTAAATATATCTTTTGCAATTTGATGAAATAAATAGAGTTAATCCAAACTTTCAGTAAAGAGATTTTCGCACAAGTATTCAAAATTAGCAATATGCTACATCCTTCCATGACAGGAGGTGCGCCTGCCACTTTGAAACAGGTTTCCGTGGCGATAGATGTCAAATTCCAGGATGTCCTGGTAACATGACAGACTGTAGCGGCCATGGCAGCTGTAACACAGGCAGCTGGGAGTGTCTCTGTGATCCTGGGTGGAAGGGAGTGGGATGCCAGCTACCGGACTGTCCAGGAACTCCAGATTGCTCCGGAAATGGGGACTGCCCTCTACCGCCTGTAGGAGAAAACCCTGTTTGTCACTGTCACGACACTTACATGGGCCACGCCTGCGAGCTCCGATGTTTCCACGGAGTGCCTACCCTGATCAACTCCACGTGGGTGTGCGCTTGTGATGACTGCTACGCTGGACTCGACTGTGGGTCCTTTTGCAACAACCAAAGCGAGGAGTGTGTTGATGGCGTGTGCGACTGCGGGTTCGGAGGGTGGCGGGGTGAGCGCTGTGATGTTCTCGGTTGTCCGGGAATCGGTGCCGACTGCAGCAACCGTGGACAGTGCAACCTTGCCGATCGCACCTGCCTGTGTGACGCGGGCTGGACGGGAGCAGGTTGCCACCTCCCGGATTGTCCAGGGGAGCCGGACGACTGCAATGGTAGGGGGATCTGCCTGGAGGATTACCCTTCCCCACGCTGCGTCAACTGCAGTGATGGCTGGATGGGACCTGCCTGTGAGATTCCGTGTGTCAACGGGGCCCAAGATCCACCAAACTCTGGTGTATGTGTCTGCGAACCGTGCTTCCATGGCGTGAGTTGTGATGAACTGTGTTCTGGTGTTGGCAGATGCTTTGACAATGGCACGTGTGACTGCTCGAATACCACTGGAAAAGGCTCGTACTGTGGGCACTATTGCCAAAGTCCAACTGGATTGCCATGTATGGGAAGAGGTTCTCTAATAAGTGGTAAGTAGAAAAAAGTAACTTGCTTTGACTAATGCATTCTCTCTTTTCTCAGCTTAACTGTATATTGGTTTTCCGACTGTTCTACATTTCTCTTTTTTTTCAAACAGTAGTGGAGTAAACTTTGAAATACACAGTGTATGAACAAAGTAGTCATTTGTTAATTTTCAGCTCATTGGGACATTATGACTCTGTGTTATGTGCTACATAAGCACTGTCAAAGATTGTTAACATTTTTTTTTCAATTATTTTCTTGCATTAATTTGGTGACAGCCTTCTCATCTATTACCAAGTTACACTGTATGATCACGTACAGGTCGATGTAAAAATCTGTAAACTTACTTGCAAGTGTTTACATGTAGCTGGAGGTACACTGTATGCCTTCACCATGATGTGCTTTCAAGACGTTAGATTACTTGATAAATACAGACTTCTGTTCATGCCCCTCATAAAGGTACATCTGTGGTACCATAGAAAATGTTTGTCCTCCTTCACAAACCTACACAAGGCAACACATAACCTTTTGCAGTATAAACTATGGTTTGTACATCATGTATATCAATGTAGCATTTGCTATCATTTGATAAAATTTGCTCCATGTATGGCAGTTATTTTTTGAAATATCAGAATTAATTTTTCTCCAGGGTAGCTAGGATATCGAGCAGTATTCATTTCTTCTTACCCTATCATTTTGTGCATACAATGTTGTAATAGTAACGCAATACAAAAGATAGAAGTATACACTGTATTATATGTGCCTGTATTAATCGCTGACAAGTCTCAAGGATGTATTCTTTTAAAATGGCATTGGGAAACCCTCTTGTGCGCCTCTTCCTTTATAGGTGAATGCCTGTGCAATCAAGGCTGGGCAGGTGATTGCTGTGATCAGGCGGACTGCCCCGGGGATCCAGACTGTAATGGGCGGGGCGACTGCTTTGCCGAGGTGTTGGTTCCTGAATGCAGGAACTGCATGGTTGGATGGATGGGAGAAGCATGTGAGATTCCATGTGGTCCAGGTAAGACATTCAGGGTGGTATCCCCTCCCCCCAAATATGATTTGGTGATTACTTGTATTCAGATTCAGTCTAGAATCTGATTACTGATTTTGGCATGGAGTATCGGGCTACAATAATTGTGTGTTGTTTGAAGGTTTGTTATTATTACAATTATACATAACGTTAGATTATTCATGATGGTTAATACATCAACGTGAAATTCATGCATTTTGTAATACTGCCTTTGCCAAAAAGCATTTATGCAAGTATAAAAATGATACACTTTCTGTATGGTATGAATTGTGGATTTGTGCAAATATCAAAAGTCACACACATTATATGCTGCCAGTGATAGTGATTAGCAGAAATACAATATATTGTCCTCTGTAATGTTGGCTCTGTGAGGTCTTCAAAATCCAAAATTACATAAGATAGGAAGAATTTTTTGGGTCAAATTACTTCCATTTTGATTTTTACCATTACTAAACTGATTAATGTTTATTCCAAATTCCTCATCCAAGAACATGGTATCCAGAGGCCAATGGACAGTGGCATCTGTGAGTGCACTGACCCCTGTTGGCATGGTCTCAGCTGCTTGGACCTCTGCAGTGGACGTGGCTCCTGCAACAACGCCACCGCAACCTGTGACTGCCTGGACGGAGCCTGGGGAGATTTCTGCGAGATCCTCAGTTGCCGTGGTGACGGGATGCCCTGCTCCGGCCATGGGGTGTGCCAGTCCGACAGAGCGTGTCTCTGTGATGAGGGCTGGATGGGGGATGGTTGCCAGATTCCTGTGTGCCCGGAGGAGTGCAGTGGTTACGGTGTCTGCAGCGGTGCTTCCGATGTGCCAACCTGTGAGTGCGACGCCCACCACTTCGGCACCGACTGCGGCTACTTGTGTCAGAACGGGAGTGTAGTGAACAGCACTTGTCAGTGCGACCCGTGCTACGCAGGACCGGCCTGCGATCAGGAATGTGCAGCGCATGGTCAATGTGAAAATGACACATGCCTGTGTGAGGCTTCATGGTGGGGTGAGATTACTTGTCTTTGTTTTCAGCTTGTAGAACAATGGTCAAATTATGTGAACTTTATTATTTGGGGAGAGTTTCATCACTTCTTCCCATGGTCAAAGTGTTCATGCATTTTCTTTACTTGATACCATGCAGAAGTGCTTTGACATTGCTTTGACATTGAAGAATATATTAAAATGTTCCCCCAAAAAAGCACATGAATTCAGAATGAAAGAGCATAAACATTGAAACACAGTGTCATGCTCTAGGATTTTGTTTTCTCAGAGAACTTCTCAGGTGGATTTATCATTCTTGGAATATAAAAACGAATGTCGCAAAAATGATTGAGTGTCTTTTTGAGAGATGATAAGCCTAGAATCTACTCAACTATTGCGAAGAATTAAAGTCTCATTGATTTTGCCTTGTTTGCTAGCTGACTGGCAGGGATTATTAGACCAAAGGATTGGAATAATATCATTATTTGATCTAACTTCTGGTCTTTTGTGAAGGAGTGCTTGCATTTATTTTTTTTGTGAAGCATTATTGTATGAGAATGATTGCAGATTATGTGCATAAGTGCCATCTGTTGTAGTTTGTGTGTGCTGTGCGTGTGTGCATAATGTGATAGTGCAAGTCAGTGACTAATGAGAATCAGTATTAAATAGACATTAATCAAATCATACAAGAGTTCATGAACTTTGAACTTGTAATCTTAGGTCCAGTGTGCAGCTACAGGGGCTGCCCCGGGGAGGGGACAAACTGCACTGGCCATGGGTACTGCAATGTTCTACAACAACAGTGCTCCTGTGAGCAGGGCTGGAAGGGAGTCGGCTGTGAGATTCCAGACTGCTATGGTGAACCCGACTGTGGAGGAAACGGTAAGGGCTGCTGACTCTTAAATTAGTCACAATCTTTCTTTGCCTCTTATACAAAATGGTGAGGAAGGCACAAGTTCTTTCTCAACTATGATCATTTTGAAGAATCTTACATTTAGAAAAAATGCATTTAGAAAAATGACCCTAAGATTTATGGGATAAATGCATTTCATAGGCATATGTGTACATTATGTGAAGAGGAAGCATCTCCTATTTTTCATGTATTGGAGGGGGAAGGGAAGTGGATATCTAGATGTACATTTGTTGATAGTACATTGTAAATTGCCAATATTAAATGGGGGGGGGGGAATAATTGTTCTTTACATCCGAGTACAGTATCACATTACTGAACTCTACTGAACACGAATGCAAAAAGACACAGGCAATCAAACGTACGGCAGTGTTCTGTGCAAACTCGAATGCTGTAATTAAATGCTGTAGTTATGACCCAGATGAAATGTTATGATAGATGGCGTTATCATCATAGTTCTTGTTTTCGATGAAGGATATTGTGACGGGGAGAAATTCGTCCCACCCCAGTGCGTGTGTTACTCCGGATGGATGGGAGAGAACTGTGACACGCCTTGCGTCAACGGAACGGAATCGCCACCAAGATCTGGAATGTGCCAGTGCCATGGGTGTTTCTCTGGGCTTAGCTGCAATGTAGAGTGCTCAGGCAGAGGGAGCTGTCTAGAGAACGGTGTTTGCACATGCTCGGAATTCTTCAAGGGAGAGCTGTGCCAGGAATACGACTGCCCCGGCGAACCGGACTGCTCGAGTCGAGGGTCGTGTGTTTTGCGAGACGAGACGGCTATCTGTCTGTGTGACCCGGGATTCACCTCTGAGAACTGTAGTGAAATCATCTGTCCTGGAGAGCCTCAATGTTCTGGCCATGGTACGAAAAGATCTTTTTTCTTATGTATTATGTACGTGTATGTCATGTATATACAATTTATCACCACCACAAACCTAATTAGAATCCTGCCCCACTTGAAAAGTCAGTAGATGTCTTGAAATTGAACTATTTCAGTGTTTATAAATGATTTTTTTCTATGGTTTCTTGAGCTAACATAATTATGTATATATGTCTCAGTCAGTCAACACTTGACTGCATTTAACATGATCTCAAAACTGCTTTTTTTCCTGAAAACTGTGTTAAACTGGTGACCAGCTTCCATAGAAGTAATAGTTATAGGTAAAATGTGAGAAATAACATGTCAGTGGAAATGTATACATTGCTTCTTTCTTTTATCAAGCAATTTATAGGACAAGGTAGGCCCTACAGGTCATTGAACCCATGCCCTGCTAGTCTTAATTTATTTTTCAACTTGCTCATTTCAACAACACAAAGCAGGATGATATGTTTTATCTCATCATTCATCACTCCATAGAAGCTGCACGTTCTCTTGTGGATATTCAAAGAGTAGATGAAGATTCACTCTTAAAAAGATTACTCTAAGAATGTTCAGATACGTGAAATTCTATTAAATTTCATCTCTCAAAGATTTTATTCATGATCAATCAAATTAAATATGCAAGGGCACCTCCGATAAAAACTTTCTTGAAATACTTTCATCACTAATTAGGAACATGTACATTGGTTGGAGACAAGCCTGTCTGCATCTGTGACCACGGATTTGATGGCGACTCATGCGACACGTGCCGCGAGAGATTCACCGGCGACAGCTGTGAACGTTGCGTCGAGAACTACATCGGATGGAACGCAAGCTGCAGCATCTACTGCCTCAAGGGGGTTGCCTCGGAGGTTGGCGGTGATGAGTGCCGCTGCCATAGCAACAATGAGCTGGGGTACTGGGCAGGCGTCAGCTGTGAGCGGTGCCAGGATGGATACGCTCTGCCGTACTGCAGAGCATGTCAGACAGGTAATAAAGCACCTCTATGTGAGCTCTTTTAAATAGTCGACATACATGTAGAGTGTATCTGCTGATGCACGCTCTGTCTGTTTACTCACATTCTGAAATTATACAGTCAGTGAGTATAGGGATGTACTTAAAAGTTTACCTTCCTAGGCTGATCCTTATCAAGTGGGAGTTTAAATGTTAGGTAGAAACACTTTCATTCGTCAAATTAGTAAAGAGCAGTAAGGACCACAATGAATGGACACAGCTCTCAGTTAATGTGTGTTCTTGTTTGTGTGTGTGCTATAAAGCCTAGTCAGAGTAAGAAGTATTAACCCACTGAAGATGGGCTGTCTTTGGTACAACACACCTTTCCCATAAACACTTGCCCGAGTATACTCGGGACTCTTCAACAAGTTAAATGAATCCAAAACCTAGTTTGCTTTCATCATCCTCCAATTTCATTCTATGTCTAGTGTAGTAGTATTTTTATGGAATGATAAATGCAATTTTTTTTTTTAATAAACTTATTCTATTTAGTTTCAAAGTACAGATCTGTAATACATAGCAAGATTCAGTGCATGCTGCCAAGAATATTGAATAAAATTTAGTCTCCCCCCTCTGTTGTATGTTCCCAGACTATGTAGGAGACTGCACCATCAGATGCATTGAAGGTCAAGGTACTTACAGTGACCCCAACGATGGGTCGGGAGGTCGTGGGGTCTTGCGACCTTTCTTGCAGTGTGTGACCCCTGGGAATGAAACCGATGAAGGAGAGGCCTGGTTTGGCTATGAAAATGATAACTGGCATAACATCTACATACCCATCGGCCCGGCGAACCATTTCAATCAGGAGGATTTTGAAGGTCAACCAACTAAGTTCAAACCTGGTCTGCATTACAGCGCAGTGAGAGTCAAGTAGGTGGACCTGTCACTATTCTCTATTGTCTCATCCTATCAAGTTTGCTTATTAGTTTGCTAAGAATCTTGTGAGTACACCATAATTGAGGGGGAGCTATGAAAGTTTTACATTCTATTTCTGAGAGTTATGCCACAACATCATGAGAATTCATCTCCATGTGTGACGTCCATCTTTATGTTTCTAATTCATCCAAAGTGTTGGGAATGTGTAATGCAAAGGTAGATGGTGGAAACCACAGTCTAAGTAAGAGCGAAATAACCAGTAACAGTTTGTTTTACATGTACTTCATCATGGTATCTGAAATGTAGTGCTCTTGTAGCTGTTAGAAGTATATCTGAAAATCATGAATCATGCTGTGTGTTTTTATCATGGCAATGATTTCACTGATGAGATCTGAACTTGAATATTTGCTGTGAGCAAACTTTGAAAAGGGGAAATTATCAAGCACCTTTGCATTGGCGTTTTTTGAAAGCTAGCCACATGAGGGTATTTTTATCTCGGATAGGGGAGGAGTAATACATTTTTTTTTTAAAGCAGAGTCCTTGGCTTTATCAGTATCAGGGCCTTCAGTCCTAAATTAGAGACACTTCTGTTGCAAATTATTCACTAATTGCGCTACATCAACACAAATAAGCACCAATGATTCAGTGTTTTAGAAGTACTAGTAGCCATAGTAAAAAAATCAAGAGCATACATTGTACATACTCAGGTGGACTCAAACCAACAATCTTCTGATTATCATGGCTACTCCTAAAAACACAATCAGTGCTTACATATGTTGCTGTAAGGTAATTTGCCAATCAGGTGCAATAAAGAGTCGAAGTGAGAATTCTTAATTTGCATTGAGACACTTCATCCATTGCTTTTTATTTAATCCTGTCAAAAGCAGGAGAACCGCTGCTAAGCCAAAGGTCTTTTTAATTGAGACTGTGTGTGTTAAAAAATGTCAGCCAGAATGGAATTTTCTACAGGAAGTTGAGTGAGTATTTTAGTTTCCAGTTCATTGTAAAATGATGTGTTGTAAAGTTCAGTGAGCACCAGTAAATGGAAAAAAAAAATGTGTTGTGGGAAAAATGCAGCCCTAATTTCCTCCAACTTTCCTTAATTTCAGATTAAACGAGAATGAAGAAGCAGCATGGTTTTTGACTTACAGTCCTTCCAACACACAATTCAGCATCACCACATCATTGGGCCCAGTAAGGCATTGCTCAGCAGTGGATGAGCAGATGGCAGAAGTGAGTGCAACCATATCTTAGAATTGCATATAAAACAGATTTTCTTATTGGGTTTGTTGTGCCTTCGTATTGGCTTGTGCCTGCATCGCATCATGTTTTCGTCAAAGAGCTAAATTGTTTGTATTAGAGGGAAAATCAATTGTTTAATAAGCTTGGGCACATCTTTTTCTCTTACAACCCTTCTTAATATACAAAGAAAGAAGTATAAACAAGCAAAGTGAGGATACGCTACAATACATGTACCTAATCATGTAGAAAAAATGTAAAGCTGAAAAGGTTATTTTTAATGATGATGGAATATCAACCTCACTAGCCACATTTCTGTATACATACTATAAAGTTATAACACACTCATTGGATTACAAACTTACAATGTATTGTGGGCAAGTGATAACATGAGAATAAAAAATGTACTGTCATAGGTCAATTCCTTTACGTGGCCACGATATATCCCCTGTCTTGCACATCACACTACCAAATTGGCTGTGTTTCATTACAATATGAAATATCTGTCAATCTTGCAGGAAGAGAAGCAACAAGCAGCCAGCGACAACCAGTGCCTCTGCAAACAGGGTTACTGGGGTCCAGCCTGCGAGTTTGAGTGCATCGGCGGAGCGAGCAACCCTTGCTATGGCAACGGCGCATGCAATTCTTCAACAGGAGCGTGTGATTGTAGCAGCGCAGTGAGTCCAGACTCGGCCAACTGCACCACCTGTGCCGCAGGTATGTTTGGTGTGGACTGCTCCATTGGCTACTCTGTGGGACCTGCAGATCTTCTCCTGCACTTTGCAGCAGCGTACGGGCCTGGACACTTTACTACTTTTGATGGAGCACTTTACACCTATCGAGGAGAAGGGATACACACCTTGATCAGAGGGTCTGTTAGCCTGCAGGTGCAGCTGGTGACCTGCCAGGCCAGGATGTATGCAACATGCATCAATGCAGTGGCATTTGCTCCCCAGGGAGGACGATCTGTTGTCATCCACGCTGGCTACACAGATGATGAAGTTGAATTCCCAATGTGGCTCGATGGAGTAGTCGCCAACATCAATAACTCCCCTCATCTTGGTGGCAGTTTCTTCATTGAACAAGAATCTTACAACCACTTCTCGATATTCAAAACTGATCATGTGCACATTGATATTCATCTAAGGGGCAGAAGCCTGGATGTGTATGTAAGGGTTGTCAGCTTGGTTTGCAGTGCAACCGAGGGACTGCTGAGCAGTTGTGATGGAGATCCATTCAATGACTTCAGCCTTTCAAGTGGAGAAACACTGGTTCAGGACAGGAACAATATTTTATCTTTGGATCAGAGCAACATTCACACAATATTTGGACCCTCTTGGAAAGAAACAGGAACATCTTTGCTGGAGCCCATCTACGGTGCTGGAGATTACAACGAGGTTAAGCTGTCGGGCAATTCTGATTCTGGCTATGCTTTGTATTTTCAAGACTCGGCCATCAAAACAACTACCCAGGTACTTACTTTCACAGGCCCGGATGTCACTCTGGAGTTAGATCTGAAGCCAGCAAGGGCATCCTCTGAATGCGTGGCAGTCCTTTCCTATGTACTGCAGGACACCTCAACACTGCTTCTCTGCAACAACTATCTCGCTGTATCCATCGGCTCTGACTTGATATGGACATCTCAAATCGAGCTTCTGGTTGACACTTGGTATCGTGTTGCTCTTGTCTGGCAGAAGTCCATAACCACGCTTCGTATGTATGCCTTCCAGTCTACTACATTGTGGTCAACAGAGATATTTGTCTTCAGTGATGCCGACTCTGAATTCTTTGATCCTGGTGGAACCTTAGTCTTAGGCCAGTGGCATCTGCCTCCAAATTACAATGGACCGTACCTCTACCAAGGTTTCCATGGATGGCTTGACGAAGTCAGGATTTGGAATACCTTTTACTTTTCTGAGGATTTGCTTGCACGTGTCAATGTTGCAGCGGATGTGCCCGATCACGCACTTTGTAATTACTGGACATTTAATGAAGGGCAGGGATCTGTCATCTATGATATCAAGTCTGCCATTTCCATGCAGATGTTGCCCGATGCATGGAATCCTCCAATATGGAAGTTTTCATCTGCCCACATTGAACGATTTGAAGTTCTCACTGTCAATGCTGTGTATGGTACTTTCTGGTCAGGCTCTCTGTCACAGCCAGAGGCAAGAGACTTTTGCCACAACCTTATTACTTCATCATCATATGACGTCTGCAACAATATGGAGACATCCAGCTATTACCTCTCGCAGTGCATAGCGGATGCTGCACTTTACGATACAATTGCATTTACAATGGAAGTGGCATTGGTGTATGCAGCTCAGTGTGAGAACATTAACAGAGTAACTGCATCACCAGCCCAGTCACACTGTAATGACTTCCCGGGCAGACGCTTCCAAGGCTGGACTGGCCCACAATGCAATGTCCCATGCCACTCTGGAGAAGGAGCTAGTTCATGTGTGTGCTATGCAGGATACTGGGGTTCAGCATGTGAGAACTTCTGCGACGGTGGCGGTGGATCATTTGCCTGCGGTGGTGTCGGCGTTTGCAACAAAGACACAGGAGACTGTTCCTGTCCTGTGTCACACGACTCACACCTGAACTGTTCGTCATGCGGCGTTGGCTTTTATGGGCAAGACTGTTCTCTAGCCATTGTTGAGACTGTGAACATTACATGTCCTGTCTGTTCCCTGTATGGCTATGGACACATCGTCACATATGATGGGCTAGCCTTCACCCTCAACATTGCAGGAGAATACCACTTCACCAAAGTAGAGGACATTGATGTATTCATTCGGCTAACTCCATGTCCAGGACATCCAACCTGCCTGACATCTGTGTGGCTTATGCTAGAGGATGCCAATCTGACCATACAGATACCAACATCTGAGAAGGAAGAACTGATGGTCATTCTAAATGGAGAGAGGATTTATCCGACAGACATAGTTTTGCCATCGCGACACAATGTCAGTGTATCATTTGACAGCTTTACAATCTACAATAACATCTCTACCATCCTCATCACATATCACCTAAAGTATTTTGACATCCAAGTGACAACTGGTGAAAAATTGTGCCAAAATTTGACGGGACGTATCATCAGTGGCAATTGTGACAGAGATCCATCAAATGACATAGCAACCAACAGCTCAAACAAGGTCCATGCTAGCAATGTTACATATGACTTAATCAATGGTCCCTGGGCAGAGTATATGGCACTGCCAAGAACAATGCAGACACAGTTTGTTTACAGACTGACCAACCATATTGATGCTAAAGAAATTACCCCTGCTGGATATGGTCTGTACTTTAACAGCTCTAGCTGCATCAGTGAACCAATCTCAAATTCTACATTTGACCCAAACACAGATTTGACCATTGAATTCCTGGTTTTGACCCTCAACAGTGAGCCCGGGTGTATCTTCGCTTATGCTGATGGAGAAACATACCTCACTGTCTCAGTGAGTCAAACTCTACTCCTCCACTTTTCTCCTGGTGTTGAGTTTGACACAGAGATCTCACCTGAGGCAGATAACTGGGGCTTTATATCACTGATCTACCACAGAGATCTTGGAGGCTGCACTTTGGCATATGTGAGCAGTGAAAAGAACATAACTGGGGTGTCCATCAACATTGGAACTGGATTCTTTATGCCCGGAGGAACCGTTCTATTTGGTACCTGGCCCACCACTCCAATCTTTGCAGTTCCTTTTGATTCTAGATTTGAAGGATACATTGATGAAGTCAGAATATGGAGGAAAGCATTCGATCTGAACACTGTCTGGTATAACATCGATCTGAACCTCCAGGGGAGTAACGAAGATATTGTTGCCTTGTGGAAGTTCTCAGAAGGTGCTGGGTTGACTGCTGCAACTGATTCTATCCATGGATCCCAGCTGGTATTTTCAAGTACTGCTGCCCCCATGTATGCAATATGCGGGGCTCCTGTTGAAAAGCTAGACACATATTTTGACTTTCCATCACAGATTTACCACAAGTTTTCAAGTGCAGACTCTTATGAGGAAGCATATGGCCACTGTAAGAGGATTGTCTTCTATGAAGGTATTATTGAAGCTTGTAGCTCTTTAGGTCCATCCATTGGGCAGTTCTTCCTACAGAACTGTGTTTACAACTCATCAGTTCAGGGCAGTGATATTACAGCCTACATTACTGCAAGGATGTACTCTTCATACTGTATGGCGACTCTTGCACTTCCCATGTTACCGAGCGCAGCACTCTGCAAAAACGTTAGTACAAACCCCGAAGCCTTCTTTGCTCTTGGCTGTACAGTTGGATCATGCAACTTTGGAACTCGTAACTTGGTAAGCGGTCAATGCGATTGCCTAGAGGGTTACTGGGGCACGGAATGTGATGGTGTCTGTCCCGGTGGACATGAGAACCCGTGTAACAGGCAAGGTTTCTGTGACAGAGACACCGGCGAATGCCAATGTCTCCTGACCTGGTCACAGACAAGTAACTGCACGGAATGCGCTGGGTCGTGGACTGGAGACAATTGCTCCATTGCCCTCCCGGATCCAAGTGAAACAATCGCAAACAAAACATGTTCCGTCTTTGGCCAAGGTCACTTTGTCACGTTTGACGGTGCTCAGTATGACTTCAAGGAGTATGGAGAATATCTGTTCTACCAATATCTGAACGTTAATCTGGAGGTGCAATTGAGGATCATCCCCTGCTATCAACAAACGTCATGTGTAGTGGGTGTGGCTGTGTCATATCAGGGCGATGCACTCATCATTCGCGCTGGCTACACATCGGAAAGTAATGCCATCTTCTGGTTCAATGCCAAAGAGACACAGTTGACTCATCTGCAGCAAACATTTGGCAACATTATTGTACAACAGCCAGCTTCTGGGGAATACCACATCAAAGCCCTTGATGAGAGCTGGGATATCCATGTGCGCACAATTGATCGCTATCTCAATGCAATCTTTTCCCTAGTAGTTGCTGATGAGTGCGCCACGTCAACAGGCTTGTGTGGGTCATGCGACAATGCTGACATGAATGACTTCTACTCTGTTGAAGACAGTAGAAGGAGGTGGTGGATATCTGACAATTCGCTGTTCAACCCAATCTATGAGTCCACAGTTTACAATGAGAGACGTGACTTGACAGGAGCAGGATATGGCATTTTATTTAACGATTCATTCCTGCAGTCACAAAGATTGAATCTAGAGCTTAGCGCGGAAATCACCCTAGAGTTCTTCTTTACAAGTATTGATAATAATGGTGTTCTCCTCTCATGTGGTTCGCAGATAACTTTCTCTTTATTCCTTAATGGCACTCTTCGAGTAGCCGTAGGTCTAGAACTGATCGACACAGGACTCGTCCCATATGCAGGGTGGAATCGTTTGGTTTTTGTGCTGCAGCCTTCTCTCCTACGGAGAGTCAATGCTTTCGTCATCAATGTATACCTCTTTGATGCAAATGGTTTATACCATACGTGGGAAGGAAGTGTTTTTGGCAATCCTTTCACTTCAGACATGTACTTGGTGCTTGGCCGTTGGCTGCCCGGTGAGGACACATTTCTTCCATCTCCAGTGTCCCTCCCTTTTGTTGGTGTCATCGATGAACTCTGCATCTGGGACAAAGCCCTGTCTCTCCATGAAGTACTGACACGTATCAGTGCTGGCATTGAACCTGGTCGCAGTCATCTGCTTGCTTTGTGGAAATTTGACGAAGGTCAAGGTTCCGAGGCCGTGGACTTGATTCATCATCGAATACTTGATATGAGCTTTCACACATGGATGAGGACACATTCCCAGTGGCAATTCTCATCTGCTCCAATCATTTTACATCCTCCTGTGTACACACTGGCAAACCCTGCCTTGTGGTCAGAATCTTGTGTGCATTTGTTCAACAAAATGTCCTACCAATCTCTATATCTGCGTGTTGATGTGTTCTTGGTTGCATGTGCAAGAGATTATGCGATGTCAATCTCTAACTTCTCGCAACTTGCAGTGATACTAGGGTTCTCAGATTTGTATCTTCTGCACACAACTCAGAAAGCCTGGCCAGCCCAGAGTCTGTGTAATTCTTTCGCAGATATCAACTTTCCACTGTGGCATGGACCAACTTGCAATGTGATGTGCTACTTTTCCAAAGCAGCATCTAACGATGTATCAGTGTGCACATGCTTACCTGGTACTTGGGGTGATGATTGCTCTAAGGAGTGTGACGGAGGCATATCAACTGCTTGTAATAACCATGGAGTCTGCTCTGTAAGCACAGGATTGTGTCAATGTGAGCCAAACTGGATTGGTAAAGACTGTAGCCAGTGTGCACCAGGATGGTTTGGAACTGATTGTTCCATATCCTCAACTTCCACTCCTGGTGTTGACACATCTCGATGTTCCTTCTTTGTCAATGGATATATCACAACCTTTGATAGCTCTTCTCTCCAATTGCCAGTAACTGATGACTTCAATTTTTACACAACGACAGAGCTGGCAATTCATATCAGACAGATTCCTTGCAGTGGATTGTCTTCTTGTGTGACAGCCATTGGCTTTGACTTCGGTTCAACACAAATGCTGATTGGTGCATCAACATCCCAAGAGTCAGATCCAGTCATTCTTGTTGATAACAGCACTCTCTCCCTTGAAGCACAGCTACATGTAGGGTCTACAGACTACTCTCTGGTGAGAGTGGCCATAGGGGAATACAAACTACATGGTCCCCAGGACTTCTTGCTCAACATCTTCAGTCCTGGAGCATATTTCAACATTGAGCTAGTCCAAACTGGATGCACATATTCTGCGGGCCTGTGCGGGCCGTGTAAAACACACCAGACTTCCTGTAACGATTCATCACCAATATGCGCCATCAATGCCATGGGACTAAAGAATTATGCATCCTTGTATCCACTGAGCCATGAACTGTCACTGCAGTACTTTGCCAGTTACCATTTGCAACACTCACATAGTGTCATTCAGAGAATGCTCAGGGCTCACCCTGTTCTCCCACTCTTCCCCTCATCTTCTGGTTACAGCCTACGCTTTCGGGGGACAGGTATCTTTAGCGATCCATTACCAGACACTTTCCCAATAAATACTGCTGTTACAATTCAATTTTACACCCGAATAACAGACACACCAGGTGGAACTCTTTTCTCTGTGTCTGGCAGAACGACCCTGGCATTGGTTATTGGAGATGATGGCACATTTATGATATTTGAGGGAACCACGTTTCTAACAACAACCATTCCTGTACCAGTTGGTGACTGGCTGTTCATTACTCTTTCTGTACCAAACCTAGCAGGTAGACTTCTTTTCTATTGCATTGATTCCTTAGGGATTGTTGCACAAGCATCATTTTATGTCACTTTCAGTGAATCGCACTTTGTTCCTGGAGCATCAATAAGTATTGGGTCATGGGTGTTGCCAACATCTGGGATTGTCCCCTTACAAGTGGGATCATTCAATGGCGAGGTGGACAGTTTCAGCATGCTTGTAGGTCTTACTATGACCTATAATGAAGTGCTACTTTCCTGGATGAATTCAGGATTTCATACAGATGTATCTGTGTCATGTTTGTTGACCTTCAACAGTGGAAAAGGAGGGGTCGTTGGGGGTGGCACATTGGGAATTGCCTGGCATCTTCCTCACACTTCACCAAACAGTCCGTACTGGACGGCATCAACTCTTGCCATAACGGGGAATCAACTTCCAACCAGTTTTTCCCTCATTGTAAAGTTTCCTAGTGGAGAGTTTGAAAGTGACACAGTGGCCACCTGCACACGTCTTCTGTACTCGGGTCCGGTCAATGACCAATGCGGCAGCCTGACTCAATCAGCTCGCTTCCACTACCAGTCTTGTCTTCAAATCTGTGCTTCGTCTGAAATGCTTCACCTCTCAGTGGACAGTGTCCTGGATTTCTCAGGTCAGTGTCAGGAAGATCTAGATCTATTATCATCCCCAGCTCAATTTCTTTGCAAGGAGTTCACAGAAGAACTTGCTTGGCCCTTCGCTGGAGACCAGTGCGACGTACCTTGTATCTACGGCTCCTACACAGACCAATGTCATTGTCTCTCCGGCTACTATGGAAGCCATTGCAGCCAAACTTGTCCAGGTGGACCAAACAATCCTTGCTATGGGCATGGTCTTTGCCATACAGAGACTGGAAAATGTCTATGTGAATGGGGTTGGAAGAGCGAGACTAACTGTTCTACCTGTGCTGATGGTGTGACAGGGAGGGACTGCTCCATTGTCGATGTCGGTGCTCCAAATGGCACCATGGACACCGTGACCATCATGCCTGGAACTGTGACAAGCCACAGAGGGCTCATGTTCCCCTTTAACCAGTCTGGAACATACCAAATTGCACAAACTACACACACAAACGAACAAACTACTGGCTCTCACTTAGCCGTATCTTACCAAGTAAGTTGAAATTTCATGATTTTCTGGTTTTCTTTGAGTGATAACTAATGAGGCTAATGTAATAAGGTAGAGGAAAAGGTTGTAAAACATGCATTCTTGAGGAGTCTGACATTTATTCAGCGATGATTTGTCATTTCTGCACATATTGATTGTATTGGGTTCAAAGTTTTTGTATCATTGGCTTCAACTTAAATTCCATGAGGATAATCACAAATATACTCAACTAGTTTTTTTTTTTACTTTAGATTATTAAGTCTTTCAAATCCTGAGCTCCTGTTTAGAATGCTTCAGAAGTATCTTTAAAATAAAAGCATTGATCAACATAGACGATGTATATCTGTACGTCCTCCACTAATTACCTTAGTTGAGTGCAAACAAGAGCATTGTAAAAAGTAAGAGTAAGAGTTTTGCTGTTTTTATCTGTTTATACCTGAATAATTAAATTTCTTTCTTTTTCAGAGATTTGCATTGATAAACCAGGAAATGTAACTGAAATGAAACTGACATGAATTTTCATCCTCTTTCTCCAAGGTGCGACAGGTATATTTGGGTCAATCCCCAGCAATCAGCACTGTCTCATTTCAACAAAATGAGAAAGAGGTCACCTTCTACCATGACATGCGAACGCAGGAAGTAAAGGTAGTCTTGGATGGCCATGAAGTCCATTTTGATGAAACCCTACAAGAGGTAGATGACTTCGGATATACCCTTGACATTACACAAGAAAGTCCGGGCCACTATGTTGTTGCGAGTTCAAGTGGCCTCGGGTTGACGACAGAGTTAAGCGAGGGCTCTCTTGGGACAACACTGACGGTGGCCGAAGAGGCATGTTGCCTTGGCGGAACCTGGACTGGATTGGCAGGACCCTGCACATGCCAGGGTGCAGTTCTGAACTCCACCTACGAAATCACACCATCTGATTCTGATGCAGATATTGCAGAGAAGATTAAGAATTTCACTGTCACCCTTCCAGAGGCCTTCATCACCAATAATGACTCGGTAGAGTATGTTGTACCTGGAGGGTATGCAGGCTTTTCCATCCTACTGAACAACTCCTTGGCTTACTCTAACCAGGTAGTATTTGTAAATGCCAAGATCACCATATCGCTGCAGGTGAGGTTTTGCGGACTTAGCTGTGGTGGTGTGATACTGTCCTATGCCAGCACCTCTACACTGGTCCTGTCAGTAAGGAACAGTATTACCGTCTACGTCAATGATCTAGCCTATCCAACAGATCTGGTGATTGCCGCCGCAACCTGGACCCAGCTCAGTCTGGTGTATGATCGGGCTGCAGGCATCCTGCAGGTGTTTTTGCACGACAGCAGTGGTCATGCTGCTAGGAGGAGATTAGAACTAGTAGACAGTGACATCATGGAATCGCATGGGACTTTGGCTATTGGCCACTGGCTGCCAGGAGGCAATGGAGCGCCCTACAGCACGCTTGGACACTTTGTTGGAGAGGTTGATGAGCTCACCTTGTGGAGCAGGTGAGGGCTCTTTCCAGTAAATTGTCACATAGAGTAGCAACAGCTCCTTTCATTGTGATTCTGATATCATTTATAAGCTAGAAAAAAATGTTTGTTGTCACTGTTTTTGCTTATTTTCAATAATCATATGTATGTCGCCTGTAAAATGGCCAATCATAAATTGTACTTCGGTGACGAGAACAAGGGATACCCTTTATGATTACTTGTCCAGTTGTTGCTGTGACCACCTAGTCAGATATGATTATATGATAATCAAAAAGAAGACCATTTTTCCCAATGAAAGCCCTGTGCTACACATATGTCCAGTCTCTATGATGAAGTTTTAAACAGTAGCACTTCCATTATTGCGCCAGTTCCTCTGACAAATCTCTTGAAGAAAGTATCATGACAATAGCCTTGCCAAATTTCCTGCCATCATTTGTTAAAATCTCAGTCCTTGGATTTTGAAAGACATCTTGCAGTACATCCAGCTTCAAGCCACCATGCCCAGCCCTTTTTCATTTACCTTTGCCCTCGCCATATATTGCTTGGCTATCAATGCGTCAGGGGGTTTTAGCTGGTCTACAGTTGTACCTACTAGTTGTGATGTGGCAGGATTGTGCAAACCCATTTTGTTAAATTGTCTTGAGACTAGCAAACTCTTTGTCGAATAAGTGGCAGGAAGATATGTAATTTTGTGTGATGGGTGCATGAAATAGAGGCTAATGAGTAAACTGTCTTAATGTAGCAACTTGTATTCTTTCTATGGCATATACAATTTTGTACATGTACAAGATGATCAAGGGTGAATATCTTAATTTCATTTAGACTGCTGGATGACACAGAACTGCAGGATCTTCAGAGAGCCAGTCCATATTCCTGCACTCCCAATCTTGAAGCTCAATGGCGCTTTGATAATGTACAAGGTATTACTGTATAAATGTATCCTAATTTTTTAAAATCTTTTCTTTGTTCTATGGAATGTATAAATTACATGTAAATGATGTTCGGTGCAATGAAAATCTATATCTTCTCACTTTGGAACTCTAGAAATGTGTCTAGAGATAACAATATGGCTATTGCTGTGAAGAGTTAGAGAACTCCATGTTGTGACCACACATCCACCCATCCCCCCCCCCCCCCCATCTTATTTCTCTGGCTTTCCTGATGATTGTAAAGGAGTTTGATTTTACCTAAGATACCATGTCATTCTAATGCAAACTGCATTTATTGATTAAAAATTTAATAGATGAGAAACAATGAAAGATTGATTGACTAATTGATAATCTATGTTGTGAAGTATTCACATTTTGTTGTGTTTTGCTTCAATGACCTTGAAAAATGTAATCCTAGAGAATGCTTCTTTCTATCATTTTTCACCAGTCTCTAGCTAAACTTAGTGGCTCATCTTGCTTCTTGCATCACCATTTATGAGACTTTCTCTTCTGCTAGTAAACTCTAATGATCTATTAACTGTTAATGTAGAAAAGTGGCACATGATTGATATAATTGTGCACACTACATTACATCATTTTCCAATATTCCCTTCTAATACCTGGCAGATCGCAAATCTTCTTCTCTTTTTCTTTTTTAACAGGAAAGGGTATACATACAGTTGTAAGCAATCATAGTGTCTCAGTTATGCAAAGCTACAAAATCACACACTTTTTTCTAATGTAACTATCTGTATTGCAGATTTATACACTGTCATACATGTAGTAGCTTACATGACAGTTATAAGCCATTGGTGTCCCTATGATAGAAAAGTATTTGGATATTATGGAATGCCTATAATTGGCTCTCCATAATGACCGTTTTGAAGCAGACTGTATTTTTCAGTAAATGCTTAATGTATTCTCTGTGCCGACAGATGGAGTCGTCACCGACCTGGTATCTGGTTTGGCCCTGCACCTGGATTCTCCTGGATTCTCTCCAGCCACCCTGCAACCCTCTACACTGGATTTGGGCCCTCCTGGTTCCGGTATTCTACCCTCCGACACTCCTACTCTTGATTTCCAGCAAGCTGTGGTGGGTGATGATGATGATGGAATGGCATTTGTAGATGCTTGTGGAGAAGAGAGTGAAGTGCCATCATGGATTGTGACTTTCTGCACAGATGTCATTCTTTCTGGTCCAATAGCAGAGTGAGTATTATGCATTGTACTTCTCCATGGGGAAAACAAATTACAAATTATGAACAAGGGGAAACATTAACATATGTTTGATGTGTTGTGTACATAATGGTATCATAATTATATTAAAAGAAACATGAATAGTCCATGAATTCGCACAACGGCGTAGATAGAAAGATCATTTCGGGTCCATTCATTCGGATGTGGGTTTTATATCAGTTCAATGTAAATGTTATGATTTGCTGGAAATTATAGATTTAAAAGCAAATGTAGACTGAAATTGCCAAGGTAGTTTTGTTTGTATACGTAGATTAATAAAGTGGAGTGTTTGAATGTCCAAAGGGAAACAGTAAACAGCTGAGATTTTGAAGCATAATAGAGTTTGAGAGTTTTAGAGGAGTGTGATTTCTTATTCTTTTGTTGTTGTTCCATGCAGGGTTTGCCACCTAGGACAAGGAGTTTCTAGGGAGGTTTACAGTGATTGTGTCTCAGTCTCTGTGGAAGCAAACAGCACGGATGCTGCTCTTTCTGTGGTTGTCCAGCACGCAGACTTCTGTCAGAGCTCCCTCTCCCTTACTCACTGGCCTGCAAGAACACTCTGCAACAAGTTTGGGGAAGCCCCTTTCCCACTCTGGATCGGTGACAATTGTGACATCAAGTGCATCTATGGCAAGAAGGCACCGCATAACCGTAACATCTGTGTCTGTGACAGGGGCTACTGGAATAGATCTTGCGATGTTGTGTGTCCTGGTGGCTCTGATAACCCCTGCAATGGAGTGGGAGAATGTGACATCTCGACAGGGGCGTGCCATTGTCCTGTGAATTGGCAAGGTGCACCGGACTGTTCGTCCTGTTCTGCTGGTTGGACTGGACCAAGCTGTTCCTTTGCTCTGGTTAACATCAGAGTCAACGTTAGGATCAGGATATCTGTGGTAGGGTTGTCCTACATCTCGACCTTCACTGGTGTTACATTCCGCTTCAATGGCGTGGGAGAGTACCACCTCCTGTCTATTGCTCAGAACAGATTTATTCTGCAAGCCAAATTTGTTCTCTGTTTTTCTGGTCTTTCCTGCATGCGGCAAGTTGGACTGGTATTTGGGGATAATACCCACGGCTTTGCAAGGCTTACAATAAGTGCTACTGGCTACAGTGGAGGTGGGATGACCTTCAGACTAAATAACAGGCAGTTCTACATCGACACCAGTGCAACATTTGCTAATGTTGGCTACACCTTCACAAGATTGTCCCTTACAGAGATCCGGTGCGATGGACCCAGTGGCTTATCATTCGTTGTGACGTCATCCCAGCATCATCTCACACTGCAGACCGAGTTTCCCAGTGAACTTTGCCCACTCTCAGAAGGACTCCTTGTGGGTGGATGCTGCACCTCACAATCTATTACCATTCCGATCCTGCCACATGTTTGTTTCAGAGACAACAGCACATCACAGCTAGAGCCATCTTCTGGCGATCCAGGCAACCAACGATTTTCTTCTGGTGATCCTGCGACCAGTCAAACTTGCAGAGAGGACTCCTCCACACCAATGACGTCTGACAGTCTTTCGGAGCTAACACAAGCATGGACCATTAATGACTGCGAGTCAGTCATAGATTATCTAAATGAACTGGAAAGATCCAAATTACGCTTGGAATTCAGTCTCCACTTCTCTGCATCAGTTATGTTCACACATGACCTTGTCCTCCTCACTCCAGTGGGAAATGATTTGACATTTTCCCTCACCGTGAAGATCCAGAGGGCCACAGGGGTGATCTTGTCGCTTTCTCACTCAACTACATTCTCACTGTACGTCCACCATGTCCTCCAGCTCTGCATTGGGGGAGAAGTGTACTCAACAACACTCAGGCCACAGCTAGAGGTATGGAGTCACATCGCAATCGTGTACACCTCGTATAATAACCATATTGACATATACCTCACGTCCACTCATCAAGAAACTGCCCGGGGAACAGTGAAACTGCGAAGTCATTTTGCTTTCTTCGAGCAAGCTGGATACCTTGCCCTGGGCTCATGGCTGCCAGGATGGAGTGATGGGGAGGTGACAGCTTTGGAAGGCTTCTCTGGGTTCTTTGGTGATCTCAGTACATGGAATAGGTGAGAATTTCATTTTTATTTCTTCATGTTTACTGGTAGTCAGCAAATTAGACATGAAATTGTCCTTTCATGTCATGTCAGTGCGGATGATATGCATTGCGACTAAAGAATAAAACATTATATTTGTAAGGCTGTCTTAAGCATTTTATAGTCATTCTGTTGTAAAATTATTTCATATAGAAACCCGAGAAATAACCCTGCAGGAAGATGAAGAAAAGACTAATTTGGAATCTTTTACTTTCTTTCTTCTTCGCTGCAGGGCATTTACTCCTGGAGAGATAGGAACCCTTTGGCAAGCATCACTTCGTGATGATGAAGACTACCTTACACATTACTGGCCATTGAATGAAGGAGAGGGAAATACTGCTGTTGATGCCCTTGCAGGCTTAGAGCTGACCATGGCTTCAGGGCCCTGGCCCCAGCCAGAGTGGGTGGCATCAGATGTGCCCCCAGCATATGGCGGAGTCGATTTGTCTGGAGGGCAGAACGGGCATCTCAATGAAAGTCTTCAACTGTGTCAGAGACTGTTCTGGTCAGATCCCTTGGCAGGTGCGTGTGACCAGCTGATGGTGTCCACCACACAGATGTACCTTGAATTGTGTTTAGATGTTGCTGATGGTGCTGGCGATCACGAGGCATACAGTGTGGCCTTCGCCTATGCTGATATTTGCCAGGTGGCCTTGAATCTTACAACATGGCCTGCCCAGCCACTTTGCTTGGAAGTGCCCTCCCTCAGGTCTGGGCGTCAATGCGAGGACAACTGTGTGAATGGCATCAAAAGCTCTGGAACCTGTGACTGCGTCAAGGGTTTCTATGGCAGCGCCTGTCAGTATGTTTGCCCAGGGGGGCTGGCGGCTGTATGCAGTGATCATGGGGTGTGCAGATCCTCTGGACACTGCCAATGTGAGCTAAACTGGAAAGGAAGAGCAGACTGTGGTACATGTGCAGAAGACTGGGTAGGAGAAGACTGCACAGTTGTGGAGCAATCCTTTAGATCTGTAACAATTCTCCACAGGGTCTACTTCACTGCAACAGTTACAGTTCATGCCCAATACATTGTGTTTGATGGACTTCTATTCTACTTTGGATCTGTTGGGGAATTCTACCTGGTCAGAACATCTACTTTCACCCTGCAGATACGCCATGTCCCCTGCTTTTCGCAAGGAACATGTATCAATGCAGTTGCGATGAATTTTCACAATGACCTGATCATTTTCCGTGCTCCTTACAGTACCGGTCAGATGCCTGTCTTGTGGCTAAATGGGAAACATGTTGACATCTACAGCATATCAGTTGAAATTAGTCATATTTGGAGCATGCGTCAGCTATCACCAGGAAGATACAGATTTCAATCTTCCCTAGATGAGAATGTGGTCATCGATGTTCAGATCATTGGACTTTTTATGCAGCTCAGGATTGACCTTCCCGATGAGATCTGTCAAATGTCTGAGGGTTTGCTTGGAAATTGTAATGGCGTAACTGACGATGATCTCCTCGAACTACCAACCAATACATCTCAAGAAGCTATCAACGATGTCCTGGCCAAGCACTGGCTTGTACCAGCTGAGGAGAGTCACTTCATCCTTACCTATGGTGTCTATGCAGAAGTGTCAGTGCCAACTGGAGCGGGCTACAGTTTGAGAATTGCAAATTCAGGTGCTCTCACTGATCCAGTAAATGGCACGTTTGGCAACGTGACGGCACAGTCAGCATTTACTCTGGAATTCATGGTTAAGGTTCAGGAGCACAAAGGAGTCATCCTGTCATTTTACCTGGACAAAACACTCACTCTTCTTCTGGATGGAACATTGAAGCTATCATTTGGGGACCAGACCTTTGATACAGACATATTCTTTCCTTTGAGCTCATGGTCCCATATATACCTTGTCGTGAGAGCCAGCGGGTTGCTTCAGCTTTACTGCTACTTTGACAACGGAACTACCAGTGCCTACAGAGTGTCAATTCATCCATTTTCAGATACTATGGGCACATACATACTCTCACTCGGTCAGCACATCATCCAGCCTGCACAAGACAACATCCTTGTTGTATCCTCATTCACTGGTGAGATAGATGAGCTCCGTTTGTGGTCTTCTGCAATTCATCCAGCTCTCCTTGATTCGGGAAAAACATTAAACATGATTGCAAACTATGATGGTGGATCACTGGTAGGGCTGTATAAATTTAATGACAATCACGGCACAGGCTTCAGGGACTCTATTCACGATCACAATATTTTCTCACCCAGCTATCCGTGGCCACATCCCGAGATGGTTCCATCAGACGCACCTATTGCCTTTACAGTGCCAGATCCTTTCATGTCAGCCTTTACCAACCAGAGCCTTGAATCTTTGGCTATGGTTATTTGTAGTTATTTTGATGACAGTATGAATAACACTATACAGACGCTCTGTCCAAACACAACATCTGCATACACAGACTTCTTCTATTTGTCATGTATTCAGGCAATTGCCGCATCTGGGAACACAGATGCTGGTTTTGCTTTGATAGTAGCCTCTTTAGAGCACTGCCTAACACTAGCTGGAGAACCCTTTGAAATCAGTCAAATATGTGAACTACTACCCAATGTGCCATTACCAAAGTGGCTGTCAGAGGATTGCACGCCGTCGTGTGTATTTGGGAGCAATGACGACACTGGAAACTGCATCTGTCAGGATGGATTCTGGGGAAGAACTTGTACGTATGAATGTCCAGGTGGATATGCAAGTCCATGCATGAACAATGGAAAGTGTCTGGAAAATGGAATGTGTGAGTGTCTGCCAAACTGGGCTGGTGCAGCTTGCAACCTGTGTAGAGAAGGCTGGTATGGACATGATTGTGCTCTTGGATTTGTCAAGCTTTTGGATTGGAGGAACAGTGCAAGTGTGAGTGCATACTTCACCATTCTGGGAAGGGTCACAACTTTCGATGGTGCATCCATCTTTCTGCGCCGTGGCTTCACCTACAACATCCTTACTCACACAACCCTGCACTGGAGAATTTTACTGAGACCTTCACACTGCGTCAGTGTTCATAGTTTTGATCTGTGCTACGATGCTGTCGTATTCCAATCAGGAGAAGACAGGGTTACCATTCGTGCAGACGAGCATAGCCTATTTGGACTGATTACCTGGCGAAATTATGAGCGAATTTATCTCGACCATGTCACAAGAATTTCTAGCACTTTGGTCATCACCAGACTGAATCTTTTGCAGTACCACATACACCTATCCCCAAGAGTGACAGTCATTTTGACCGTCCACCAATCAGAGATGGGTATACAGATCATTGCAGATACGAATTTGTGTGATGACTCATCCCTATCTGGTTTGCTTGCAGCGTGTGATACTGCGGAAGAACTCCCTACCTCCGAGTGTTCGAATGTGCCTTCTTCTATTACTACAGAAACCTATTATAACAGCAGTCAGCCCATCGGCAACACAACTACATCATGCGTGTTTAATGGCACACAGAGCGATGTTGATGATTACACATCAAGGTTCATTGCTCAAGATCTCTTCAACAGTGAATATGAAGCATCAGATCTGTTACTGCCGGTCAGAGGGGGCGGATATTACTTGTATTTTGAAGACAGTGTCATTGTATCAACACACCTTTGGCATTTCCCCACGCAACTATTCACATTGGAAGTGTATGTGCAACCTCTCAGCACTGAGGGAGTTATTCTATCGTATGGATCCGAAGGAAATGTGTTCGCTTTACTGCTGTCTAATTCAAGCCTCCAGATAAGCACCGGTGTAACATTCTATGAATTGGATCTCCATGTCAAACTGAACATCTGGCAGCAAATAACCGTGGTGTGGCAACAGAGCACGAGAACGGTGGAGGTATACCTTTTTGACCAATATGGCGTGGCAATTGCCAATGCTGTTAGGTTGGATCCATCAACCTTCCACCCAGGAGGTCACCTGGTGATTGGACAGTGGTACACTGTGATACCACTTGTGGCCCCAAACCTACCTGGAGGTGCTTTTGTAGGCGGTATCGATGAAGTCCGACTCTGGAAGAGGCATTCCAATCCATCAGTTGTAATTGCAAGCTGGAAATTTAATGGACCATCAGACACCCAAGGCTTGGTAAATCTCTGGAAAATGAATGCAGGCCATGGTTCGACTGTTTATGACACCACAAATGGTGACCATCTGAACCCAGTCGATGACCATAATCCAGTGTGGCACCTTGCGGATGATCCATACAGTGACAAAAACATTCCACCATTCTTCTTCCCTACATTCTCGGATGAACATCTGCAGGAACAAGCAGAGCACGTCTGCCACAACATCTTCCTGCGGGGACTACTGCATTCACGGTGCAAAACCCTTGGATCAGCACTGCTCCAGTTGTACTACACTCAGTGCTTATATGACATTGCTTTCCACTCGGACTTGGATGCTGCTATTCAATCAACTGTCGCATTTGGGGACATCTGCCTGACAGAATTGTCTCTTTATACCTGGCCAGCGCAGTACCTGTGCAATGCCTTCCCCAGTCGTGAGTTTCCATATTGGATAGGACCGCAGTGTGACATCCCATGCATCTTTGGTAAAAGGAGCAGCGAAAACAGCACAATCTGCATCTGTAATGAAGGATACTGGGGTGATGCGTGTGATGCAGTTTGTCCATCTGGCATACTCTCACCTTGTTCAAATCATGGAGAATGTCTTTTGGACACAGGGGAATGCCGATGCCACAGTCACTGGTTGGGGTCAGGGGTCGACAAACAAGACCAGTATGCCTGCGATGAATGTTCTAAAGGGTGGATTGGTACCGACTGCTCAGGATCATCACTGTTTCATAACCACACTGACACGCGAAAAAAAGCTGTGGCAATATTATCCGGCAATGCCCACTTTACGTCTTTTGATGGAATCAGTGTCGTTGTTGACATTCCTGGACTCTATAGCCTGTTGGTCACAGAACGTACTCGCATTAGCGCATTTGTGAAACCATGCAATGCACGGATTTCCTGCAGAGCGTTAACAGAAGTTCACATCTCCAGTGGCACACAGGAGATGTCTATCCAGGAGACCAACGGTAAACTGAAGGTGATGCTTCATGATCAAGGAACGTGGAGAGGAATTGACGTTGGACTGAGACAATCAAGTAAAAATGGCATTGGGTTCTTTTTCAGAGAAGAGACCTTCATCTCCATCACATTACTGGATGATATTGAGATAGAGCTATCAGCAAGTTCACATTTCATTTCTGCTGTGGTTTACCTCGGGAGTGGCGTGACACTGGGGTCAAAGTCAATGCTTGGGTCCTGGGACAATGACTGGATGAATGATGTCAACATTGGATTGCCTTCTCAACATAGTGAGGGACACTGGATCCCTGTAAACCAGACATACTTCAGGGATGTTGTGCTGAACCAAGCATACATAGACACCCACTTTGCCTCGCGCTTCCAACTATCCTCAACTGAGATCGATTTCCAGCACCCAATGGTCTCACCCTTTGCTAGTGGTGGCTACATGTTGCATTTTGTGGCAGGTGCAATCACATTCAGCAACTGTCCTTCAATCAGCCTGGACCAATTCAGTCTTGAAATGTGGATGAGGATTCTTGACAAGATTGCACTGCAGCAGACATTCATATCATGGACTGGGAAATCTCTTGCCATTAGCCTGATGGAGAGTAACTTGAGATTAATCATAGGTGGACTTACCATTGATACGTCATTGACTGTTCAAACGGGTGTCTGGTACCATGTTGCAGTGACCTGGAGAAATTATGATGGCAGGCTGGCTGTCTACCTGTACGAGTCAGAGCTCGACATGACAAGAACATACACAGTTTTCAATCTACTAGTTGCAGGAAGACTAAGGCTTTCCGATAACTTGTGGATTGGACGGAGTCCTGATGATCAAATGGGAACACCCCAAGTGTTCAGTGGAGACATTGATCATATTGTGATGAGGAATCAGTACCGAAGTCAAGAGGACATTAGAAGAGCGAGTATGAAGTACACTGAGAATCTCCAAAGTGATATTATCCTTTCCATACCAATGGAAGAAGGATGGGGTAATGAGACCATGTCTGTGTGGAAAAATGGATCCAGCACAAGAAAGATTCTGGGGTATCTTTCGGGAGATACCCTGCCAGAGTGGATGCCATCTTCTGCTCCAATCTCCACAGAACCAGACCACAGGCCTTCATTTGCATCATCTGACCTTCAAGTAGAGGCACTAAGACTTTGTCAGCTGCTGTTTTTCGATAGTCCTCTGTATAACAACTGCCGTTCCCTAGAGAGTACTCACCTTTTCTACTACGAAGCCTGCCTTAATGATATTGCTGCAACCAGTCGCCGTGATGCTGGAAATGCATCTGCTGATATGTTTGCTGTTCTGTGCAAGGAAACCCTGACCATCGACGACAGAGAACTGTGTGGATTCTACACCTTCTGTCGTTACGCTTCAAAAATAGTCTTTCCTTGGTATTACATTCTTGTTGCAGTCTTGGTTGTCATCATCATTATGGTGTGCATATGGAGGTATAGGGTCTGGCGTGAAGGAAAGTTGAAGGGGACGAGGGTCGCAGCAGATGAGAATGATGATTTACAGCTTGGCGCTGTGGATCATAGTCAAGAAAGTGGAAGATTTACTCCTGGACTGAGTCAGGTGACCAAAATCTGTGGACCAACACCCGACCCCGACCGACCAGAGTCTCGCACAGCCTGGAATGACTACCAATTTGATAATCGTACTCTGGAGATGGAAGATGAATTTTAGCATGCTTTCAAGCTTTAGGTATACTCACATATCTCTTGCAGCCTTCAAACTTTAGGAAACAAAATTGTATGTGCAGTATTGTTAACTTCATTTCTAATCCATTTCACAGACTCTCATTTTTACCCATATGAAACAAGATGAAAAAACAAAAGATGTCAAAATAGAAATTGCTTCTCTTCAGGAACAATGTGGGTTGTGCATACAAACGATGGTTTGTTAGGCAAGCCTGTCGCATTCAATCTATGCTAACACTGGCAGATTGAGTTAAAGAAATGGAGAAAATCGAGAAGGCCCATACTGTTTAATATGTATTTAAGATAAAGGAATGTGACGAGGATTGTTAGTTTCTCTTCAGCAAATTTATCATTACACTGGATTTTAAAATCTGTCATACCAAATGGTGCCTTGGCAGTGCCATCAGCTTGCATTTTTGTGTTCTTGGGGATGGACCACATTCAAACAGTTTTAGGATTACTACTGCAATTTCTAGATTTTCTGCAAGATTGCCAGTAAGTAGCAATGTTATGTCTTGTCTCAAATTTGTATTTGTTGAGCACATAATTATGTTTCACTTCCAAGCTTTCAAGTATGGATAGCACCTGTACATTTTTTCACAGATATTTCACTTAATATAATGGATGATGTTGTAGCATCATGGGTTTTAATCTCGTAGTACCTCATGACATGAATTTGTGATTTTCACATAACCATCATTCCCATAGCATTTTGTGAGCTGATGGTCCATTATTTGTTCATCTTTTTGAATTTTCCATCATACGTACATACGTAGATATGGTATGTACATTATTGGTTGGTTTCGTGATGGTTATCGGACACATACATTATACAGTCGCCTCACCTTACATTTTAGGTAGTTGTAGTATATTTGCTCAGGTACTCAAGGAATAAGCATTTGTTTCTTTGTAACTTGTTGATCACCTATTACAGATTTTGATAAAATGAATTGACAAATCTGTGTTAAAATCTCTGAATCACCTTCTTGGGGTTTGTTGATTTTATTAGTGATATATGAACATTGAAATTTTCATATTTTTGTTTTCATGTATCATAATCGTACACAGACATTCTTTGGGTATTATGCATATTTAAGACCTGAAAGTATCATTGTTATCGTTATCATTATTAGTCATCATAAGTTATTGCATAATTCCCTGTCTATTCATTACTAATAAAACAGTAATAATTCTGCTTGTATTTTGGGCAAGACGGGTCAATACTGTGTAATCTACACACAGGGATAATGCAAATTGTGGGCGATAAATTTTGGCATTAGTTTGGTGATTTACTGAAATAATGTGTCCATACAATGAAATTATATACGCCAGTGCTCATGAAATAATTTATATAATACCTGTGCATCCAGTGAGAATTGGTCTTATCGTAGCAGTGCTTGTAAATAATAATACATAGTAGTAGTAGTAGTACAATAGTACATATACATACACATGTAATAGTAGTTAGTAGTAAACTGTCCTTCGTAGTACACTTTATAGTACAGTAGTTTTAATAGTAAAGTAGTACTATCAGCTGTAGCATATACAGTCCTACTGTTAGAGAGCTCAAATAATTCGAAGTATAACAATTGGAAATTTTGTCAAAGGGTGTGTTTTCAATTTCTTCTGAGATTTGTAGCATATACTAGTACATGTAACAGTGAATATACATGATCTTGATATAAACCATGCTATAACTTCCTCAACATGTTCATACTGTATTAAGATTTTATTGACATTGTACAAGTTTTTCATTCCAAGCCATTGTAGCACATGTGGTGTTATCCAAGATCTTTGTTACTTTGCAATGTAGTTCAGATAAGTTCAGATACATTGTTTATTAGTACACTGTAACTTGTGAATTTGAAGTACAGAGAGAGAAAAAAAAAGTAGTTCATCAACGGTTTATTTATTCAGTACAAGAAAAAGAAAACTTAAGCCATCATGTTTTGGTGTGTGACATATCTACCCAGTACAGTGTATAAACCTTGCTATATATATACGTTTAAATCTCAGCTTTCATATTGACAGCTTGCAGCTCTGTTTTGATTCCTTTTTAAGATCTCAGACCTCATCTTCCTGTATTGCATTATTTGATGACATCTTTCACTTGTAATTTAGAAAAATTGCAGTTTATCCAAATCCTCAAGGAAGCAGATATACTGCAATTTCATTTCTTGTTGTGATCTCATTCCCCAAAGATCTCATTTCCTGTAGTGCAGAGCCTTATATTACAGAGTTTGGCCAACCCTGTTATGAGTTTTTCGATCTTCGGACGCCATTATGTGCCCACCAAAGAGGTTCTATAATATTATGTAATAGAGTAAGCGCTCACCATTCAGTGCGTACAAATGAAAACGGGGCCAACTGAACAGTGGCACGCAAGTAGGTATTATGTGTGGTACGGTACCTTCGCGAATGCTCGACTTCTTGACCTCTTTGCTAATGGTGGCGGGTCGTTCAACTGGCCCCGCTTCTATATGCGAGCGCGCACTCTATTACCGGTACATATAGAACCTCTTTGGTGGGCACAAAATGGCGCCTGTGTTTAAGTTGGCCAAACTCTGTAAAAGAAGGCTCTGCTGTAGTGTTCATTACCCCAACAGCTCCTGGGGAAATTTACAGCAAAAATCTATAATATTCTAGTCACTGAATTCACAACTCTGATTTTACTGCACATCCTATATTGGAGAAATGTTAGATGGACCTCCAGTCAACCTTGCATAAGTCGAATCTATTTGAACTGAAGACAAAGCTTCGACTAAGAGAACATTTGTAAAGTCAATAGAATATGAAGATAAAAGGATTTAAAAAGACCTTTGATTTTTTATAGACGAGGTCAACTTAAGCAAGGTTGCCTGTAGTTAGTATTTTATTGAATCTGCCAAAAATCTAGATTTTTCTTTTTGAATGTGCTATAAATCTTACGATGTAAATACATGAACACATATCCTCTTGAATAAGTTGTTAATTGTAGAAGCAGTTATGAATTAAGCATGCATGAGGCTTTTTGATATTCATTCAAAATGAATAGATTTATAAACATTACAGTGAAGTTCTATTAAAATGAGCTTGCTTACAACACTGGATGTGCATTTAGCTCGAAAAAAGTTGAAAATGATTGTCTAAATTTCCATAGTTTCCCAATGCATTTGTACATGTATGAATATGCATATTATGCAAATTTGTATAATTCATGCAGATTGCAAAGTGTCTGGAGAAGGAGATTGTACACATGGCACTTGAGTAATAAAGTCAATTCTTTAAGTATTAATTCCTTCAAACATTTGATGGTGACCTAGCTCCAATTATTGTTCAGTGTCACAGAAATGATGAGTGTGTTATTATCACTGTCTTCTCCTGGAGGTTATACAGTGCACTCCCGTTATAACAGACGAGGTTATAACAAAATTCCGGTTACAACAAAGTAAAATTTATGGCCTCAGCATTATCAACTCTATGTATTTTTATTGTTCATTTGTTATAACGAAATTTTGATACATGCATAACAAAAGAAAATGATGGTCCCAAGGACTTTGTTGTAACATGAGTCCATTGTATAACGGTATTTGGCTGTTTTCTACTGGGTATTTTTATAATGGAGTACTGGTTATATTGAGGTACCAGTACATGTAAAATCAGCAGTTGCAGCAACCTTGTTTGTTATACACAGTAATTGGGTACCTTGTATCAATTGTACAATAGTAGTAAGGGTAACATTAAAGGGGATGGCTCCTAACTGATCAGTGGGAATCAGTGGGAATGCTGGAGGATGATTGTTGCAATCCTTTTGGGATTCATTTAAGAGTACATTATATATCTATTGTCGAGTGAAAATTATTTGCTTCAGAATGGTCTCATATTCAAGTAATGTGCAGTTTAATGTTTCCAGGTTAGCGTCCCTGGTCAGTGACGGGGCATTAAGCTGCACATTACTTGAATATGAGACCGTTCTGAAGCAAATAATTTTCACACAACAGTAGATATATAATGTACTCTTAAATGAATCCCACAAGGATTGGAACAATCATCCCTCAGCATTCCCACTGATTCCCACTGATCGGTTACTAGCCATCCCCTTTAAAGGAGACCTCAGGATGATTTTCAGACTTTTACATTTGAATTTATGATAAATTAGTTATACTGAGTACAGAGTGTCAAGAATTTATAGTGATTGGGATGAGGAATGAGAATGTTTTCAAAATGTATAATAAATTGCAGTGAACAAGGATGATGACATTGCAGCCTCACCATAAGAATGCACTAGTTGGGGATCAAGGAAGCAGGACACAAGAAGGGAGCAAGCATATATTCTACACAGGTGAACTTGTTAAGCAAGCCGTATTGTAATGAAATTACACAGCTACATTTCTGATTTATGTGAGCCTCCAATGTCATCAACATTGTTTAGTGTACAAGTAATTTGTTAAAGATTTTTGATGTATTGGTTTCACAAATTCCACAAAACCACACATGGAGCTGTCAATTTATGTACTAGGTGTACATGATGAAATCATGAAAATCATCTGGAATACCCCTTTGAAGGGGAATGAAACCCAGACATACATGAACACTATCCATGTGGATTGATAGAATGCAGCAATATTAGTAAAACACATCAGCGAAGGTTTGAGGAAAACTGGACAATCTGAGTGTTCAAAAGTTATGAATTTTTGAAATTTTGGTGATGAGACAGCTGGATCAGGAGACTTCTACAGATCACAATGTTTTAGGCACTATCATATAAAAGAAAATATTAAGAAAATTCCCAAAAATATTTGGTTAGAAAAATACACATTCCCTGGACTTGTTACTGACATACAAACCCCATAACATAGTACAAATTTTCCAAAGCCCCCGGCACAGAAAGAGTGAAACTGGTTCAATACTGCTCAATATCGGAGGTTTTCTATCCTACAAAGTTGGGGAGACTTCTCGTCCCTGCATCATTGAAAGACCACAGCAGACAACAGGCATGTGTGCACATGTATACAGTCACGCACGCCTCGCATGAACGGACACACAAGCATGCACATACACATGTACAACGTTGTACAAGTACACATAACATCTACATACACACATGTTCAGTTTGACACTTTTAAGATCAGCGCCCTGTTGCATAAAACCCTTATCGCTGGACTTACCGTTCCTTTCTAGCGGTAAGTCTTGAAATTAGCGGTAAATTTTATAATCCTTGATGCTGATTGGCTGTGACGCCTAATTTTGACGGTAGTTACCATCGAAATTCAACGGTAAGTTTCATGCAACGGGCCCCTGTTCTACACCAACATACACACGTATACACTGTAATCCAAATGACGGGGTACAGATGAGATTAAAAGGAAATATCATATATTTCCCCACTGCACAACTGTACATGGATTAATATTATGAGTCTGACGTTTGCACATGAACACAGGGATAAACTAAAGGCACCACATACCCACTGTGACATACAGTGGACTCCTGTTATAACGAAGTCCTCGTGACCAGCAATTTTCTTTCTTTCTATCAAAATTTTGTTACGACCAAGCAGATAAACAATAAAAACACATAGAGCGGATTATGTTGTGGCCTGAATTTTTGCTTTGTTTTAACTGGAATTCTGTTTTAACCATATTCATTATAAAGGAAGTGCACTGTATCTGCCTTGATGCAATAAACGTTTTCATGTTGACAAAAAAAAAAAAAAAAAAGGTGCAAACACACTGACTGATTTCTGCTCGTAAATCTCAGTACAGACTGTACTTAATTTTTTGGTGAAACTGCACAGTAGCAAGAAATGACTGCCTGATCACAGGAATGACATTAGTCCATCCCTATAAAAGTAAATTGCAAAACATCTGTGGAAATACCTGGTACTGTGGAGCCTGTGGGACAGCAAATTTTTAGTCTTACTGCAAACACTTTACCATTGTAGAAACCAAAATGCAAAGAAAAAAAGTGCATTGGGATTGAACAAAGCAAAACCTGAATTTTGCTCACACAGGTGTTCCAATGGAACACTTTGCACAAATGTTTCATTGTAAACAAATTGGGTGCTCACACTTTGGCATCTGCACTTAGGATTGCCCTCCTTTTAGGTTGTGGACCAATGTGGTGTATATTCATGTCAACTTGGTCAATGTCCCACCGCATTTCATGAGGACAAAAAATTCAAGCAGGTTTTTTTTTCTTTCTTTTTTTTTTGGAAAAAGAACAGATCATATTAATAAACGAAACTCTAATCTTTCGAACAAAGTCATTTACAAGATTAGTGTATGTGGTTAGGATAGCACAAATAAACATGAATTTATTCAGGCCACAAATGCTGCCATGCTTATCAATATTGTAGGAACCTGGTATACCAGGTTCCCATATAAAGGAATACATGTACAGAGACTCCAACCCAAAGCACCTTCTGATCTGGAGATTCTCCCGTCTGAAACCCCTAGCAAACGGGAGACTCCAAGTTGATGTGTGCGAAGCGCGAAGTTTCCAAGGTTCTAGATGCTCTCTGGTGCTATATAAGGCTTATTTTTGGCAACACACAATAGCAATAAGTAAGAAATCCTTTCGAACGGGAGACACAGAGCCAGGGCGGGAGAAATTAAATCTCAAACGGGAGAACGGGAGATTTTGCAAAAATGGGTTTTCGGCGGGAGATCTCCCGTCGAAAACGGGAGAGTTGGAGTCTCTGCATGTAGGTTAGGTCGTACTCATTTGTGTATCATTGTACTCATTACAATTTCTGCTGCTATATGTCCAAATAGAATTGGAATATTACAGTCCAGATCAGGTGAAACAAATATGAGTCAATATACCATAACATTGTATGACACCTAAGATGGAAATGCCCTTAATGCGAAAACAACGAAAATCCTGTTTTGAAAAAGTAATGACAACAAATTCTTAAATATCAAAAGATTGGGTATTTGATCGAAAATTTGTATTTGAATCTTGCAAGCAGTGAGAATGTGAAATCTGTGGTTTGGGAGGAAAAAGTGAATGCTTTGCTGTTCGTTATTTTTTATTTATATTTTTACTCTTCCACATCCAAATTATCACTCAAATACTACCACTGATGTTTGGAACAAATCAAACATTTTGACATTCATGATAAATGCTTTGTCAATTAATGAGATTTGACTAGAAAAGAATAACCCTGTTTCAACTTCATGATACCTGTCATTCTCTTAACATTTACAAATTGCAAAATAATACATACTGGGTGATCCTTCACTTTAAGTGTCAGGATAAGAATGTTATCAGATCAAACATATGAACATGATAATAAACCCCTCAACAAAAGTCCTGCAATTCCAATTTGATGTACATCATATTTCTCTTGAAACTACATCATTTCATTCAAATGTGATGTCATAAGAAAGTCTGATTAATTTTCTGAACGGCAACTCATGTTGTTTACATTTATGCATTCCTAGAATGCACAGTACGACTGAGTATGAGGAAAGGTCAAATGTGACATGTTGCAAAATAGAGCAAACGTGTTATGTCAAACAGTATAATTCCCATTTGCTTTGTTGTTCCAGGGAAGGAATGTGCTTGAAAAGAATACATTGTGAGAATATCGTCAGATTCCAGGCTTCATCCATGAATTAAAGACTGCAGTAGTATCTGCAGATTAAAATTAAACATAAAGGTTGACCAAACAGTTATCTATTGTTTAGGAAATTAAAATGTTCTCATTGCAGCATTGCTTATTCCAATAGCTTTTTTTCATCAAAACTGTACATTATCAATATCAGAATTGTTGTGACTTCTAACTTTTGATCTGTCCGCATACTCGGCTGTTTTGCACATTCTAAAAACACCCAATCACGGCAAGTGAGGTGTCATTTTGAAGATACAATGTAATTAATCAGGCTCTCTTATGATATTGAAGATGATGCCGGGATAAGAGAAATATGATATATCAAACTTTAATTGCAGAACTTATTTTGAGGGGTTCATACAAAAAATAGTAACCTTTTATTTCCTCTCTTTTATTCTAACTGCCCACAGGAGGCAGGAATGTCACATAAATACAGATAAAACATAATGATGAGCTGCTATGAATTACTGTTTGATGTGATGTACGGGTCTGAAATTCGACGAAAGACGGCTGGAAACTTATCTCCATGATTACGTGTGACCTTTTGACCTTCCTCGGTACTCTCGTAGAGCTTCTTCACCACAGGATCCTCATTCTGTAGAAAAAAGGAGTAAAACTGATAACAGCAACATGAAGGAATATCCGGAACAACTATACAGAGCGCGTAGAACCTCTTCACGACAAAATGTAGCTAAAGTGAATTCTTCATGTGTGGAATACATACCATCGATAAGAATACCCAACACTGGAAATGATACAGAAAAATGCGCACATGTGAAGATTTCAGCATAGAAGGTAAATTTAGCATTCTACATCAATGCATAATCACTTTACATCAAAATAATAAAATGTTCTTAGATATTACTAAGTACTATGAAAATAAACTAAACTAAAATAAGTTTGCTTATCACTCCTGTCTTTGTCATAGTTCCATTTGTTTATTCAATAGATTAATAAAGACTTATAATACGTATATACTTTGCAAGAACAACAACAACAACAAAAACAAACACACATTTCTAGTCTCTGGGTCATCCCAGTTCATTCAGACAGACAGAAAGACCTACATTGTCCAAAAATATCCTCACTCGTATACAAACTGGAATGTTGGGTTTACACTGTATTATGAAGGGTACTGCATTTTGTCTGAAGTATGCATCACTATCCTTCAAACCCTGGGTGATGTTTCACAAAAAAATTAAGTCGAACTTAAGTTATGATCTACTCTAAATTACGGTATGCCATTGTTCCTCTTTTCGGTTTTATCTAATGTTTCCAAAATCTACTTCAAATTGGTATAAAAAATTTAAACAAAAAATATCTTTACTCCTTATTTTATTTTGTTAATCAATGCCTGTACGAAAAAGTCTGAAAAATTTTACATTCTTATATGAAAGTTTGAATATCATTGAAGTCACACACAGCCTGCCATAATTTTATGTTGATCTTAGACTTAAAGATCAACTTCAGTTCTTTGTGGTTTGGTTTTGTCATTGAAGACATTTGCATAGTTCTCTCTTTTTTTTTTTTTTTGGGGGGGGGGGGGGGGGGGTACATGGTGTAAGTCCCATAAACATTGCTAGAGTTGTTGTTATACTGTACGAGCTGAAATTTTCGCGTACAGATATTTTTGCGAATTGCTACTTGGAGGACATTTTCGTGTGTTGTTGATTCAGCGAGGGTCTAACTGAATTAGTTATTTGCGCGTTGTTATTTTCGCGGTTCAAAGGCGATTCGCAAAATTTGCAAATATAAAACCACCGAGAAAATTTCAGCTCATACAGTACCTTACATCTCAGAATGTGTAATTCTGTAGGATACCTACCAATCGATTACATGGAGACTTACCATTTCTTTCTCCGAGAGTCGTTCAAACAGTGGGTGTTCTTCAAAGTGCTTTGCCATCCATTCATGCATCTCCTGAACATCAGTTATTGTGTAAACAAGCCCCTTCAGAAGAGATGAAAAATAAGTATGATGTATGTACATTGTATGTATGTGTTGTACTTAAATCTATCATATACAGCGCAGTCCCATTGTAACAAACATGTTTACAACAAAATTCCAGTTACAACAAAGTAAAAATTAAGTCTGCAACATAATCCACTCTGTTTATTTGTTTGTTTGTTTTTATTGCTAAGTTGACAGTTGACCAATCAGATAGCACAAATCCATTTTTGGTGCTGCACAGATTGAAAAGGCATTCCTGTATTCAAAATTGTTGTTCATTCTCAACCCAAGCACCTGCACCATTAAAACGGAAATTTCTTTACAACAAAGTAAAAATTCAGGTCTAAAAATTACGATAACCTATTCTTTCTGCAATTCTCCTATAGCCTTCAACACCCCCAAACCAGATTCTTTTTGCCCATCCAAAAAAAAGGAAAAAAAAAGGACAGGTTCTGTATAAGTTATTGTTTGCCTATAAGAAAATTTTGATACTGTAAAAGTGGAAATTTCTGTAGTGATGAAATTGTCACGCATTTCGCGCAACCAGAAACTAGCACGAAAATAATAGCACACAAATATTTTTGCTTGCCCTGTGTTCCATTAGCTTATGTCTTGATTCCGTGGAATTAAAAACATGCGAAACTCTCATTACTCGGCCAAGCGCGAAAAATTAGTCGCGTGAACATATTCACTTTTACAGTATACCAAAAGAAATCTGCAGGTCGCGAGGAATTCATCACAATGGGAGTCGCCTGATGTCTCTTACCCCTTCAGAGAGAACGTAGGCATACTCAGCTATCAGGGTTGGACTAACTATCCTCCACTTGTGCTTGGTCTTCTTGAAGTGGGGGTCTGGAAAGAGGAAGAACATCTTCTTCAGCTGCAAATAAAAGAGGAACGTGCAAAGAACAATTCAGACACCTTAGAATGATGTAAACAGATTGGAGATAACATCATTTGCTGAGTATCACACTGAGTTCATCTACTTTTACCTCACAACAGACCATCGCACTGATGCATCAACCTACATAGGTATAAATACTATTGGTGAAACATAAATTTCTGTGAATTTTGCTTGTCAAAAAACATTCACAAAATCGCAACTTGATTACATTGCCTTCTGTAACAAGAATGCACTACCCTTCATAATCTTAAGTGAGAAATCCAAAGTTCTCTCCAAAGAAAAGAAACTATAATTCATTTTTCATTTTATCACTGTGGTTCTTGATCACAGGTTCAATTACAAGTAAAATTGTCATTAAAAAGTCCCAATTAGTAAAAAATTATACTCAAGAATCATACATGTATTTGTAAATGGCATAAATCAGCAAATTAGAATTAAGAATTTATAGAATTATTTTTCATTTTCTTAACTTATGCTTGATATATAAGTTTTATGAAACGGGGCCTTGGAACACTACATTCCACTGGTCCTCTGACCAAACATGTAAGATTTAGGATACACATAATGAAATGAATTAAAATGAAAAAGAATTACAGAAATATGTTGCACAATGTACATAAACTAAAACACACACTCTTGTCCCTCTGCCCTTAATGTGAACATCATTTAACTTATTGATAACTGGAACTTGGCAGTTCCCATACAAATGCAACAATAATTTGTACAGCTGGTAGGGGAAGGGGTAAAGAAACCCACCTGCCCTTTCTCAAAGAAGTTTGGCAGGTGTTTCATGGCATTGCAGCGGATGCATGCGATGTTGTTGTATGAGTCCTGATGATTCTGTCTGAGGGCCTCTATTCGCTGCTGCACGTAGTCGGCCACCTTGATGCGAATCTCCATGCCCAGAATGAGGGTGTCCTTGAACATGGGGGAGAGCGAAACTGGAAACGGGGAAACCAGGGAGAACAGACAGAGTGAAGCTGTACATGTCTGGATACGAGGCAGTCCTTGCAAACTAGTTAGAAAAAGAATTACCTTTTTTTACCGTAGTTTGTGCAAATTTAACATAAAATACAAAAAAAAATCAGTGTACGTGAGCACAAAGCACCAATGTCCTTGGATGTCACAGAAAAAAAAAATTGATAACAGGACGAATCAGAACAAAAGGAAAAATAAAGCCCACAAGTGTAGCCAATTTAAATCATTCGTCTGCAAGCGTCATCGCTCACATTTATAATGACTATGAAGCCACATGAAGAGACATCAAAACCCTTGGGAAGCCTCATCGTGTAATTGGGTCCCAAGACATCTTGCATTTTCTGGGAAATACATTACATTTGTATTTTCATAATTCTCATTGCCTTGTCTCAACAACTTGCTGTGCGTCATGAAGCCCCTAGATGCCAGACTACTGATTCTCAATAGCTTTAAAACCTCACAAATTTCACTTTACTTGCTGATGAGCAACATGAAACATTGAATTGCTCAAGGTTTTTTGGGTTTTTTGTTTATTCAAGCAGCACAAATATCAACCAGCAATAATTTTGGCTGGCTGTCTGCACTAAATATAAGTTTAGGGAAAGAAAGGGTACATTATGGGCTGTATGTTACCATTACACACATTTTTTATTACACAAGTTTCAAACAAAAAAGCAACAGATATTCACCTAAAAGTCCACCGTATCCACAGCCAACATCCAGAAGCTCTACCCTCTGGTTCAGTCTCGTTTGCTCAGTGGGATAATACTGCGTCCAGTCCATTTCTGATGGCTTGACAGGGCTACCATGAGGAAAAACATAATCATATCAGGAATATGAAGAATATATCCCCTTCGATAAAACAATGTGACTAGCTCTGTTTGCAGCACCAGCATTATTATGACCATTAATTATTAAACAAATAATTCATAAGTTGTGAATACATTGGGCATGAATATTGCACGAGGTGGGAAAAATTTAAGCCACTGATCTAGTTAACAAGGCGCGCAACCTATACCCATGCCAGGGGCATAATTCACCTGTCTCTGTCAAGGAGTTTGATAGGTATTTTCTATCAAATGTCATGTGACATGTTCCTGGCCAATCACAATTTGATATTTAATTCTTAGGTGTCGTGCGATATGGGCCGAATTTATGAAGGTGGTACAAATGAAAACATGGTTTAAGCCAAGGACAAAACCATGGAGTGCCAAGTGTTGCACGAAATATTTCGTTACAAAATTGGTCATTTCGTCAACAAACTGACCATTTCGTAAACGAAATTATTATTTCATGGACGAAATGTTCACTTAGTTACAAAATGTTGTCATTTCATTACAAAATAATTATTTCATCGATGAAATGACTGAATTCGGAACGAAATATTCCATGCGACACTTGGCGCTCCTTGGTTTTTGTCCATGGTTTAAACCATGGTTTCATTTCTACCACTTTCGTGAATTCGGGCCAATGTGTTCAGTATAGCTATGAAAGGACATTGGGCAAGACTTCCTTATGTCCCCCTCCCCCACTATCCCACCAGCACCACTTTGTGAGTGCATCATGCACACATGCGGAGGCCAACAAAGGCTGGGTATTGTAGAGTGGTACAGTGAAATGTAAAGGGGGCAGGGGCTAAAGGAAGTCTTTCCAAATACATCTGCATTGTGGAATTAATACAAATAACATAAATTGCATATTTTATGGACCTATTTAGATGAGCATGTTTTGTCTAATGGTTGTGAAAATAGGCAATGTGAGTTTTCTTGAAATCCTGAATAATATGCTAGTGGCAGAATGTCACATGACATATGTCATATATGTGACCGTGCACCTCAAAACGAACATAAAGTCGCACACACTGATTTTGCGCGAGGACTGAAAATAAGTGAAATGGGTCAACCTAGCCAATCTTGACTTTTTCATATTTTCTGAAAGAGCGGGTCTTCTTTTACATTATGCTAAAATTTGGTATCATAAAACGGGCAGGAAAAGTGTGTTTTTTTAGCAGTTTATCTCGAACATATTTGGTAGAATAGTGTGATTAGGTGTGTCTTTAGAATCCCTTTTTCATTTCTGAAAAACCTTGTCCACACTCTTCACTTTCAACTCTAATAACTTTTGAAAAGATAGTGCTACTGCTTTGAAAGTTGGCATTAATTATGGACAAAATGTGTTAATGAGGCATGCTTAATTTCAGTTTAATCTGATAATCCAATCGTTGTTGTTACTCTGGTGGTTTACTTCCTGTTTTTTGTCCCATTCCTGGCACAGCAAGCACGGTTTGGTAAAGATTAAGCGCTTGAATAGACACTGCACTTCAGAGCCTCTTTTCTCAGTTCACACTTTTCCTGAGTTTGTGCTTTCTTTCCAATATTTAGATAGGTTAGAAGAGCCCATTTGATTTGAGTTATATATCATCTTAAAGCTTAAAATCTGCTCTTTCAGAATATGGTCTTCACTAAAAATTCATGTCTGGCGACTTTTTGTTTGTTTTGAGGTGCAGGATATACAATCAGTGACTTAATATGTGTCATTTACAATCAGTCAAAGTCTGTAAAAAAAGAAAAGAAAATGAAATTAATTTTTTTTTTTTTCAAATCAAACCTAACTAGGGCCTACACCAGGTTTACCAAGCCCGAAACTTTTGAAGAAGAAGAAGAAGAAAAAAAAAATCTTAACTAAATATTGAATAAAGCTCCAGCAATTAGCAGTTGTAAGCAACAGTCATTTTTTTTTTAATTGCACTGAGGCATGTTGCAAATTACAGGAAAATATCAATTTCACATATCTAGTCTAGTATAGGTCAAAGCCCAATCAGTCCCAGACTCTTCTTCTTCTTCTTCTTCAGGGTTGCTGTCCAACATCAACACCCCTAACGTTAAACTATGCAGGGCCCAACGGACAACAGGGGACTCCTAGAGATCTACTAAATGTACATTCATTAGTTTTTATTAGTTTATTAGTGGAAAGTTGAGCAAAGAAAATGGGATTCCATCCCGATGTAATCCCATTTACTTTGCTCATTTTTTCCACTAATGAATAATATTCATTTCTGGTCAGTTTTTCTGTTTGCGTTTGTTTCATTAGTTTTTGTCAAACTCCGAAACAAGTAACAAAATATCACTCTTTTCTAACTAGATCATGGATTAATTCTTCTTCAGATAAACATTTTCAACATTTTGTTGTTGTTCTTCTTCTTCTTCCCTTCCTCCTCCACCTGGTTTGTCTGTTTGCAAAATAACTCAAAAAGTGGGGAATGGATTTGAACGAAACTTGCAGGAAGAGTTGATAATGACACAAAGAAGAGAGAATTTGATTTTGGTAGTGATCCAGGAATTTTCATAGATTTTTCAAGATTTTTTTCATCTCTTTGCAGATAGGGTCAATAATGAACTTGGGTATTGGGAATCAAGCTGCAGTATTGAGCAGGTTTGTACACACGCGCCCTAAAAAGCCTGCTCTACTCGGGCGAGGCACCACGCCACGTAGCTGGAAGCTGATGATGTAAATAAAAGGCTTTTATATCAGGAAATTGGGCAATTTTCAGTATGCATGTAGACCCATCGTGGGTGGAAATGAGCTGCTTTACGTTATTGCTTGGCGGTCAGGTCTGCGCTCCACAATGTAAATTTACAAGTGTTTTGGCGAGTTGCCCGGGCCATGATGAGGACATTATCTGCCAGATGTGTTCCAAATTCGTTTAATGAATATGCTGAATATCCAACTAGTGGTTTATTCCACTTAGTCTTTTTGAATAGTCACATTCAGGTCTAACACAACACTCAATAGACGGCAATCTTCTGTCTCCGGAATGATAAAGGATGTCAAATTTCATCCACTCCCAGAACGACGCAATCTTTTAAGGCTATCAACATTTCATAAAATAAAGTACGGTAACATTGATTTAAAGCTCGAGGATTATATCAGCCCCGCTCAAGCACCGAGAGGTATGACAACCCGAAGTATATCATCCTGATAACTATTCTACTTTATACGGTTCTTCAACTGCTCCCGCCAACTCCTTCTTCCATACTCACAGAACAGCGGAGGATTGGAATATCTTTACTCGGAATAATCTGCCGAGTAACATAAAGCAGATTCATAAATTTGACACATTCAAAGAAGCGCTCCAGCGTCACCTCCGTTGTGATTAGCTGCACATCACACGACAGTGCTGAGTGATACTCTATCCAGAGTTTTTCAGCGAATTCATCCAGATCCAGATCCAGATGATCAAACTTTCTTGAAGTCAACGCTACTCGTACACATGCACATTACACAATCTTAAAGGTGTGGGACTGAGGTACAAACAATGCGGAGCATAAGATTCTCACGGTGTAACTATCATCCTCTAATAGTAATACTTCTTGAATATAACGGTTCCAAAAACAGCTTATTTCGAAAAAATATCTTACTACTCAAAAGTGTGATCCGACATAGGATTCGAATGAGCTCTCTGTCTGTAATATTTCTTCTGAGGTAGTTTCAGAGGCCCTGCCATCTTGCCGTGCACACAACTTCAATCAGCGGGATATGTATGCATGTCACACCGCTGCGCCCCCGTCCCAGGTCTGCCGTGTCGGTAAAGCGCAGCAGCTGCAGCAGCACTCAATGAATGAATGAATGAATGAATGAATGAATGAATGAATGAATGAATGAATGAATGAATGAATGAATGAATGAATGAATGAATGAATGAATGAATGAATGAATGAATGAATGAATGAATGAATGAATGAATGAATGAATGAATGAATGAATGAATGAATGAATGAATGAATGAATGAATGAATGAATGAATGAATGAATGAATGAATGAATGAATGAATGAATGAATTATGAACGAGAGAACGGGAGAACGGGAGATTTTGCAAAAATGGGCTTTCGGCGGGAGATCTCCCGTCGAAAACGGGAGAGTTGGAGTCTCTGCTAATATTTCATTATCATAATTTTTTCTTATCATCTGGCCTGCCGATCAGCATTACTTTACCATAATCTTTATTAGTATATTCTTGCACTAGAATAATAGAACCTCAATGCATTTGATATATATATGGTCTCCTTCCCCATCTGCTTATAATGCTCCTACAAGTAGTCCGTTTTTACCCCCCCCCCGCCAAAAAAAACCAACAAAAATAACAAACAAACAAACAAACAAAACAAAACAAAACGGCAGGTTTTCTTGGCTGTCACGTGCTCAATAGTAACAGTCCTTCTGCATAAAGTTTTAGTTGAATATTTGCAAATTTGGGAATACAATTTAGAATTAATTTTATTACCGGTAACCGAATTAATGTAGAGATTTGTTTTCTTTCTTTGAACCATATATTGTAAAATTGGATGTTTTCAGTAGTACACGTGTATTACTGAAAGAAATCGTATTTGCATGGAATAATGTTTACAAAATAGAAACAAACAAACGAAAAGAAGCACGTGTACAAGAACATGTCAACATACACACGCACGAAGAACACATGCCCACATCCTGTGCTTCTTGTACAGGATGTTATCAATCTTTTGGAGCAAATAGGTTATAATTGATAATGGGGATGAAAAAAAAAACACTCTTTGTAATGGGGCTAATCGATATGGGCTACTGCAGTGTATCATAATTATATCGATGTTGGCAGTCATGAAGGCTATAGATGAAGCTATAAAGAATGGTGTATGGGGTTCGTACAACGTGCGTTAGCTAATGATTTATTCATTAGTCGTTAGACGCTAATGGATTATAAATAAGAGAGAGTGGAAGACGATTGGATGGATTGGGTATTTCATCAATCTTCGTGTGACTTTCATGATCAGCTGACTTGGGCTCGGAGCGGGTTCAAAACCAAGGCTAGATATGTTCTAGAATAGATTAGCTACTAAATTCGTGATGTGTGCATTGTGTGTGTGTGTGTGTGGGAGGGGGGGGGGGTAGAGATTGTTCTTTGTAGCCTGTTAAATCAAATGTTGATGTTGTCCTAGTGTTGCTTTGTGCAGTGTTTTTTTTTTTTTGGGGGGGGGGGGGGAGGGGGTATGATCTGAGTACATGTTCCTGTATGTTCCTTTCTATCATGTCATTTAAGTTTTTTTTTGTTTTGTTTTGTATTTAAGATGCACGGACTTCAAATTCAAATTCAAACTTTTCACTTTTTTTAAACAGAATGTACAAAGAAATAATACTGAACAATATGACATACGTGTCGTTGAGAATACACATAGCCAGCCAAGGATAACAACATGTTCATGTCTACATGATCAGTACAAAAAAGAGACGTACAATCGTATTTATACACTCTGCGAAAAAAAAAAATGTGGAGGTACCCACTCAAAACACTATATGCTTGTAAACTTGTGGAAGAATAACCTGTGGCTGAAGCGAGTGACCGTGTGGAAATGAAATGAAATGAATGAATGAATGAATGAATGAATGAATGAATGAATGAATGAATGAATGATGAGTGCATTTGTGTTCACATTATTACAGATCTAACACAACCCTATACAAGTATACGATTATATTAAAAGTTGAAATATTGAAAAGTAAGTATAAACAGATCCACAAGATATTCTCTGTTGTACTGAATCAAATATTCGTCTCTAGATGTAACGGGAGCAGCTTCTTCTATACGTCAATGCGAATCTTTAGAGGAATTCAACATTACGCAGTTAGGTCATCAGTGTTTATCTGGAACTCAATAAGTAATTCCTGAAGTCACACACTATATTTAAAGACACATATCGCAACAGCGGTGACGTTCAACACATTAATTGATACACAGGATGTTTGGCGCCAAGCGAACCGTGTCAGCCATGCGTATATTGTGCACGTACGCCACGTTCGAATGGTTTGGTGTGAAACCCGCCTCCAGCGGTATGTTTTTTCCGCTTAAAACGTAGGCGACAGCTCTGGTGTACATCTCTTCCTTCCCGAGGGGTCGATTAAACGTGTGTGAATCATAAGTAGGGGACCAAAATATAATTCACCTCATATGTGTTTCTGTGTCCTTGTGTTTTCCTTTTATTGTAATCATTTTATCATTGATAAGAAACCTTGTGGTAGGCGTATAACTGGGGTAGAACAAAACCAACAACTTTGTTTCGGAATTCGTCATAAAATGTAAGACATTATTGTACTTCAGTTTACACTTTTTTGTGTTTTTTATTACATTATTGTACTAATTTATTGTCATCGTGTGTATTCAAACGTTTCATTGCATCTACATATTGTTTGAGATGAAATTAATAACTTGAACTAGATATTTATGTGGGGATGCCGTTTTCAGTTTTGAAAGTAGGCCTACAACTTTCTTGTCGAAAAACGACCACCTTTACAGTGGGCCCTATGCCTAATCCGCATCGACCTCCTCGACCTGAAATAAATCTTATATAAATTTGCAGTTTTTTTTTTCATTAATGGAAGTTTCCCACGTCGTCGATTTTTCGCAGGAGACTCGGATCCATGTAGGCCTACGTAGATTTTTATTTTCACAGATTAACACAGATTATCCCGTTGGTCGGTGATTCCCGGAGATCGGCATTACGTCACAATTCAACAAAGAGGGCACCGGGAAACCTTTTTTCAGTTGGTCAAGTAATGGTCCAGTGGTTAAAGGAGATGGTTAGTAACTGATCAGTGGGAATCAGTGGGAATGCTGGGGGATGATTGTTCCAATCCTTGTGGGATTCATTTAAGAGTACATTAATCTATTGTTGTGTGAAAATTATTTGCTTCAGAATGGTCTCATATTCAAGTAATGTGCAGTTTAATGTTAACGATTTCCCGGTCACTGTACAGGCATGCTAACCTGGAAACATTTAATTTATACAATTAAAAAAAAACAAATTATACGATTAATACATTTATATTGTATCTCATTGCTACGATCTATAGAATGTAGGCAAATTACACAAAGATGCAATGCACTAGTACAACTGTGTAACTAATGTCCTTAGTACCTTCAAATCTGAGTTAAAGACGTAACTTTTCTTACAGTAACTTTGTGAATAGTGTTTCATTTCATTTCATTTCTCCATTTTATTTTGTCCAAGTTATGTATTAAACATGGGTATGGAAACTTAGCTTTGTCACAAGTTCACTCTGGAAACATTTAGACAACATGCGCAAGTGGTTTTTTTATTATTCATTACATAATCTATAACATGGAATGGATACTCGAACTGTTTCAAAAAGTAGACATTCAATCAAACCACAAAGTACTATCGTTATACATGTAATATCCTGAACATGACCAAGTAAAAAATATACACATAAAACCTATATAAAGAATCAGCTACTACTATGTGACATAAGTAGAATTATTGTGGGAGTCGGGAGTCTTTGCATGTTTTTACAAACAAATGACGCTATATGATATACATGTACATACTGTCGTCACCATCGTCGTCATTGTAATCATTGTAATAATTGTGTGCCAAGAGAAATGTCAAAGTATACAAGTGTAGATATGCATTTTCTTACAGTGCGCTAAAAAAATTAATTACTCTTTCTTCATAGCATTCCTCTCATTTCTGAAACGGGAGGTGTCTGTTCATAATATGCAAAAGAACACAGTTATTCAGTTATTATCAAATGTGAGGAATATTACATTACAGTGTGTATAAATGAAATGGCCAGCCGGAAAGAACATAGTGTACCACATTGTAAGCCACAATGTGAAACACAGTGTGACCACAATAGTCAACACAGTGTGATGTCTCCCCACTCCATCGGTTTAATTGTAGTGTTTTAAAGTTGTGAACACATCTTGAATCATCGATTCACAACTTGAAAAAGAACATTGCTTTTTGAAATTTCTGTGAAAAAAACCCACACCACAGTGTGACATCATCGTCACACTGTTAAATTCACTTAGTGGACTATGTGAACACATTATGAACACACTGTGGGACACTGTGTTCTTTCCAGCAGGAACTGCATGAGACTGCAGTGTGGTCAACAAAATCATGATAAGTTTCCTTCTCAACATAATCTCTCCCTCCTCATCACTCTCCATCAGCCCCCTCCCCCTCCACCACTCACTCTTCGTTCCTTTGCCTCTCCGTACCTCCCCGATCCCATGTCTACCTCTCCCACTCCCCCTCCATTTCCCTCTTCTTCTTCTAAGTAGGTCTAATATTGTGTCATTGAATACATATTTAATTGTCACTTTCTTAGAATGTGAATAACGATCATCTGGATGTATGATAATCATCTACTTATGATATAGCGCTGCGATCATGAAGGGAGATAAGATAGGCTAATCGGCCATTCAAACGGGGGCCTCCAGCAGTTTGGAAACTGACGAAGCTTTTTAAACCGGGTCGGAAATCGCCTCAAGATTGACTGCCCTTGCTGGAACCACCAGAGGGCGGTCTGCCTCTCTAACATCACTAGTGTCCCTGTATACAGGGACACTACTTAACATCCAGTGCCGTATACTAGTATAGGGCTCACACCTGTAAATAAAATGGAATGTCCCAGTCCCCTTCACAAATTCGTACCAAAGATACCAAAATAAATGAAGAAAAAAATAATTAAAAATCATTAATGCAGTTTGGCATAAAACTGAATAGCTGCAGATACTGAGTATGAATTCTTCTATATAAACTGTATTTTGGTTTGAAGATGAAAGCTTTTCTCATGGAATTTGAAGGGACTATATTTCATTAGGTGCATGTACAGAAAATAGGTGATTTTTTGAGTGACAAGAACTCGTAGTCTGGCTTTGCGGACCCTTGGACAGAGTTTGAGCAGTAGAACCTGCCTTGGAAATTTGATGGATGACAGGATATAGATCACTTATCCAGGTTAGTGAAGATGAAACACCTCATTTCTCCCAGCTATTCTACAAAATTTTTTGAAATTTGAATTCTAACACACTACTCTATGGGGAATTATTTACTCGTGTGAGCCCTATAGAGAATGCACACAATGCACACAAGTCAATGGGAAGTATTCATCCCATTTACAAGCTCTGCTGGTTTATGTTGATCTATTCTGTCAAATCCCTCCCTCCCCTCCCCTTCCATACCTCTCCCTTTACCCCTCCACCCTCTACCCCCCCCCCCCCCAACTCTGCTTAACTATAATTTGGTTTCTTATCATGTTCTTGTGGCACGAGATCTTGGTAGAAACTAGTCATCAGTATCATACAACTTTGTATGATTGTGTCATTTTAATGTTTGTTTGTTTGTTTGTTTGTTTTTTTTTTTTTTTGGGGGGGGGGGGCTACCACTGAAACAGCTCAAAGTACATCAAGTTAATCTGTTTGATAAATAAAAGTGTTTAAAGTACTTTGTAGGCAATAAGGTGATGATGACACCCCCTTAATCAAGGATAACCACCTGCATCTATGTATTCATCTTATGAAAAACTAATCAAAACTGCAAGATTTATTTCTAAAAAAAACCCTCCAAATTGCATCATTTTCAAAAGTGTCTCTTTGAGAAGCTTTATAACCCTTGAATATGCAATTTTCCATATGATGTAGGGGCAAATATCGTCAAAAACACATTTATGATGTTGAAAAGTCAAATAAGAAATATGACCTCCACTATAAAGAGAGTCTGGCCAACTCATAGATTGGACGCGATGTCGTTACCCAGTGTACAGTGCGCTTATGGTTTACAGCGAGTGGCTTGAGGGGGAGCTAGCATGTACTAGTGGCATAACAACATGTACGATAACTGTAGTATGCGCGGGCGTCCCAAATGCGCAAGGCACATCTAGGTACTGTCTGCGTTGCTTGACATTTTTTTCCTTAGAGAGGGAGAGAGAAAGGGGGAAGGTTTTCTTTTTCTTTTTCTTTTTCTTTTTTTTTTTGGGGGGGGGGGGTAGGACATTCTTTCATTCCAACCATGTTGAACATTCAAATAGACACAAACACACAGGTAGGCCTACATAAACATGACAAAATAGGGAACATTCAAATAGACACAAACACACAGGTACATAAAGGGCCGAATGCATAAAAGCAATTTGCTAACAAGCAATTGCTTGTAAGCAATTGCTTCAAGCAAAAGCACAAGCTCGTCTAGCAAAAGGTCTAGCTCAAGCAATTGCTTAAATCCATATGCATAACCTTTTTGCTGGTGCTTATACCTTTTGCTTGTCCCGCACAAGCAATTGCTTGCGTTTTCAACAAAAGGGACGTCACGCCTGTGCGAACACAAGAACAAAGGCGAGTGTGGCAGCAGGTATTTGAAAGGGCATGTGTGTGCGGAAACATTTCCTGACATAGCAGAAGAGCTATGAAGTGACACTCATAAATGCACACACAGTGGCACACACAACAACACACACACACGCATTACTGGCTGATTCCCATCACTGCTTGCAATTGCCCGGATCTGCCAGATCGCACGTGGAGAGACGTCTCCTTGCTCTCCACCGAAGTCAGACATCCTACATGTCTTTTATCACATTTTGCATGCTAACCACTGGACATTCCCGTTGTTGAAATGAAAAATTTCTTACTCTACTTATGAGTAATTTCTTGTAGGTTTATACCACTCCTTCACAAGTGTGGTCTTTCTTTCATGAATATGAAAATCATACTTAAAAGGGAACGTTCCAGATAAGCAAAAGCTCAAGCTCATTTTACAGAGCTTGGAAAAGCGTAAGCAATTGCTAGCAAGAACTAGTAAAAGGTATGTTTTATGCATACGTTTTTAAGCAAATGATTGGTCTCTAAGCAATTGCTTGCGGGCAGCAAGCAATTGCTTGTGCTTGCTAGCAAAAGCTTCTGCTCACAAGCAATTGCTTGTTTTTATGCATACGGATTCGAGTAAAAGGCTAGCACAAGCAATTGCTAGCGTTTATGCATCCGGCCCAAACATGATAAATAATAGGGAAGCTGTCTAAGGACATAATTCCTTTATAGGAATATATGATAAATTGCTGTGAAATAGAAAAATTACAGTAAGCCGTGTCGTTAACTACCACCAGACTGTATGCTATATACTGTATTTAGCAAGTTGTCCAGGTAACAAGATTATTGCATAACAAATTGATATATAAATTTACAATTCTAGCTGCGCACCTGTAGACGATAGCAGAATTCCACATCCTATTTACCATCCTATTTACTCCCATAAAATTGACATGAAGGCCTACTAGTAATTCAAAATGAATACACCTATGTACAATGTACAACATGACAATGTCATCGGCAAGTGCGTATTAAGTTGTTAACCTCAAATTGTTTAAAAATATATCTAAAAAGAAAGACCTGAAATTGAACTAAAGCACAGGACAGTACCTAGATTACACTATGATGGATATCCTCGGTGACATCCGCACCAAATTAGAACTATATATGGCCATGATTAGGATATTGAATAGATAGATGAAGTAAGTAATTACAACAAAAAAAAAAAAACCAAATGAAAATGTCCGAATGGCGACTGGTATACCTCCGCCATGTTACATTGTTCTCTTAACAGGTCTGGAGAACGTCTTGACAATGTTACACGACAGTTTCACGTACTTGGCAGAAAAAAAGAAATGGCATTTTTGTCACAAAAATAAATTATTGCGTCGAGTGTTAACTTTCCTTAAACTAGGTGTGAATTGATGGACTTTTATTGCTGAAGACTCGTAGACTGAACAATTTCACTTTGACCAATCAATTTTCATGAAAATACTTTGAGCGACCACTTCAAAAATATGGGAAAATCCTATCATTATTTTAAGTACATGCATTTCACTTGACCATTGACCATCATAGCCAAAATCTTTCCGTATACGTGTTATTGTGGAGTAGGCTAATGATAGCATGCAATTACCGTGTTTGTTTGTTTTGTGTGCATTGCGTAATCTCCAAGGTATGAAGGAACTGTAATGTAATAATATTTCAACAATAGATAGTAATAGTGGAATTTCAACATTTTACCTGACATTGATCCTTTGACCTGTATAATATGAATCTCACCTGGCACAGAAACGAGTTGCTATACTCGCTGACCAGTTCTCTGGTCATGCTCTAATTTCCCACATTTTCCTTCCTTTTGGATCTGCTTTCTCGTCGCACTCCGATTTCCCACTTCTCCTTCCTTTTAGATCTGTCGGAAAGCGGTGCGTCTTTACACTTGTGCCAGATCATTAAATGCAACGCCATGCTGCGCAGGAAAGCATTTTAGTTTATCGCGGTAAGGTATCAAAATATCTCTTTCGTTTATGGATACCTTCTACTTCAATGAAGTAGACAACAGCGATGACAATTATTATCCACACTGTGACTGTGGCCAATATTGGGGACGTCCCAAAGGCAAGCAATATTAGCGAGTATCTGCCCGTAATGAACAATGGGCACTGCGTGTGAAGTATGCTCGCGAATAGTTATCATTATTGGATTACTGTTTCCTGAATTATAGAAAGAACCTGTTAAAGTTATCAATTAAGGGTGCTTGTGTGATGAGGTGTGTAACCTTTTCAGGCGATTAATTAACCCTGAAATGACGTGACCAGCTATAAGTGACTGATGACTTAGCAACATTTGATTATGTGTGCTTGAAATATATGTGCTTATCTGGAGTTTTCTCATATATATTTTTTTAATTCTATTTTTTCCTCTTTTTTGTGCCAATCATCGGACTATTCACACTCAGTTGTTTGTCTTCCCCCTCTGCCATATATCTAAAAAAGTTAGCAAAAACTAACCAAGGACGAAGAATGTTGTTCCATGTTGGCAAAGTGATTTACGTCTTTCTAAATTCTAGCCCTCATAAGGCACATTTACCACTGTAGTTCTTTATCACAGAGCTATAACCTGCCTTTTAGCATGAGTATTGGCTGAAAATCAGATTTGAGTATTCCCACACAAACGAGTTACCAAGATGCGTCATCATTCCATCCTGCCTATGGTACTGCTCCCAGGGTTGAACATTTTAGTCCAATGCCATGTAAAGGATGTATTCTCTGCATAAACATATGCCTCTATTAATTTTGTTCCACCTGTGTGTGCCTGAATACTGTGAGGAGGATGGTGTAGTAAAGGGGAGGAAAGTAAAGAATACAGATGAAAAGAGAGAAAGCAGAGTTTATGTAGATCAGATAGATGAATCAGAGAATATAATTATCCTGTATATATAGACATACATACATGTACATGCAGAGAGAGAGAGGGAGAGAGAGAGACCAATAAACAAAGGCAAGCAATATTAGCGAGTAGCTGCGCCTGATAAACAATGGGCACTGCGTGTGAGCTATGCTCGCGCCCGCGTAATTGACTTTGGTAACGACATGGCGCCTGTAGATCATGGGACCAGCTTTTGACCAATCACAGGCTTCAAAGCTCATAAGCCGAAAACCGAGTTGGCCAGACTCTCTGTATATACGGCACTGCCTAACATCCAGAGCCTTCTAAGTACATGTGTACTTAATAGAAGGCTCTGCTAACATCTTCCAGTATCACATGATAGTTTCAGGATTGTACTGTCCTGCCACTGATCTGAACGTATGGAAATAATTATTTTTATAGAGATCAGTGCGATCTGTATCGGTTCTTTAACGGTGTCTGCAACAGTGTAATAATTCTTGAATAACCCTTCGTGTATATGGGAGCCCGGTAATCTTACCTATCGCTAAGTTTTCATAGGAAAATCTCAGCTTAGCTTGAAACAAACTATACTCAACGCAAAATGAAATCCAAAAACGAAGTATTCCTGAAGAAAGAATGACATGTATTTTGGTGTAAGAACATTCTGAAGATGACAGATTCAGTGATGACAAACATTAAGCAGGCCTGCAGCATTGGCTGTCAGTTTTGATTGGTAGGTCTATTTTTCTCAGAGGGGGTTGCACTATAGATGAAATCCAACTATGAATCAGCCTTTTTACCGCGTATCATGACATTTCAACCGATATTCTGCTTTGTAATTTTACCACACTCTATAGTCATTTAGATCCAAATGTTATAAATCAGCTGTTTTGCCGCGTATCATGACATTTCAATCGATATTCTGCTTTGTAATTTTAACTCACTCTATAATCATTTAAATCCAAATATTATGAATCAGCTGTTTTGCCGCATATGGGATATCATGACATTTTAATCGATATTCTGCTTTATAATTTTAACACACTCTATAGTCATTGAAATCCAAATATTATGAATCAGCTGTTTTTCCGCGTATCATGACATTTCAATCGATATTCTGCTTTGTAATTTTAACACACTCTGTAGTCATTGTAATCCAAATATTATGAATCAGCTGTTTTGCCGCGTATCATGACATTTCAATCGATATTCTGCTTTGTAATTTTACCACACTCTATGTCATCAGACCGCTCAGCTCTTGTGTATGGAATGAGCTTACAAAGAGTGATGCATCGGTTCAGAGGACAGAGTTGGTGTCTTAAGTTAAATCATTATTATGTTCTGCATGATGTTCTGAGAGACTCTTGAGGATTCCATCCCTAGAGAATCGACGTGGACGTGCAGATATAATTCAAGTATTCAAGTGTGATTCAAAAATTATGATTCAAGTGTAAACCTTACGGAAACTGTACTGAAAATTAAGTGTTCAAGATTTTGCATGATATGAAAGATTCTTGTTCAGCCTTTATCCTTGTTTTCAATGACCAAGTTACACGCTGTCGTATATAAGCTTAAGTTGTATTAAGGAAGGTGTTGCACCTGCCAATACAAGGTCAAACTCTTTCAGCCAGAAAATAGTAACTTACTGGAAAAGTCTTTGCGCTGATGCTGTTGAGGTATCCTTCAAGTCTAAGCTCAAAATATCAAACGGAAGTCAGAAACCAGATTAATATTCCATTTTTATGTTCCTATATCTTAATTGTTGATAATGTTAAGTAAAATAATTATTGTAGTTTGTATTACGGTTGATTTCACCTTTATTGTTTTATATCTATCCTAGGAATTTTCAGTGTGTAATTCAGTGTAATTGTTCATCTCTGGAAAGTATTTACAGCAATTCAGCCTGTATGATGGCTATGTTTTACTGTTGGGCCTATATAATTATGTTTATAAGATGCGAGCTTCTTCACTTTGTCTCCCTCTACAAATTAAATTTGTTAAGATCGCAACTGCTGATCTATAAATTAACAAACATGTCGAAAAAAAAGAGGAAACAGTGGGACTCGAACCTGTCATCTATGTGCTTTCCGGGCAGCAACACTACCCCAGGCTGTCCCATGTTTTTATCAAAATAGATCACTTCAATTCAATTCAATTCAATGATCACTGGAAACCATGAAGCATAACAAATTTAATCGAGATTTCATAACCCCGTGGATACATCACATTGAACTTATCATGCTCAGGATTGGATCTGTCGAATGGCACTCTGCAAGTGTTTGACTTAACCGGCGTCATTCAGGTAAATGAGAAAAGGACTGTTTCATGCACAATCACAGTAGATACTACGACCGGAAGAATCCACAGGAGTGTGGGGGGGGGGGGGGGGCCTAGGTGGGGGGGGGGGGGTGTGGTGCGAGAGCATTCATGTAAAGAGATTGGATTCCAGGTGTGATTATGTCCTTGGGTGATGGTGAAGTTAAAGAAGATGCCAGTATCTATCAGCTGTGCAAAAATGTACGTCATCATTTAATAGTCTAGATATGTTTTCCCCTTGATATTATTTTTTTTCAGCATCGTTTCGGCAAGGATTCACCAATCAAATGAAACCTTAGTCTTCCTCCAAGGCTGTCTTGGCGAGGCTTTAGCACTTAATCCATTTCACTTAAATGTCAAGACGGAGCCGTAACGAGTTGCTTTGTTTGGATGCCGAGCTACGAGCGGAGAACAAAATTTCAATGTCGAAAATAATCATGAACAAGCTGAAACAAAACTTTGGAATCTTTTATGTCTTGGATATGATTTGTGGGGTTTGGGGGGTTTGTTTTTATGTGAAAATACGGGTGTCAGCTATAGACCCGCATGTTTTCCGAATTGCAAAAAATAGAACCAAAAAAAAAAAAAACCAAGCAAGCGATTCTCGCCTCTGTGATTTCGACTTATTGCAACCTGTTGGGTGATTATCAATTGAGGTTTGGGGCAAGTGTCGTCAAGTAATCTTCAATTATTGTCGATTGTTTGTAACCATGTCCCCATTTCTGCCTTAGAGTCACGTGGATGTTCTAATTCTCGTTGCGCGATCCTATTTGTGAGTTCTCATCTTACAGGAATTAACCATGACGCGGCTGTAATTTGCTTTAGGATGCGATTTCTTCATGCTCTAGGCGAGAAACTGAATGAAACCTCTCAAAAGTTAGGCTTGCATGACAACAATTGTGTCTTGCGCTGCTACACATGACTTGTAATAATGTTGGCTTTCCCGGGGATCAATGCTTGACATTCACCACCGGTTTTCCAGATCAGCAACATCTCAAACAGGCCTATACCTTTGGGAGGTTACAAAAAACATGAATGTTCCACCATGATTATGTCTGCAGGGCATTATAACACAATCGATTTTTGCATGTCATAGATTTTGTGGTATGTAAACAGATTATTACTCTCACTCTCTCTTTGTTGTTTCCTGAACAAAATTTTGGCTTGAGTTGATTTCGCTTTTACTCTTCCAAGATAAATCTATCTCTTCGGTTTTTCAACCTCGGACACGGCGAAAAAAGGACGTACAGTGACTCTAGAAAATGGGGACTTCTTCGAATGAGCAGAATAAGCAGCAAAATATTGGTTGGAGAAAGATTAGATAAAACTGACCGAGTACATTCTAATTGAACTAATCAGAAAGATATTTACAAAATTTTGTCATTTTAGAGAGTACAATAACTTTATCTAAAATGTGTTGCCAATGAAGAACCAGTCACAAATCAAGGGACAAGGAGGATTTTGAAATGTCTTTAATCCACATAATCTTTATAATGATTATGAACTTCTTTGGGATCGAATTTATTTAGGAGAGAACATTTAACTCCACCTTGCGAACGCTTATTCTGGTTTCTGAAATACCGAATCAAATTCAATGCACCCGACATCAACTTAGAGAGTCACAGAAACTTTGTTTCTGGGACTTTATGGGTCACGAGGAGTGGGAACAGGAGATCCCCAACCCCTTCCATCTTCCGCTCCCCTCGTCCCACCCCCCCTTTACGTTATACATGTAGCTTTAATCTAGGCACGCTGTTGGAAAGGGTGCACGTCACGAGTTCGACACCCACGAATCAATTACAGCCCACGAGTTACAGAGCCCACGAGTCATGCAGCCCAGTAGTTAAGCAAACAAGGCCCACGAGACCTACACATTAAGTGACATTAAGCCCAGTGTAGTAATGTCGGACTCGTGAGCTGTTTTTACCCAAGTGTCGAATAGTACTCATGTCTCATTTGTCTCGTGTAGAACTCATAGGCTGCATGACTCGTGGGCTGTATGACTCATGGACTTTTTTTTCAAAGTCGAACTCGTGGGCTGTGTGACTCGTTGGTGCCGTTCTCGTGGGATGACCCCGTTGCGAAGGCAAGGTGATATTCGTTATTCCAAATCTTCGTGAATCTGAAATTTGAGAGGATGGGGAGGGGAAGGGGGCAAGTGTCGAACTTTTTTTTTTGTTTTTCATTAAAACGTCAGGTCACTATTTTTTCTTTTCCTTTGTTGTTGTTTTTCTTTAACAAAATATGTCTGGTATATAACGTTACGATTAAGGAGTTTTATGTGTTATAGATCTAATGGTGTTGTAATATATTCGTATATATATAGATAGGCCGGGCCTCATCCACGTCAAGCTCTGCTTACGATGACAGTCCCCTGTATTGATTTCTCCTTTGTTCGCATATAAATTCAGTATGCCTTAATATGCTGCTTTGATTCATATGTTATTATTACAGACTGATGGTGTTATGAAATTGACATTTCTTATATTGATTTGTATGTTATACTCTCTTTTTTTTTTGTATACTCCCCCGGACGTGTATCACTTTGTTTTCATTTGTTTTCGTATTTGGAGAAAGAACATGCAGAAATAAACCAAACGAAACCAAACTAAACCAAGTGCCACGGCACCATTTCAAACATACAAAAAAGTGTCCATTTTTTTCTGAGTTGAACATGTCTTCATTTCTTCCTGTCTCCTTGACTGTCATATCTATTTAGAAGGCAAAACTGGGCACAATTTTTTAACAACAAAAGGCCGAAAATTATCCCTCAATAATTGAAACCCCTCTGAAGGTTCTTCTCGCTGAAGTAAATATCAATCGAGCGCCAAGTTTCAGCTCGCTTCATCGACAGCGAAAGAGCAATTGAAATAGCTAGCCAAAATAGGACATTAGGTCGGTGACTTCAGTGCTCGCGAGGATGTCGAAAACGGGGCCCTCCTTACGCTCCCCCCACTTTATAAAAACCCGTGCATAATATAATGATTATTTTTCATGCCTTCTTAAGGTCTCTCAAGTAACAAGAGTAGGCCCTACATTGTCTGAGGGCTTTATAGCACCTTCTTAGCTACCTTATTGAAAAGAAATGGAACAAAGAATCATAATTGCATCCAATTTTATGGATGATATAAGTGATATAGGCATCAATTTTCCGTCGTCGTCGCCGTCGTCGTCGCCGCCGTCGTCGGCGGCCGTGCCGACATGAGTGACGCTGCTTTTGGGAAAGTCTGTACACGCATGGACATATTCACATCGTTCAAGTAATGTCGTAGGTGCTTTGGCGTTGTTCCAAGTGCAATGAAGTGCTCCGACTGTAATAGGGACTATACCTTCATACTGATATGTTAAACAGGATGCGAAGTCCTCTGGCCAGGTCCTGATAGTTTTCTATCTTTTCCTTCTCTTTCTCGGCTACTCTGCTGGTACAGCGACATCGACGATCGTGCACATCTGCCGAATCTTTTCTACGATGATGATATCCATGCATCTATGATGGATAACTTTGTCAGTTTGGACACTGAAATCCCACAGGATTGTAACTTGGTCATTTTTCGGAAAATTTTCTGCGGTTCGTGCACATACCATTTGCTCTCACGTGGTATTTCATTTTTTTTTTTCAAAGCTCCAAGTGAACGTATTGTGCCTGTTTGTCACGTCGTCTTTGTACTCTTTTTGCGCCGGTTTGTCATATCAACATACATAATATGTTGCACTGTTTTGTCTCTTTCTCTGCATATCCTGCACATGACATCCACATCTCTTTTCTGTAGTTTGGCTTTCAGAGCATTCATTGTCAGTGCTTGCTCTTGGGCAGCGATGATCAGTCCTTCTGTCTCCTTCTTCAGTTCTCCTTTCTTCAGCCATAACCATGTGTCATTACTGCTGATGTTCTCCGTCTATCTGAAGAACTGCTTTTCTCTCCACTTTGCGGATGCTTCTGCTCTTTTCTGGGTTTTTTTGATATCCGCTATATAGATCAAAGGTGCTATCCTTTCCAAAGTCCAGGTGCACGGCTTGAAGGTGTTTTTCCTCGCTGCTGCTTGTGTAACCGTTATAATCGAGTAATCGTTACTGTCGTGTAGTTCTATTATCATTACGATGATGATGATGACGACGATGATGATGATAATTATAATGATAGTAATGATAATGATAATAATGATAATAATTATTATCATTATTTTTATCATTATCATCATCATCATCGTGTGGATTATTACATATAAGGTACCTACGGAATATACACGAAATGCTGGCCATTGCATGTTTATGCCTTCATCCTTGCCCCTAAGCCCCCCGCTCCCCATTACACACCAACCCTACCATGCCCGCGATGGGCCGATGGACGTCATTATAGAAAGCGTCTTCGATTTCGTCAAAATGACAACCATCAACGATATGTCCGTCGAGATTGAATTCAATGACTTTCTTGCACAATGGATCCAATTCCCCAGCAAATACCCCCTCCCCTTTATCTACGTTTCAACGCCTATTGATTTCCCAGCACTTCTTAATCCTCACAGTGCCAGTGACACTGGACAATGAGTACAAGCCTAAGGGGTTTTCAGCGCCAAGTACAAAAAGGGTTGAAGAGCACATAGAAGCGGGTGTAATTCAAAGTATATGATATATCAGTCTATATGCTTGTTTGAATAAGTACAGGATTTTCAATTTACTTTCAGCTGTTTTGCCATTTCTCACGGTTTGACAAAACAAAATCACGACACATAATCCCAAAATGAAATCAGTGCAATGCAAACCCTCCAGATTTTCTCTCATCTGTAGCAAAGAAATACATAAAATGTTATCATTATGATGCAGAAAATCACTTTCGATTGGTCATTTTTATATTCCAAGGAGGGTGACACAAAGTGAGGCACGATATTTCATATTTCTTATATGAATTCATATATTTCACTTTGCACCATTAAGAATATTTATGAGTACTTAGGTTAGTGTGTGTGTGTGTGTGTGTGTGTGTGGTGTTTATTGTTTTTTTAGTTATTTTGATGTATTTTGTTTTAGCTCATTTGATGTAAAATGTCACAATTCAGCCTTTTTGCTGCGTTGACGCTATATTATCATTAAACCATTTCAATCAATCAATCAATCAATCAATCAATCAATCAATCAATCAATCAATCAATCAATCATCCATTCAGTCAATAAACCAATCAATCATTCATATCAATCAATCAATCAATCAATCAATCAATCAATCAATCAATCAATCAGTCAATCAATCAATCAATCAATCAATCAATCATTCATTCATATCAATCTATCAATCATTCAATCAATCATTCAATCAAAGAAAGTGACGGTCACTGTTTTCCCTCTATTACCACCGTCATAATGGGAGCAAACCAGTTAACAGCTAAATGTGTTTCATGCACAAGATCCAGATAATTTCCCTGCCATCTTTAAGGTCCTTACCTACCATACTCTGACATGGAATAACCACAGAATCAATTTGATTCATATTAGAGTGAAATGAAATTGTGCTGCTGTTGTAATTCGGTAAGAGCAAATGGACGAATTTTGACCACATACGACTAAGACGCCTATACCCCCTCCCCTTCCCTTCTCATGCTTCCTTTTCTCCACCGAATGGAGAATAGATACTCGTGTCACGTTCAGCGCCGATCCCATTATGGAGCAACATGAAGCATGATTGACAAGCTCTTGGGGCGGGAGAGCCCGACTCGAGCTGTTTACCGGCGGAATAAACAGGGTTAATCAAGCGAAGGATAGCCCTAGAACTTCACAGGAAGTGTACGAGAAATGCAATCCTTCTTGATAAAGATCCCAGCTTACGCGTTTTTAATGTTTATGTTTCTGGTTCTAATCTGAGTATCACTTACTGTCTTTCTTTTTAAACATTCACATGTTGTGTGTATTTTTTTTCCTGTACCATCATTTCCTAAGGACTGAAGGATGATGAATATATGATCTTTATAACTGCAAGCATTGAGAAAGTTGGTCATCAACTTTAAAGCCAAGCTACCAAGACATACACGTGTAATATATTTGTGCATACAGTCCGCTGGGCATTTGAGAATATCAGTCTCAATAACAGTAAGGTAAAATTCATTTTGTACAAATGAAATAATGTGTGTGTGTGCTTGGTACAGTATGTAGGCTGAGCACACACAACTGTATTGTAGTTTGTGTGCCTGTATGTAAGTTCTTGTATGAGTATGTTTATACTTTAATGTACAAGAAAGCATGTTAGAGATACAAAGAAAGACATGGAATTGACTCTGTAGGGCCCTATAATGATAAGTATTAATTTTTATTCAGAATATTGCAGTATTGTTGAGAACCCTTCAAGCATCGTAAACGGATACCATGCACGCTCTAAAAGTCCATGACTTTACAGCCAAATTGTTCTCAGACAACATATTTTGTTTTCATCTATTTGATAACCCTCGCTTTTAGCACCTCTCACAGAAAATGTTTAACGAAAGAAAGAGAGACTAGAAAACAGAGCGGAGAATGCATCCGCAGGACGTGCCTTTTAGTATCTTAATTTGCTATCAGTTTACTTTCAGCATCTGCGATGGAGACGAACAGACACCCGATACACTTATGCATTTCTACCCATGGATTTATTCCGACCGGACCAAATCTTTGATAGCGTCTCATCTTACTCGCATAGTAATTATCATTTTCAGCAGCAAAGATTCAGATGGTACGGGAGGATCCAGGCTTATGAAGACGCGAAGGAAGCCCATCAGACAACTCACCCAGGTCGTACCCAAGATGTTCCCGTGATGGCTTTATCAGAACTGGAACAGGATCAAACGATTAAGACGTATTGACGTGGCCTTTTCCTTCTAACATGTGTTTAGTTCTTCAAGACGGAAGACCGTAGACAGTACAGATGCAGAAGGCAATGCAAGGTTAAAGAGAAGGGACATTTCCTTTTTAATCTCAGGTGGTTTAATGGAAAGAGTGTTGCTGAGGTAATTTAATACAAAAGACAATATACCTAAAAATTGAGAAAATTGAGAATACGGCTAAAGAGTATGAGTTGTACTATGTTGATATTGAGAAAATAAAATAGCCCATGGAAGGCTAAAAGTTTGGGGAAAATGGACCTAATCTTTTAATTGAATTCAATTCGTTTCCATCAAAAGAATGAAATACACAATACAAGGTGATATTATTTTTCAGTTCAACTGTATTAAACAATTTAGCAGGACAAATCATTTTCATAATACAAACTATATATACCAATGATGTTATCGCCCCCACAAAGATTAAATCACACTTTGCCATTGTCACTAAAAAAAAAAACCAAAATATGTCAATGGAAAAGAAATTTCCACTTAAAGCAAAGCAAAACAAAACAAACAAAAACTCTCGATTGTTATCCTTATGTTTCAGCACGGGCTCTCATCTGTGATGAGAAATGGCTGGTTGTAAGATACACTGGTTCACTGAGCATGCTGTTGTAAGTAAACGAACCAAACGTCAATTATCCAAAGAAACCTTCAAGTTGCGATGGTTATTTTTTTATAACAGTAAGGAAAAACTAAGAAACAACAACAACAACAACGACACACCAAACAAAAAACAAACAAACAAACAAAGGGAAGACAGCATCCCAGGGACAGCATATCTCTTTTTAACTATCAGCAATGGATGCCAGTGCAATGTATGCCTTTCATTCCTTTAAACGTATCTTCTCTCCGTAATTGCCGCCACGCATGATCCTAGCTGTGCCACACATTAAGGGAATGTACTTGCTGCAATTTATCTTAATAGCTTGCCAATTAGCGAAACAGAATAACAAAAGTAACATCAACAAGATAAGCGTCTTATTGTTGAACTATTAACCCATCGCATATTTTCTGTGCTTATATATTGCACTATATATCTATTTCATCATAATATCATTATTTCATGAAAATCAATTTCTATACATTATGTCTCAAAAGACGTCGAATCTTATTAGAAGGGGACTAGAAAAAAAGCCACCATGAAGGTTGATCGGGTTCTTTCATACATTGCTGATTAAAATGCATATCGTTCTTAGCAAATTTAGGGAATAGTAACGCCAAACGACAGCAGTATAGCTGCAATTGAGAGAAATAGATGGTCCATAATTGGATGCTGTCATTTCCCAGAACTGCTAAGGTTGCATGGCTAAAAGTGGGCCTATTATCATGACTTGCAGACGTACGCACTGAACAACTGCACATATAATAGTGTATACAGTGCACATTGACAGCTTCGATGAAAGGTATCAGCTTACTATAAAAGATGATCTGTCGTACTGATGGTTTCGTAGTTTTACGATTTTTTTTCTTTTGCAGACAGAAGAAATGCACTGAAAGCAGGTGTGAGCTTCTTCGATTCAATTCAAGTAATGTGCCTTGTCCGCCAATTCGGAGCTTGTGTATTTATTCCATGTTCATCGTGTCGACAGTCTCGTGGCAGTCTCGCTGTCCGGAAAGCAGTAGATGATAGGTTGGAGTCCCGCTGGTTCCTTTTTTTCCCCGACATGTTTGTTAATTTACAGATCAGCCGATCTTAGATCAACAGATCTAACAAATTTCAATTGTAGAGGGAGACAAATTGAAGAAACTTACAGCTGAAGAAACGCAATGTTTTAAAATATTACGTACAAGGCACAACCACAAATCAGAATGATATTGAAATGTAATCGTCCGCGATGATTGAGAGTCTACCCACACAACGTGCTTATAAATATAATCAAGGGAGCATTCAATGCTTTACAATATGCTGTATTCTTTGCAACTGATTGACAAATTGCCCTACATCGAAACATCTCGACGGAAGAATCATGAATTTGAATGCTGTATTCTTGTTTTCATAATCATACTGATTATTTCAGATGATGGGCTACGGTGAGAAATTATCAATACAATCATTAGATACTCATCCAATGACACGTATACATGTGTCTTCCGCATCATCACAAAAGTTTGTGTAAGTGGGAATAGTCAGAGCATAGAATTCAAAATTGTATCACACTGGATTTGACATTACCAGCAGCAGAATTGGAACGCAACTTCTCGTTAGGCAGTCATCGTCAACTCCCACCCCCCCCCCCCCGACCACCCCATCCCCAATTCGATTTGAAATGATACGCACGTCCCTCTACTCCACAGTGACCGGAACCCATTCCTGCATACCGTCTGATGATGAATCGTCTTTTTTTCGGCGATTGTCGGTTCGCCCTTCGACGACAGAGACATGGCACGTATACGAAGAACTTCCGATCATTGTCAGTACTCCCATTTCCACGAATGGGACGTCGATCGAAATCGTATTCTTTCAATTGCGAACGGCTATCAGATTGCATCCTCTTTTGTCATTTCTCGCTAAAAATCTCTGATCATACTGCTGGCACTTCACCAGCCCCTCCGCAACATATGCACAATCGAAACATCGTGGTTGATTCTCAAGGGCAACTCGTATTCTAATTTCAGAACCTAATTACAGTCATCACCCGCGGCAAATTCGATTAAAGCATGGACCTACTACAGGATAGTAGGTCCATGATAACAGCAAACAACACCTTTTTCTTCGCTGGAGAGGTATAATGAAAGATATTTTTAAACACATCATCAAAAAAAGTGTCATCGGCAGGCCTACCTGATGTTCTTGTTTTGCTAAGCACAAACCTCTCCTTAAGCTGAGTAAAAATGTTATAATTTTTAAACCCTACTCTGTCTAAGGATCCTCTTGTCCACAATCTATCATGATTATATAATACATTTTCAATGTTAATTGTATATATATGATTCACCAATCTGGTGCATACTTTTTGTGAAAATTTTGGGAAATTTCCAATCAGAAAGTATGGAAAATGGCAGGTTTGATTAGTTAGATCGAGAATACCAATGAATGAACATTAAATCTTTTTCTTCTCTTCTTCTCAAACGCCTCGTTTATATACCGTTTGCTGTCTGCATATAGTCATCTATTCATGGGGAGAACAATACATCGGAGTTGGCATATATCGCCCGTTTTCTTCTGTGGATATATAGATATAAAAAGGTGCACCATCTCACCCAGTTAGCACCCGTTTCTTGGGATGAATGAATGAAGTGGATTCTTCTACGTGCCTTAGTGTCCTAATGAACACTAGAAAATAGATCAATGTTCATCTAACGTTCCCTGTTACCCTTCCAGGCTTCCAATTCGCACACCGTGGATCGCAAAGCTATAAACCCTTGAATGAGGGCTTAAGGACTATTCGCGTGAAAGATGAGCAATACTGTGAACGAGAATGGGGATATAATGGCTAAATAGGCCTACTATAAAACATGACGTCACTCTATGATATATGACGGATAGTAACGTATATACATTGTAATCGTTATACGAATGCATACAACTGTAATAAAACTTTCCACGTAACGACTGTATCATAGTCAATAATATCCTCAACTGCACATCACAAGATGACTTCTCCACCCTCACTCTTTATATATATATATATATATATATATATATATATGTATGTCCGTGTGTGTAGGAGGGGTGAGTTTGTGTTTGTGCATCATGTTCCTGGAAAACAAAACCCAAAATTAATCCGGACTCGATGTAGAGTTCTATTAATATCGATACGTCATAATAGGTAAGTATAAACCCATTCCACACCCCTTCCTCTTCCTCTTCCTCTTCCTCAGATATTAATTGTACTATACAAGCCAGACATGGTGGCGTTTGCCAATGGTATCGCCAGATTCGATATGCTCTTATGCCCTTGACTTTAACATGAAATAATTTAGTAGGAGAGAACTATTTACAAAGCCCTTCTGGAAGTTCGGAACGAGCAGCCACTGATGCATCGTTTAATCAAAAATGAGCGCGATTTGCTCAATGAAAGGCGAAGATTACAATCTGATTCATATCTCAATTTTTTAATTAACGCGGAGTCCAACCGACGCAGCTACCTGTCTGAATTGTTAATGAGAACCACATGAATAAACCAGACGGGACTATGGCTTGCCTCCAACATCGATCCCTCATTGCAGTTTTGGTCCATCAAGGATACATTAGATGCCACAGAAGAGAACGTACATTAACTTCACATACTCATTACTTTCCTGTTATGGTTTTGAGTCCTGTCCCCACTTGGTGCCGATGCCAACGACGCAATAAAACAGTTATGGCAGAAATTTATAACCAAGATGTACCAGTGAGATTTTCTGTCAAATGACAAATGACGTAACAAATTCGTAACCAGTCAGTTAAAATTTAATTGTCCTTTCGTTAGGAAATAAAACAACAACAGCCTACAATAACTTTGCTTTTTACCTAGTGCCAACACACTTTTAATGCATAACAGGCAAAATTGGATTCTGCACAACTGAAAAGAAAGAAGCACTTTTCCCTAGATAGGGAGTCTTCCTCGTAAATTACATCAAGTAATCTCTTCCTTCTTTTCAATGAGATAAGATGATGAATAGAACATATCGATACAGACCAGTGCAGCATTGGATGATGTTCGTAATTCCTAAGATTCGTTAAGTAAGTAAGGCTCATTAATCACGTAATGGAAAAAAAAATGCGTACATACGAACCTTCATAATTACCTCGTCTTGTTTAAATTTATATCACAAATCAGAGCTTGATGTGAAATGAGAGCAAAATTACGAGGTGTATTCATTACATGTTCTAATGTCGACATAATATACGACATTTACAATGTAAGCGTTTGTTACAGTTTATTTGGCAATTTAGTACACTCTGACATGATAGCAAGTGCAGAAGAAGAAAATGTGAAAAAAAAATGATCTTTTCCATTTTCTTCACCTGAAAAGATTTCTTTTTTTTTAACGTGTGTTTAATGAAATGATGCCGTCGGGAGGAAAGCGTACTTGAGATAAAATCAATGCCGATCAAAACGCGAGAAGGACGTGTCTCAAACTATCATTGAACAGACGTTTAAATGATCGGCTTGATGACTGCAAAACGGCTACTCTAGGCGCCATATCAAAGCATAGATTTTAATCAACTCTGCAGAAGTTAATGATTATCGCCAAAACGTCCGGAAATACGACAGCTACGAAATGATGCGCCCCCCTTACATCCCTGCTGCAAAGAACACAGTGTCCCACAATGTGAGAAACACAGCGTGAACATAATGTGAAATCTCTCAACATTGTTAAATTCGAGCGTTTAACACTGTGAACACAATGTGAGTCATCACTTCACAGTGTGAAAGAAAGCATTACTATAATATGAACACTCTGTGAAAACCATACCACGGTGTGAAATCATCTGCATAACTGTAAAATTCGAGCGTTTTCACGTAGTCGACTATGTGAACACACTGTGAACACACTGTGGTCACACTGTGGGACATTGTGTTCTTTCCAGTATACGGATAGCTGGTTGAAGTTATTTTGATTTAATAGGCTGGCACGCATACGCACACACGCACGCACGCACACATACGCACGCACGCACACACACACACACGCACACACACACACACACACACACACAAACACATTCACATTTAGAACACCCTAACAGGGCATTAATAAAGGGGAATGAAAACCTTCCATATGGGTTAATGGAATGCAACAGTATTAGTAGAACACATCAGTGAAGTTTGAGGGAATTTTGGAACTCGACGTTCCAGTGAATATCATATACCATTACTACGTACAATTCTCGCCCAAAATACATTCATTTTAACTGGCCCGAGGTTCTGGAACAGCCTTGATAATACTCTAAAGACGCTCTGACTGTTCCTTCCTTTAAATCAAAACTGAAAAAAATGTCTCTTGTAATCCTCACGAAAACAAACAAATAGATTACATTTTGTTTCTTATTTTCATAAAAATAAATAAGTGAATAAGTTAATGATAAATATTCTTTAAACTATTAAGAGTTTTTGTTTTAAGCCAAATTTGTATCGAATTTTAAGTTCTTCCTCATGCCTTTGGTGACCTTTCCAAATAACTGAATGTAGACATTGTCTTGTTTTGTTTCACTCCCTTTCTTTGTCATGCCTATCTTTAGTTTGATTTCCCTACTTTTGTTCTTGTCCTTGCCATAATCCTTTTTTATTTTCTGATTATTTCGCCTGACATCAGGATATCAAAATTTTATACATGGAGTCCTTGACGGATCTTTAGATGCCCTCACCCTCTAGAGTAATTCACAAATTTTACAAGCTATGCTTTTCTTAAGGGTTCCTCTTTTCCATGTAGAGTTGTAAATTAAGATTGTATTGCTTACTTGTTTATCTATCCAAACCAGAGTTCATATCATTATAATAATTGCATTCATGTTTGTTGAAACTATACGTTATTCAAAGTTCCTTTAAACATTATGTACTCATGTAAGCGTTATTTATATTACTTTGTATTACTTTATATGGAAATAAAATCATTTTGAATTTGAATTTGAATTGAATTTCATTCTTTATGAAAAGCACCAAATCTCTTACTTGTTCCTGGCAGGGTTAAATCATTCCCCCTGCCTTCTGAAAGAGGTAAGTCAAGTTATCTTCATTTTGCTAGAAAAGTGAACAAATGTTGGACTTTTCTTTGTATCGTTTGCAACATGTAACGTCTCAACGTGTTGCAGTCTTCTCATCTAACGAATTAAAATGATTGAAGAGGTCTCTTACGCAACAACATTCTTAACTCGTTCGGTGTCGAGGACGTTTTTGTTTTTGTTTTTTGTTTTCACCAACCAGCACTCAAAGCATACCAGGAGTTGATTCATATTTTACATTTGAATCATGTTAAGGGACAAGGTCAGGGCAAAATGTTCATTCCCCAAAAGATCACTACGTACACCTCTTCGTGTAGTTATTCAGGTTCACTATACATGGTTTCATTTTATTTGACAAATATTTAAAAAAAAATTGATAGAAGAGACGGGAATTACAAAACAAACAATCACCATTAACTTAAAACTCTTCACCGCTTCAGGTTTGGTTGTTCACTGAACCCCCAAAAGACGTGAGGCGTTTAAAGAAATACCACACAAACGAGTACAACTCATTCAATAACAGACAGAAAAACGCAATCTGTATCCCCCCTTTTATTTTTGGTGGTGGTGGTGGTGGTGGTGGTGGGGGGTTAAGACAGTAATTAAGTACACTCTAGAAGATGAACTGATTCTTCCTGATAGAACGATAATGCTCCGGTAATGACAACATTACTTGTAAGCAGCGGCGCCTCGGAGTCTCCGATTTACATCAAACGGGAAACATTATCTTGGATTCGGGGTAGCTTTCGTGATAAAGTTTCGAACTGAGTGGAGTGAACACGTCATATAAGAGTAAGTTGGTTCTCAAGAAGACGGTCGTCTCACTCCAATGATTCTTTACCACAACTATAGGGCATTAATGTAACTCAAGTTCAGGCCCTCACCTTATATTTTCGCTTATCTATCTGTGTATCTCTCGTTTTCTTTCTCCAGTATTTCCTATAAAGTGCTAAAGCTGACTGAGTTTAGTAGAAGATGATTACTACATCAAAAAACGAAGAAGAATGAATACTTAATTCATGACAGAATCTATCTGTCTATGGGAAAGAGATTCGGGTTCCCTTCGGTATTCATACTGGGGAGGAAGTGGTGATCCAATTCACATTTCATGCTGATATTTTTCGAATTGTTGCCATTAAAACACGGTAGAATCCGACATCTAATCTTAATTGCTTTCAGAATGTTTTTGCTATATTCTTCACTTTCATGTCATTTATAAGGTTTTCGATTATATATAAAAAAAAAAACCACAGTATCAACTGCACGTTACAGATACATTTTTTTTTTCAGGTTGACTGTTTTTTAATGAAAGAAATATAGGAAGAACAGGAAGGGAATCATTAAAAGGAAATAAAAGACGACGATAAAGAAAACAAAGAGGAATACGGTGAGCAGGAAGAAATGAGGGGATGAAAACATAAAATAGCTAAGGAAAAAAGACGAAGATAAAGAGAAAGAGTTCAAAGGTGTTGTTTGTACACATGAGGTGAATTTATTGCACAGTTCTTGCCAGGCGGATGTCATTCGTCAGTAGTTGACGTGTCAAGACCATTCAGCAAAGTCAGATAACTGTGCGGTATCGTGATGAATAATGCAAGTTTGATGTATAATACTCGAAGGGACACGCATAAGTGACGTAACAAAGAGAGAGAGAGAGAACGCACGCACCTCATGAATAAGTCCCAGCAAGTTCATGTCTTTATTATCAGTGTCGGAATGTACACTGTAGTTCTCCCTCAAGACCCCTCCATACTAAACCATACAATAATATACTCAAACAATGCACAATTAATGGTGTATCTTCCTAGATCAATCAAGATTTTTGGGTGGATTCTGTGTTGATGTTGGGGCTTTTTGTTGTTATTGTTATTCATTATGAAAAAGGAAAAGCCACTTCATGGATTTTGGTGCTCATGTTACAATTGAAGAGTTTGTTCGCAAAAACCGATAAGTCCATTTTTGAAGATTTTGAAGTACGGTCTCTGTCATAAAGTACAAAATGATACCTTTTAAATTATATATTGGTCACTACATATAAAGGTACATTTGTGAAGTTATGGTCAAAAGAATCAATATTTTTTTCTTGTTATTCTCTTTATTTTTCTTGACCTTTAATCGCAAATATCTCCATTTGGCAAATATGTACTTATCGGTTTGTGCGAGCAAACTCTTCACTTGTATATCTATTTCTTCACGACATGAGCTTTTCTTTTCTGTCACCACTGTAGTTTACATCATTATTTTGATGTCAATCACATAAAAAAGCAAAACACACAAACACGCATACCAACACCCTCATGTTACTCTGAGAACTCAACCTGCGCAGTAGACATATTTTGGTTAACAATATGATATCGACATAATAATATCTCATATATACGCGTATAAGTCCCATATCATCATTTAATGTAAGTCTCTTACAGTGGCGGATCCAGAGGGGGGCGCAAGAGGCGCACGCCCCCCCTTTAATCATTGTTAAAACAAAAGAAATAAAAAAAAAAAAAGAGAAGAAACCCGGAAGTGGCACCAGAAATATAAGTTGCGCCCCCCCCCCCCCTTTACAGAATTCCTGGATCCGCCCCTGCCTTATTCCGAGAGGTTGTGATTCAGAAGGTTCGTTAAATAACCGCCCTCTCTTTTCATTTCCGGATTACTGAAGCCTATTTCCGAACATCTATAGGTATAGGAAATTGTGTGTTTCGAAATAGCAACCCCCTTTTTTTCATTTTCGGACTAACGAGTCCTCGAAATGACGAACATGACCAATATACGTGCACATGATGTGCGTGGGCATGTTTTCTTAGATATCACTTCATGTTTGTTTGTGATTATTTAAATCTACTGTCCTGATTCATGCCCAAAAAGTAACAATCCTTCTGCAATGTTTCATTGCCTGTAAATTGTTTCTTACGCACTCTTTTTCATACGCATTATATTATTGTCTGGTTGATGACCAAGAATTTGTCCTGTCAGGAGAAATTTGATCAGGTAAATTTTGTATTGGAAAAATCCCTGTTGGAATGTGCAGCTAGCACACACACACACACACACACGCACACATACACACACACACACACACACACACACACACACATACACACATATTATTTACTTATTATGTAAGCCCTCCATCAATAGTGTTTATATGTGAATATGAAATTATATATGTATATATACATAAGTATATAATTATATATATACTGTATATATACACACTGCATATCATACGCACATATTACATGTATTATACTTATATACACATACATGGACCTACATATTAGCGCAACATACGCGAACTTATTCCTAGTACATGTATTTGTATGTCGGTTCAAAATACCGCTGTGTTGTTGAATATCCCCTCCTTACAAAAAAAAGAAAAAGAAATAAGATACAGAGAGAGAGAGAAAAAACAAAGAAAAACAAAGAAAAAAGCCACAGGCTTTTCTAGAAAGAGACATGAGTAAGGTACCGGTGGCTCTACGTCCCATTATGGACTTCCCTCTGCGGTCCCGCGATCTTCTGCGGTCCTTAGCGGATTGAAAGCACGGACTGAAAAAACAATACAAAAAGGCAGAAGGACGCGGGGGAAGAAGCTGTAAGAAGAGCAAAAGCAACAAACAAGAGGTTTCTTGCATCTGCCGATTGTTGCAGAATACATTATCTTCACCATCACCACCATCACTTTCATCTTCATTATCACATTGGTTTTTTTTTTCTCATCATGACCAAGTCGTCATCATCATCATCATCATCATCATCATCATCATATTTCACTTTATTTCTATTCGTATTTATGCCCTAGAATATAAAACATGATGCTTTTACAGTTTATTATTTTTTTGTAGTATTTCCCCATTCCGCAAACAAATAATCATGTGTATTATGTAGATAGGTCCCTGGGCTGCTACGTGTTCAAGCTCTGGCCTTCTTCCGCACAATTTCTAAGGTAATCATTTGGAAGATCGGTAATATGATACATATTATGTCAATGGAGTTAATTTTCACATTTATTTTCCTTCTTTGAATCATGTACATTGTTATATGCTTACTGATATTCCATGTGATATTATTGAGAGGAATCTCGATTTATGTATAAAATTGTGTCGGAAGAAAAATAAATCAAATCAAAAAACATGCATAATACGTTTGTGTCCTCTGTTCTTTATCGTAGCGTAACGCATTAATCATTACACATTCATACTGTCATGGTAGGCTTGTTAGTACTATTACCATCATTACTAAGCTTATTCTAATAGGGTCGTTTTTCAACCTACTGACTGCTATGTAACAGCCGTTATCTATAATGCCACATGGGAAATGAAACCCGCTATTGAATATACTGATGTACTTTCCTTCCTTGTAATGTTAAAAGTAAACGTGTCTAGATCTGCTGTTTCAATGTGCTGCATTGGTTGAAATATTTTCTTTATGCTACTGTACTCGTCACAAAACACATTTGATTTGATTTGATTTGATTTGATTTGATTTGATTTGATTTGATTTGATTTGATTTGATTTATTCGTTGCCTTGTCAGGATATCCAAATTCAACTGAAGTTGGTTTTCAAAGGGGATCATTGGATAGTGACAATCGTATATTTATTCATCACACATCATAAGAATATTTACAGGGGTGTCAAAATAGCAACAAATACAACGCATGTCCAGTGATGGTGACAAAGAAAATATTGAAATGACATCAACTTATATGTGGAGTTAAATTTCAATATTTTGTATTGCAGCACTGAATTAAGTGAGGAATCTACATGGCAGCATGACAAAGGTTTTCTCCTTTCATATTTCGGTTTTATATATTCTTTTGGTAAATCATTTTAATAACGGTCACACACTGTGGACCATCTTCATTAAAATGAGTAATACAACAACCAGGTTTACCTATTTTTCGTAAAGATTAGCCATCCTGTAAATTGTAACTCTTGTCTCTCGTCAGTCATTCGAATAGAAGGATTCTATTTTTATCTTATTTTCTTATAGTAGTAAATGAATTGTTCAAAATGAGTTCCTCAAGTTTCGGTAAGTATGTGAGTGTGCGTGTAACAACGTCGAAATGAAAATACGTACAACATTACCCATTTGTGGCCACTCGCGAAAGTTTTATATCTTGTTGTAAATGTAATGAATGTTTATGTTGTTAAAGATTTATTTTCTTTTTCTTGCAGACACAAGAGACATCGCTATTGACAGCATCATCATATGTGAACACATTATATGCTTTTATTAACTTCCCGCAACACGAACAAGAATACACAATTATACATCAGCCTGAACCTCTAGAATTTCACAAACAGCTTTTGAATGTAACTATACGACGACCAATTTTGAGTGACTTTCTTGCGGTACGACAAAGTTGAAAATAACCACGAGATATTTACATGTGACTAAAAATATATGGAATGTAAAGTGAAGAATAATAGTATAATTGAATATCGTCACAGAATACCAAAATTACATTATATTTTTCATAAGTCAAAGCAACTGCAATTAATTTGTGTTTTCTTACGAAGCATTGGCGTTTAGATAGATTACTAACTTTGTAAAGCGAATAGAACCTCTAAAGTTCTAACGTGATTGTTTCCACTAGCTATCAAATATCATTACGCTAAAAGTTTTTCTTTGAAGAAACTTATTTTTCTTCGGGTGCATCTGCAAATATCTAGAGAAATGTACAAATGTAGCAAATCCTGATTCTGTAAGTTAAAGATCTATTAGAAAAATACAATCCTTTAAACAATTTTACACAAGAAATTTAAATTGTTTGCACGGCTTTAACTTGTATGACTTAAGTGCTTGAAACAAATTCAAAATAGTGGCAGAACTTCCTTCTCCCCCCCCCCCCCCCCCCCCCGTCGAAGGAGATTACATCGAGAAAAAAAAATACTAATGAAAGGAAATTCAGTTGAGTAGAATGGACCAATTGAAACAAGACATAGCTGTAATATTTATGACCGAATGCGAGCCAGGTGTATGAATGCATGTTTACTACAAGACACGTACCTTTAAATGTGCACCACGTGGCAATAAAACCTTATACTGTATTTGTTATAAAACAAACAAACAAACAAACAAACAAACAAATATACCTTGGGACCCTATCATTGTATGACACGAATCTATCAATTTCATTATCCATGCGCGAAACCTTGCAGCGTACCTGCAATGAGCAATTAACCACTTCAGGACCATCTTATCAAAAGGCCATCTGTATTGCATACTCAACGGCTACGGGAGAGTTAATTTGACTTCGCAAAGACCAATTCTTTAGCTTTTTAAGAAATAAAAATGATCTTTGCGCTTGCTTGCTTGCTTGATTAAAATCTTTACATTGCACAGTAAAAATCCTCCATGATTGTTTTTTTTTCTTCTCACATCCCAACACTGATTTATCAGTGAGAACGTGACTAAATTCCATTACAAATTCTAACTGAGTCAATTATGACACAATTTATGAAGTAAAAAGAAAGATATAATTCTTTCGCTTTAGACATGTGCAATGAGCAGAGATTTTGACATGGACCCCTTACAGAAATCTACGGTGTACGTCCTTACTTGTGACTACACTATAAGACATTAGTGTTGGTATATGTTGACATCGAAAACGGTAACAGGTCGTTATCCCGAAGGTTCGTTTAACGAAAGGTTCAAAATTCCGACAATGAAAAGGGGTTCGTTATCTTCAATGTTCGTAAATCCGAAAACTCATTAGTACACATCTTCGTTTGATTTTCGCATTCACGAACCTTTGGAATAAGAACCTCCCGAATAACGTCACAAATGTTACGAATAATGACCTAATTTCAATTTCGGATTAACGAACCTGAGGAAACACAACAAGACAAAAAAATCAAAATGTAATCACAAATGTGACATGACAATAAACTTGTGTTTATGTATTCCGTATTTCTGTCCGAATCGAAAACTAAGAACAAAACATTCTGCATGTTCTGAAATTCTGAACTCGGTACTTTTGTAGAACATGTCATCTAGTTTCTAAAAAATAAGGTAGCGTGTGCTTTTATATCACACGAAGACGCTGATGTTAGCAAAATTTTTTATATTCATATACAGCTTGAAGAAGTATCAGCTCGCTCTCTTCGGCAAATAAAGAGCGAGCATAAACTATCAGCCCAGAATATCAACGGCCTTTAATAGAAATCATAGATACACATTGGCATCTGAGATGTAGAATGGCCTCTCCCCCGATCTGCGCATGTGCAGTCTGCGACTCCAACTTGCTTTTTTCGTTGGCACTCGCTGGCCACTTGAATCCGAAATCAAATTCTAGTGCGGCGAGAATTGTGGGCATGAAGTGCCGGCGATGGTCTTCGACCAAAGCCCTGGTGAATTGCCGGCTTTCAGGAGACTTTCATCACCTTGCCTTTTGAGCTTCAAGCATATCGGTCGTTGATCGAGAAAAAAACAACAACAACAACAACTTTTTGTTTCTGAAAATGAAAATAAACCCATCTCTGAAACACATTTTTGTTTCAATTCAGCCAAAGAGTGGAACAATATTTTGACATAATAACATAAAGGAAAGTAGATTTTGATCATGGAGAAATTTCTAAGACATAAAAATGTTGACATGAATACAACACAAAAGAAAAAAAAAACCCGATCATCATACATGAAATGCAGACCAGGCTTCAGCAACGAAAATTAGACCTTATAATTTCGATATAATAACCATGACAACGGTCGACAGTAGTCGTTCTAGTGCACTTCTTCAATGTCTGTTAAGATTCAACTTTATACTCCCCTATCCTTAGAACATTGATGTCAGTAGTAATGATCAATGGTTTTAACAATGGAGTAAGGTAGCGTTATAAATTGTTCCGTTCGAATCTCCTTATCATTTCTTACATAGACACCATGAGCTGATGAGGCAAGTTTACGAACAGCGGTCTCCTCCCTTTCCCCCAGCCGAAAGCTCGGGATGACTTTGTACCGCGACCCTGGACATTTGGGAGATTATTTACAAGTGCTCCTCAAAAGTAGCAAACCAGAGTGCTTCGCCTCTCTCTATCATAACCAGTCTGTGATACTGTCTGCAGTACTTTCTCATTGCACTCGTTAAAACTTTGTAAACGATTGCACAGAATGTGAATATACAAATAAATAGAACCATACAACCATTCAACGGCAAATATTAACAATGAAAGAAAACAAAGACAATGTCACGTCTACGTGTCTGTACAGACGAGGTTGACCAATTGTCCTTGTTGTCATGGTGACTAGGTGAGGGCGAGAGATGCAGATGACCCAAAGTGACCCCCTTTTTTTTTAGAGAGAGAGAGAGAGAGAGAGAGACAGACAGACAGACAGACAGAGAAAGAGAGATAGGGGAGGGGGAGAGGAGGGGTGTGACATGTACCGGTCAACAGGTGTACAAATGGAGAGTGTCTGTGACATAAGGGCGTAAGTTCCTCCTTCCATGGCTCCATCATCTCCTCCCGATAGCTCTGAAAAAGTCCGTGTTGTCGTTAATGCGGTTCTGAATCTGCTGCTCCGTCTGCTCCTGTATCCTGTCCTTCATCATCCGCCTCAGCAGCTCGATCGGGAGGGGTTCGAAGCTCTCCACGATGGGCTTTGCTCTTCTGCTTCTTCCTGGAAGAGGAAAATTCAGAGAGAGACAGAGACAGAGATAGAGATGAGAATTAGGGTGACCCTTAACCATTAAAGGGATTGTATGGTCCTGACTAAGATGGAAATTCAGGTTTTAGCTTTATATCGAGATAATTAGAAACTTTTTATATGGAATATAAAAGAGTATACATTTCTATGAGGAATTACAACTTTATTTGACAAAAATCGGTTTTGAAAATAATGACTGAGATATCCAAAACGAAGTGATCCTAACAAAAGGTTGGACCCGCCTTTTATTAGGTTCACTTTGAGTTACTTTGTTTTTGGATATATCAGCCATTTCAAAACCGATTTTCATCAAATAAACTTTTAGTTCCCCTTAGAATTGTATACTTTTAAACATTTCATACAGTGGTTTCTAAGTATCTAAGAGTTAAGAGCTGAATTCTCACCTGAACCAATACTATCATCATCCATTTAAATGAAAGTCCAGACGATCGTATAAGTTAACATCATGTAGTACATAAATCGACAGTGCAATACATAGATTTTTGAAATTTATTACGGTCCTTGAGCAGAGAACCAATACCCTAAAACCCCTAAATTACACTGAGCAAGGATGATGACATAGGAGATTCACATATTTCAGAAATGCAGCGATGTAATTCCATTACAATACTTATCAAGTTCACCTGTTCAGAGTTTATGCGTGCTCTCTTCTTTTGTTCTGCGTCTCTGAGCCCCGTCACCCATGCATTATTGCCATGTCATCATCCTTGTTCATTGTGATTTGAAAAACAATTTTGAAAACATTCTTAATCCTCATTCAAATCACTATAAATTATCAAACTTGTACCCATTATAGCCAAATTATAGTTGTTAAAATGTAAAAGTTTAGAAATTAACCGGAGGGCTCCTCTATCTCCTCCAATAACTCCAGTGTGTATAATGACGTGTGTTGATTTGTGTGTCTCTGTAGTTTCACGGGTAGTCTGTAAATGGTGCATTCAATGAAATCCTTTAAGCTTTTGGATTATTATGGACGATATGACTAAAATGATAACTGCAGGCATTATAGAAGTTGAATTATCACATGAGCAAAATTATTTTCCTCGTTTCATTCGTCCTGTTCTGAGGATCACTTATTATAAATTAGACTTGCACTTCATTGTCATAGCAACTATGCCACTGCCACAGAGTGTGTTGTGATATATCTTTAACTTTGTGGCATTTACGGCACTACCTTTTTTTTTTCTCACCCACACCGTCAAACTGAAAGAATGAATTTAAAAAAAATCACTTCCACTTCGATTATGATAATCTTAAAAGGGAATTCCCGTTTTATATCAAACATCACGTCTGACCGGGTATGCTAGATAGGCAACGATTATCGCATCAATATCGGTCATTTCAATTAGGCGACAAAGTCAGGCTTAACATGATTTTTAGAGTAAACACACTCCGACACCCTCATCGACAGTCAATGTACCATCAGAAATATAATTCTAAAATCATGTTAATGATTAATAGTTATCATCTTTTCATAACAGCTTATCATGTAGAAAAAATAGAGAAGAGAACCTTAGCCACGCCTAAGTGATGATGTCACCATTCTTTTTAAATCTAAGTCATCTTTCAAATATGCACAGATAATAGTAAATTGACTTTTAGGGAAGAGCGTTTCTTCTTGATATTATACAACCAACAATAAATCAGACTTCGGTGTTTCAGTAGTTACACTCAGCTTTCAAGAATATCCATGTTTTTATTATAATTAAGACCTTTCACAAAGAAAAAAAAATGGAAGGAAAATTGTAATGACGGAAAAAATGCATTAGCCCAGTTTACGTCGGATACGTCACATTTTCCAAGGGTTTGTAAAGGGACGGCGAGGGGAATTATCTACTTTGGAAATAATGATGCGTGAGTGTTCTTTCCCATCTTTCCCGATGAGGGCACTTGTTCATTTCCCCGCCCACGTCATCCTTATCCTCGCCTTAAACGTTTGGGGGTACGTTCAGGTTGAAGTGTTAGCGGGGCAGGATGTTTTCCGCTTCATCTACGGGAAAACACTTCGTGGAAAGTAAACACTCTTTACGCCACGCGTCGAAGCCCTTTGCTTTCCATTCGATACTTATTGTAAATGCAGGAGATACAAAATCGCGGCGAGTATTTTACGAGGACTTAAAAAACTCCCAGTCCGGGGCAAAAATGACACCTACTTACAGAAAAAACTGAAAAGAAAGAAGAAAGAAAACAGATCATCAGCCATCTCACAATTTATAAATGACTTATCATGAACACCCTTTCGTCAATGCTCGTAAGTGTTATAAAAGAAGTCAAGTCCAACTTTACGCAAATCTATAAAGCGTCACCACGTCTGACACTCTAAAAGAAAATAATGATAATAATAATAATCGACATAATTTATAAATGCACCGCATCCATTTTGTGGAGAGGTCTCGGTGTAAAATGGAAAAGATTACAAAAAGTATAGAACATGTAGAAAGTAAAAAAAGAAGAACATGGACAATTAAAAAGAGACATTAAACAAGTGGGGTTTTAGACCCCTTTTGGAGGAATCTGATGAAGTATATTTTTTAAAGACCAGAAGGTCAGTTATTCCATAAGTTGGGACCGGGGTGGGCAAAATCTCCTACGTGTTCCCCAGGATGTTGCGAATTTTTGGAAAAAGGTCCTACAAGAAGGCCAGATATAGATCAGGGTAAGGATATAAAAGGAGTGTATTAAAGTATGAACTGAGTTTGTTCTGAGGCTCTAGACTAAAAAAAAAGAACAAGAACAAGTTAAACAACTTTTCGGAAACTGGATGTTTGCAATTAGAATTCATAAGTATATGTATATACACAGAGAAAGAGAGAGATGCTTTGAACGTTTCATTCAAAACTTGACAGCTAGGAAATATGGAAGATATTTTGTCAAACAGTGGCCCTCACTTCTGGTCTGGAAGTGACATTCCCCGAAAGTATGGAATAACACTCGGTGCAGATGTCAAGAATAGAAACATTAATAAAACTGGATGAAGGCAAGCACTTGTACGCCTGAGAGGACCATTCGAAGAGATGCATCGTGGGGGAACGCCACCCCCCCCCCCCCCCCGCCCCCCCCCCCCCCCCGGAATAAAAAAAGAGAGAACAAAAAAAACAAGAGAGTGGGTGGCGTAAGATTTTCAGAGAAGACGAAGAGGCCGATGTATCTAAACTGCTCTGCGCCTAAAGGCCATTGGTCCGAGAGAGGGGGGTTGCGCCATGGGAGCGGCGGAAATATCGCCTCTCTCCGCCGAGAGAGGAGCTGCACTTGCATTTCTCCGTCTCGCCCTGCGTCTTGGAGTGGAGTTCACCCCTCTTGAAGGAGGTCAAAGATGCTAACGAGGGAGTGAGAGGTTCGTCAGCCCTAGCTGCCAGGATTACAGGGGGAATAGCCATTTCTACCTGCCACGGCTCTTTCCCTACAAACCCGTGTCACACTATCATTGTGCCACCATCATGCATTAAGAATTAAAAAGAAAAAATCGGTTTCGTCACTCGGGAAGAAGCGACAGTTTAAAGTGTCTTCAATTCGTTCACGAGAGTTGAACACTGATTGAATTTCAAGCCAAATTAATCAAAATCGTTCCCTTGACCAATCCCTCTATGAGGCTAGAACGGTCTGATTTCATTGTCATCAGGAAAAAATAAAAGAGATACCTTCACTTTTCGACTTGCTGGAAATTTTAGGAGGCCGTTCAACTGTTTGATTTCTTTTCCATGTCTAATCAATTCAATTTCAATTAAAAGTCAAATCGTTATGTCCAAGCGTAGCTCATACTGAAACTTTTCCATTTACAAGGTACCCTATAAATTCTGTATCATATACGATATTGTGATATTGCATTGATGGCATTTTCTGATTCTAACTGTCCAACCATGAAATTCCAGCGAAGGGTTTCGAACATATTCTGCATGATGACACAGAATCGATAGTAATTTAGCCCGCGATACTTAATTGAATTGCGATTGCTTTTTATCGAGATTTATTTATGGGTTTGTTTGTTGTTGTTGTTGTTGTTGTTGGGTGTTTTTTTTTTTAGAGAGAGAGCATATTTGTGTGTGGGAGAGAGAGCGCGCGCGTTTTGAAGAGTTCGGGATGTTTTGATGCATTACATAGTACTTCTTCATGATATTTGTGAGTGATTTATTGGCCTAGAAGGTGAGCGCAACTTGGGCAAGTCCTGATATGACTTTCAAATATCACTTTTATCAGCTCATCACCCGACAGTCATGAAAGCAAGACGTATTATGTTTTAATCAATTGCACCCATGAATATAAACTATCCTTTGTAATTTTTATGAACGAAAAGATATACATATCTATATATACATATACATATGATAATTTCAGGAGAAAGGGGAATTTCAAACTCAAACAAAATTCCTGCACAAACTTGCATGAATTACATACTATTCCCAATATAATTAACATGCATTCACATCAAATTTCCATCTAATTAACATGCATTCAGACATTCACTACCCAAAAAAATGTTGGGCTGATAGCAAAGAAAGAGTTTCAGTGTACGCTATCTGCAAGAGGTTACATGTACCGTAGTAGAATGTGTATATAATTTATGTAGCTACCACTGGGTAGGCAGCTGCGTGTATTAAACATTGAATCTCCCATATCCGGCCAAATCCATTAACCGGATGAGCTCCGGTTCCGACATGTCCGGATAGGAGAGGTCGGGCAGTATCATGAAGACATATACTGAGTTTCTTATATGTGTTCACAATCATCGTAAATTTTCTTCGACGGAAGTAGTGATGCATTTTATCATACTGTAATGAGAAAAGAGGAAACGGTGGATTTTATTCCCGTTCATTTCAATCCTTCATTTCAAGAAAATCGGGGGGGGGGGGGGGGGGGGGCTGACATGTAATGCGAAAGCGACACCTAGCTTGCGATTCCCTTCTCACTATCCGCCGCAGTGCTGCTGCCGAAATTCATATTGTTTGACGGGACCCACCCACCGGCGTCGCGGTTCATTTCCGGTATAAAAGCAGCAGGTCCATTTCTTGGAATTGAGACGCGTCGCAATGATTGATGACGTGTACAGTTCCGCGTTTCTCGTTCCACCACAGCTAGCTTCACTGATCAAATAACGCTTTAATGTCCACATAACGTCTGGCATGTGGACTCTCGCAGTGGGTCACAAAATCGAGATCTCGAAGGGTTTGTATGGTGTGTATGTAATGGCGTCTTAAATGGCGTCGTAACAACAATCGAAGGATCCATGATATCGCCGATCACTACATAAGTTCCTATCTAGCAAGTAAGAAGATATTACCATCATTATTCCGGACAACAGCTGGTATGCTATGGAGGGGTGGGGGGGGGGGGCAGGGGAGTCATATATCTGGAAGACAAAGGAACACGACATCTGCAGGAAAAAAGAGAGGCCATTTCATAAGTCAAGTACGAGCATGATGAGGGTGAAAGAGAGTGCGTGTGAGAGACCAAAAATATGGAAAAAGTGAAATGTTAATCTCCCCTTCCGACCGAAAACGTGACGGGTAGAACAACTTCTTGAGGAAATCGGGCAACATTCCCCGAGGGAAGCTTTTATGACAATTTCTTGACGAACATGACGAAGAGGAAAGATGAATTTGAACTCCAAGATCTCGTATTCTATTACGCTTTCTAGCCAGCAGCGTTAATTTAGCTCTGAAAACGACAACATTTTGAGTTTCTTTTTGCGTATTTGTTTGCTTAATACTCAGTTTGATGAGAGGCACACATCATTTAAACACGTGGCTCGAAGATTATAATGAGAAAAATGGGAAGAAATTGTCAGTTAAATATGACACTTTGTCCTACATGTCGCGAAATGAATCCAACCAATTTGATGACTGAAGCTGCTGAACCATTTTAGAATGATATCAATTTCTCAATAAAGAGAATGAGTATCCAACGAATCTGGTCTGAAATATTTGCAAGATATAACCAGGATACTGATTATATAACACAGAAACATGTGAAGAGATACTACACACTCACGCCCTTGATCTTTAACGAATCGCAGATGGGGCATTTGATACAAACTTTGCGTCATTCCTTGCTTATATCCCATTACATACAAACACTTGTCGGTACGGCGATCAGCACCGGTCGCCTGCACGTGAGCCCACGACTCGAGTGTAATCTTTCGGAGATGGGCTCCGAACTTATTGTAACTCGACCATAGAATGAATGGGACGCATGCAGTCTAGAATACCACAAGGAGCATGTTTTACCCAGTGAGTAAAAACATTCAGATCTTATCATTAAAATTCAATCGCTTTAATGTTTGACACCGTATATCTTCTTCTACACCTACATGTACACATGTATCTTTTAATGTGACATATTATACACCTTTCTATACTTCGGTTCCTGACCTTCTCGTCGATATCATGTGATGCGTGCGTTTGCTTTGCCCCAATACCTTTTCACACGTGTAATGTCTTTGGTCGTTAGTTAAATTTTTCTTCATTTCGTCAATCCTTTACTGCTTGACTCATGTGTGTCACGAACCGACTCATATCCCAGACTTGAAGGGTTAAAGACAGCTGCAAGCATACTTTGTTCCAAGCTTAGAAAACCTATTACGCCAGTTCAATCTCTGGTGCATGACGACAATTGCAAATATCCCCTTTCACAAAGGGGATTGTTATTTCTTTTCTAGGTTGTAATTACTTTAGTAGCCACGACGAAAAAAAAATGCCTACAGCTGATTGGTTAGAAGCTGGCTGTTGTCATAGCAACGCTAAATTGAAACTTGCCAGTTGCCGTTGCTGTAAATTTGCCTTATGGAATGGAGTCCGGATTGAGATGTACGTCATTCAAGTGGTGACCGTCATCATATGGTAATTTGTATTCCATCCAACTTGAGACGACGCCATTTGACCTCAAGAGAATCCTATTTGAGCTTTTCTCCAGGCGACTGAGATTTCATCTTTTTTTTTTCCTGTCGAACGTTACTTCACGATCCGACCGGAATTATCAAGGCTAGTCAAAGATTTGAGCAACATATCTTACGACTCATTTCAACATTCTCCTTGGGTTTTCATTTGTGTATCTTTGCTTGTTTGAAAGATAATATGCCAGTGGACACAGAAAATACGTTGACGTCATTCAGATTAAAGCTGTTGAAGACGATTTGATTTATTACACCCACTCTTCGTTGCTCATGGAACCTGTGTCACCATGGCAAACACGGGAGTTTGTTGATTTGTTCTTTCAAATCACTATGGTCATTATGAACATCGAGTGTCCACATGAATAGACTAAACGAAAGGTTGGGAAATATACGTCTGCAGACTTCTTTGAAGGTTTCAAGGATTTTTCAGAACGCTCTTCCTTTACCCCACTCCAACAAGTCCAACGAAAAAGACGAACATAACCCTGACCACCGGTTTCTCGCTTTAAAAAGAAAACAGAATGTATCAGATACCTCTTAACAATATTGTGGTTACCTTACTCAGCTGGGCAGAGTTTTCGGCGATTTTGTAAAAACCCCTTACTTGCCAGTGAAGCAACGTCAAGAACTCGCCTTCATTAGAAATCGGGATCCTTTAGCTGCGTAAATAGTAGGCCTGTTTCGTTAGCCCAGTGACTTTTGCTGGCCAAATTACAGTTGATTGCGAGAGTGTAAAGATGCCAAACAAATATGGCGTCCGTTCCCATGGGAACACACCCACATCCAAGCGTAGCCCCCTATAGATGGAGAGGCTTTGGAGGCCGTGAAATATACACACTGATCATGCTGAGAGGACAATTACCCTCGCCCCCTTCCTCCTCTAAATAGACAGGAATAAAGTTCGTCATGCTAGTACACTGATCCGAGAGACATTCGGAATCCAATGATTCTATATTCCATTTTGGTTGAAATCAAGACATGCTTATGCGTTTATTCACGAGATGTACGTATTCCAATTAGACCCTCCCCCCCCCCCCCACTCCTAATTATCTTTACGAAATTGTAACACTATTTTTCTTAATTATCAATGTTAAGCCATTCTAAGAAGTAAAATTTTTACAACTTGCAAGTAAGGATGGAAAAAGAGCATGTCAAAGGAGACAACAAAATATTTTAATATAAATTAGGTGACATTCTGAAGTAACTTGAAGTGATCCCAATTTGTCTTTACTCACATCATTTTGACATAATGCGTACATTCCATACCTCGTGTTTTCATTATGTTTTTAACGAATACATTACGCAAGAAATCAAGTTTATCTCAACATAATCGTGTTACGTGTTGCTATATTCTTTTTCATATTTAGACCTAAAATTTACTAGTGTATTTTCCAATAAGTCTAAATCTAGCCTTCGTATGATGGTACTGATGATTTTTTTTGTGTGTGTATGTGTGTGTTTTTTTTTCTTTCTGGAGTAACATGAGTGTCAACACGCGTGTATGCATGTATCTATAATATAATATGTACTTGTATATATACGAATGCATGTGTGTATGTATTTATGAGTGTATTCATGGGTGTATGCACACATGCATATATAGGCCTATGTATGTACGTATATCATTGACAAACGCCCTTGAGACGGAAGAATTAACATTCGCTCCCTGGAAGCGCGCTCTCAACAATAGCTCAGAGGTGACAGTGGAACACAAGGGACGCAGGGGGTCCTCCGTTTTTCATTCCTCTCTCCCCTCTCCCTCCCCCTCCCAGTCCCTCTCCCCTTCTTTCTTTCTCCATCTCTCTTTCTCTCCTCCTCCTCCTCTTCCTCCTCCTCCTATTCCTCCTCCTCCTCTTCCTCCTCAATTCGAAAAATGGAGGACATACAGGGGCGGATCCAAGATTCCAAAAAGGGGAGGTGCCTTTACAAAGTTAAAGGGGGGGGGGGGGGACGCACACCCCTTTTTTATATCCTTCGTTTTAACAACAAAAAAAAATAGAGGGGGCGCGCCCGGTGTGCAACCTTTGGATCTGCCACTGACATACATAATAAGCCAGTTCGAGTTAGTTTCGATTTGCGCATGAGCAGATTAAGGTCAATTGTACCAGTAGCCATGTTGCTTTTTGAATTCGTCGAGATAAGCACCTGTGAGATACATGTAATAATTATTGACGAAATCTTGATAAATGGTGCTTGCTAGAACATCCACCTGCAGGCAAGCCTTGCATTTGCCAATGTCAATAAAATACATTCAATTCAAAACAATGAAATGGACGGTTCCCTAATGTTAATAATACTGACGCGGATCATTCCTAGTCTACGCAGGTTCATTCTTTGTTTGAAAAAGAAATCTACACGATAATTTTATCAACTTCATAAGAAAGAGAAAAAACAAATCTCAGCAGACAGTGCAATAATGATCAAAATTAGATAAAAAGAAGGAAGTTATGACATTCTGACATTTTATTATTTTTTTGAATAAAAAACACTTGTTAACCAGTCAATATGAATCAAATCAGCAATTTGGTGATGCCATGCTTCCACAGTTTCTTTTGTATTTCATTCAGAGAAGTGACAAAAGGAAAAAAAAAACACCAAAAACTCACATTTCAGCTGTATGAATATAAAACTTGCCTCAAAACCAACATAAATAAAAAAGAACAAATGTTTACTTTATACTATATATTTTGGTATGGCGATATGCTTTTACCGGTGTAGAGGCTAAAATGATTTTTTTTTTTCGAATTTCATATAATAGCATACATGGAAAATTGTGAGGGCATGACAACATCAACTCGCTCATTTGAATATTTATAAGGACTGGTCAAGAAATGTTTTCCGAAAAAATATGATATTTCAAAATGTCCCTATTTCTTATTCGATTTTTTCCTCATTTTTGGAACGTTCTGCGGGGATTTTTCCTTCTTTCTTTTAGAGTTTATTGATATTTTTGGGGCGGATTTCCTCTCTAAAACAAGATCTTTGAAAACGAGCGAAGTGCCTAACCGGAACAAAAAAAAAAAAAAAAATGCCATTCGTACCAACGTGCACATGAGCTGTATAATTACGAACTGACTTACGAGCAAAATAGACACAGATTGCACAGAGATAATTGAAATGGGATTAAAAGGATGACATAAGTTTTGGTTGAGATTGGGATTCAGCTTTTAAATTTTTGAGAGATAATGAGAAGCATCGTATGAAATATAACAGAGTATGCAATTCTAAGAGGAATTTAAAGGTTAGTTAACGAAAATCGGTTATGAAACGGCAAAGATATCCAAAAGAAAGTAAAACAAAGAAGTCCTAGTAAAATGTGGGTCCCGCCTTATATTAGGACCTTTTTGTTTCTGGATATCTCAGCCATTTCAAAACCAATTTTCATCCAGTAAACTCTTTGAATTCCCCTGAGATTTGTATGCTCTTTGACATTTCATAAGTGAATTCTAATTATCTCACAAAAAGCTGAAGATCTTAATCTCCACTTCAGCCGAAATCATACTACCCCTTTAACTACGTTTGTCAAAGCTTCGGGTATGCCGAGATTTTTCCTGAAGAGCCATTTCTGTCAATAACCGGGTACATACACATTCTTGAGAATTTCTCACTTGTTGAAATTCGTACTTGTCGATTTCATATAACATTATTTTCTCTGTATTGGATTATGCGGGTTATTTTTTTTCATGCATATCATCAATTGTTCATGGACAGATAGCTTGACAAGTACTCATGAGGAAAATGAGAAATGCATCTTATATATTAAGTCTACATTTGAGAGAGGTACTCTAATTACATCCGCTAGACAATACGCGCACTCCGACAACTTCATGGAACTCAAAACTGGCTTACGTTAAGTTACATAATGTTTCACAAGAAAACCTTCTACATTTCTGAGTTCTGCAAATAGAATACACAGTCGCTGAGAGACAATTAACACTCGTGAGAAGCCGAGGGCGAAGAGATGTAACTCTTGTCAGAATTCTCTTAATACATCAAAATAGGATAGGAGGAAATGGTGATAGAGCTGAGTGTAAAAACAGACACACAAATAAAAAAGATAGACAGATAGATAGACAGACAGACAGGCAGACAGGCAGACAGACAGACAGATAGATAGATAGCATGGGTGTATGCAAGGCGGGGGGGGGGTCGGGAGGGTCGTACGACCCCCCCCCCCCCCCCCCCCAATTTTCAAAAGGTCCACTTTTTGTAAAAGACATTTTTGTTTTTCAAGGGCTTTTTACCCTATATACAACAGGGAAAAAAAGGGACCAGGTGGTGTCAAAAACCTCCTAAATTTCGTAACTTAGTTTTAATATGCCATAGACCTACCTTATTTCTAAACCGCACTGTCATGCCAAAAAAGTCACTTTTGTATGCACCAAATGGCCCCATTTTGAGATATAAAATTCAAAAACTCCCTACCTTGGCGTGGGAGGGGGGACACCCCCCTCCAACACCCTCCCCCCCCCCCGCTCGGTCGCTCCGCTCCCTCGCAAAGGTAAAGGTCCAAAAATTTTGATTACAAGCCCCCCCCCCCCCCCCCCCCCGCCGAAAAAAATCCTGGATACACCCCTGGATAGATAGATAGTTTGATTGAGAGAGAAACAGAGAGATTAATATGAAAAAATGTGCAAATATAGAGGAAAACAGTTCAATGTTTAATGATAAATGATACAAAGATATAACCAGGCGGCTGAGATTCAGTCTGTGACATATCTCAACGACTTTCTATCTTTTTCTTGATAAGAACAGAAGACGTAACGCGGACTGTTCATAATTTGCCCACTGATCATGTTACATAAGTGCTTATGACAGAAGCTTCATATCGCTCCGCTTCCACTATGAAATTTCAGCTTTTCGTTCCCATAACAAGTTGTCTTCGGTGTGTCTTAAGATGTGACGTCTTTCACGCCTGTGTGACACAAGAGAAATAATAGCATGCTAAGAGTTTAATAGCAGAACGAGTTAACTCCATTCTCGTTCATTTGAGCTATTTGCGATTAAAGCTGCTAAAAAGGAAAGAAAATGATAAGAAAATACGAGATTTTTTATTTCTACCAAAACTTCAAGAACATTCCTAAGCATGTTACAAGTGAGGTGTCACCGGAAAAGCTTGAACTCGCTCTATCTGATGACGGACTTTAATACTTTAAACCGTTTTGTAACCAAACTCTTCACATCATACCTGAACAGCTGCTGCCGCTAGCCGAAGAAGCAGACATAGATACAGCAACACTACAGAAAAAAATGATAAGGCGAGAGAAATAGATAATGCAAAAACTGGAGAGACAGTGACCGAGAGGACTATCAAAAGAAGATGAGACAACGACGTCTAGCTCTTTTTCTCCCGAATTCAATGGCGGTGTCCACGTGTCGTATTTTTCGATTTCCAGCGAGATTGAAATCAATGCAAGCCACCCGTGATTGGTGCTGCCCCCTGGAGGAAATATTTGTGGGGAATGTCGAGCTCTTCCTTCTAAGAAACCTCCCTTTTATCTAAGCACAGCACAGCACGGCAGTGCGCTTATCCAGCAGAATGGGATCTAAAACCAACCATTCCTCCTGCCTCCGACGAGATCGAAATAGCAAACCGTAGATCGATATCTCATTTAGTGTTTGGATGCCGCACTGAAAGCAACACTTTACATACGATTCCTTTATTTATTCATTTTTTTGTTTACGAATTTCCTCTAAGCCGGCGCTCTCTCTCATCGTGTTTAAAGTTCCTTGCAATCTAAAAATGTGTTGATCTCTACTGATGCTTTTTTGTTTCACTTCTTGGGGGAGTGTTGACAGTCGCGATCGGACCGGTTCTGAAATTTCACGTAGTTGTGCACTTAGTTACACGGAGGAATGAATATTTGCTTGGAAATTAGTCTTCTTTGTTGGAGTCAGGATAAATATGCAACATGCAGGTGAATGATGGTGGGCTTATCATGATAAGCAATGAATGCACTGTACACAGAAAAAAAAGTAAAAGGACATAAACGAGATACTAATCAAACTTTACCCAAGTTAGTAACAAACACCCATCTCCCTAGAAGAACATTAAATAACATCAAAACAACAGCTGACGAGCAATGTCCTGCCCACTGTTCTTGGTCTGATATGCTAACCAGGTATAATCTCTATGATACCTGTATATATCTATATTCAAAAATATGATAATAATTTATAATCCCTATTCATAATCTCTTATATTCAAGAATATTCCTTATTATGTTACAAGTAAAGTATTATTGGAAAGGCTTAATTTTGCTGTATTTGATGGAAGACTTTACTTTAACATGTTTACAAATGGCGCTTACCCCATAATCTCTATTAAACTGTATTACTTCTTGAAATCTGTTTTTAGTTAACACTGGAGTTAGAGTTTTGTCGCATAACGAGCAAATTCCATTCTTGTTTAGTTGACATATTTGCGATCCAAGCTGTTAAAAACAAAGAAGATAATAAGAAAATACATGATATTCTCTATCATAACTTCAAGAATATTCCTTGTTATGTTTACAAGTGAAGAATTATTGGAAAGGTTTTATTTTGCTCTATTCAATGATGGAATTAATGGAGCTTTCCCCATTTTGCAATGAAACTGTTCAGTTGTCGGAATTTCGTTATGACGTGTGATGTCAGTAAATGTTGACATATCACCTTTCCTCATTTTAAAGAGTTGGTACAGTTTTGGTTTAGATGGGGCTGCAGGTGTAAAACTTGTGTTTGTGTGTGTTTGTGAGATAATGGCATACCTCTTATGAAGTATGAAAGAATATGTCATTCTTAGAGGAATTCACAATTTATTTGGTGAAAATTGGTCTTGAAATGGCTGAGATATCAAAAGTAAAAAAAGCGATCATATAACAAAAAGTGAAAGGCCACGACTTTTATTAGGATGTCCTTGTTTTACCTTGTTTTTGGATTTTTTTTTTCATCAAATAAACTTTCAATTCCCCTAGAATTGAATGCTCTTTAACATTTCATAGAGTGGTTTCTAAACATTTCGCAAAACATTAAAAGCTGAATCCTCGTCACCTCAACCAATATTACTATCCCTTTAACCTTAAAGGAAAAATGACCAAATTAATACGGTAAGCAGGTAGAGGACAGGGGAGAGATAGAGTATGACAGAGACTGCAAGCAAAGTTCGTTCTGCAAGAGAAAATAATCTCTCTCAAACACTCCACAAATATGACAAAGTTTCCACCGTAATTGCCGACGATGCGGCGTTCGTGGCACCATAATTGAGCGTGACGATGAGCTCAAAGATTATTCCCACCATTAATTTTCAGGCCTTCTTTTACGCAGTCAACTCTCTCTTTGGCTTCTCTCTCAGACTAGAAAATAGAAATTCCCCAAGATCTTAAGCGGATGACAGGCACAGATAATGGTTTGCGCTCAAACTGTGATGAAAATTGGGGTGGGTAAATGGCACGAGTGAATGCAATCCTGTGACTGAAGAATGGATTGTTTCAGATTGAGATAATGGCACTGGCGATATGCTTCAGAGTTCCCTGAGTATTGTCAGATTGTCGAGAACCCAACTTTTTGTTGTCTTCAAGGTTTTAAGTCACCGCGACAGTTGAAATATTTTGCTGTAATCCTTCAAATTGGCCGTTTCACTGTTACGCTAGCACGACAACGGAGCAGACTTTAAATATTTCAAGGAAAGAAAACGTAGTGACCTCTGTGTATGATACCAAAATGGGCTAAGTGCCATTTGTAACTTTTTAAAGTAAGCTCATTATTAGATAGAGTTAATTGAAATCTTTCCAGTGATACCTCTTTTGCAAAATATAGCAAGGACTATTTTTGAAGTTGTGATTAAAAATATCCCACATTTCAAAAATATATTTTTTTGAAGCGCTTTAACCCTAATCAGGCTGGGCTTTTTTGGCTATGCTATATCTGGATCTCGCCTATGGAACACGTGATCGCGCCGAAAATCGGCACACGCGACGCCCGCGACGTATACTATCAAAATGTATGGTTGCTTTTTCCGAAAAATTTTTCTTATATTTTATATTAATTAATTATTGTAATTTATGCACAAAATCAGTTTTGGGCTCTAAATTACTTATTAATGCTCTAATTAAGCTAATTTCTTTTTAAAAATGTTTCTTGTATCATTCTCCTGAGACATAGGATAAAAAAAATCTGTATCGAAATTAATTTCTTATGTATTTGATTGTTTTTTGAATTTCTTATGTATTTCTTTGTTTTTCGACCTTTTGTTTTTGTTTGTTTTTTGGCCAAAATTTGTCACAGACATTTTTCGAAGCTTTATTATGCTAAAATGAATTAATTTCGTCCATTCTAAGTCAAGATATGAATTTTTGAGTGAATTAATTGAAAAAACACAATTTGCATTGGATTTGTACACAAAATCACGTTTTGGAGCAATTTTGGGGTTGACAAATTTTTTTCGAACGGGCGTCGCGTCAAAACGGTATGCGCGGGCGCAACAATTTTGGTTTCAAAAGTTGCGCGATACGTGAAAGAAAAAAGTCATGAAACATCGCGGCGGGAGCCTATCGCGCTGCGAAGATATTGCGCGAAACGTCGAGGGGGGGCGGATTCCGCCCCCCCCCCCCCCAGCCTGATTAGGGTTAATCTAAGAGGTCTTAACTCATCAAGAATGGAGTAAGCTCGTTTTGCTTACAAACTCCTCATCTATCTCACTCCCCCTTTCACACACACACACACACACACACACATATATATATATATATATAATTATATGTATGTATATATAACATAATATCGTATTATAATGTAATACGATATCGTGTTATAAATTTTATATATATATATATATATATATATGAAAGGGGAGTGAGATAGATGAGGAGTTTGTAGGCAAAACGAGCTTACTCCATATAATATTATTATATATGTTACATTATATTATATTATATTATATCATATTATACTATATTGTATTATATTATATTATTTTATATTATATCATATTGTATTATATTACATTATATCAAAGTATATTTTGTTAAATTATATAGTCCACTACACAAGCGGCGGCCACGACAGCTTTGAGTAAAATGATGGGATGTATACAATTAAATTAGAAGAGTAAGAGATATTCCCGGCAATCTAAATGCTCGTATTGGCAAAGGTCAGTCAAGGTCAATGAGGAGGAAATATTCATTGGCCATGTTTTTCAAAAGATATCAACTCCACTTTACTACACAAAGGCTGAATACCCCATGAAGCATGACCTTTTGGTATTAGCACCTTGTTTAACATCTGTCAATGTTTATTTTTAGTACAGGCTATTGATCTATGTGAACGCACATTGACGCTTACTCCTTTACGTTACCAATCAAAATTTCGACAGTTTTCTTATAATAATGCTAAATCGTCGAACCCAGTGAGTGCATTTTACACCTTCTATGTATCTTCTTTGTATTCCCCCCCCCCCCCATTTTTTTTTTTTTTTTTTTTTTTGCGGAGGGCAGGTGTAACACTTCATCTTTATGCTTTAATTTGTGTGAAATGAGGACGGTAAAATAGCAAATGGCAGCGTATTTATTAGCATATCAAATTCTCGACTGCTCTACTTTCACGGTTTTTTCCCCCTGTATCTCTCCTCTCCTATGAAGCCTATTAGCTAATTAGGTCACAGCAATGGTGACCTACATCCAAGAACCAAGAAAGGCCTGCCAAGTGTATTTAGATGTCACAGATAAGGATATGGTTTATTCAAACGGTAGAAAACAGACCAGAGTAGCATGGTATAGCGATATCATTTGCAACTCATTTCCTTCTCATCGCCTGAGTAAACGTTTGCGGTTCTGCATAGCGCATCCCTATGAGTTACCAAATAAGTTTCGCCCGCGAGAAGAAAAAAAAAATGTTTTGAAGATTATACTTCTTTTATTGCTTCATCACTGGACTAGTACTGGTTCAGTATACTACCTGTTGTTACTTATCATTGTTATTATCGTGATCTGTTAACTTTCTGGAACACAATGAACAACTCTCCACCGTGACCATGGGAACAGTCATAACGATCCAAGGCAAGTTACGAAAAAGCAAAAAAAAAAAATCTCGACTGGACATAACAATCATACGAACATGTTAAAGGTACTATTTACAATTGGAAGCAGTGATTATTATTTTTTTTTAGTTATCACATTTGATACATAGTGCATAAGGTCAGTAATCACAAAACATCCTGCCATATAAAAAAAAATCGCAATGAAGCCTGAAGATATCACTATTTTCCTCCATAAACCTAACTGTACACAGTTTAGTCTAGATTTTATTTTTCATTATAACTATCAGACTATTAGGTTCACAGTTTGTATATTTGACAATACTTAACAATGATTATACTGATTAAAATTTATACACTGGCTGTTTCTATCCCTAATTCGCATTTTAAAACTACTTCGAAGCACTAAAGCTGGGTTTTTGTTTCATCTGCAAAATGATGAATAATACCTTTAAGCCCATGGTTTTCTCAAATCATTCCGTCGTAACAGAAAAGCCAATGATTCTCCGATTTTTAATGACACTCGGTGAGATCAAAAAAACCTCCGAAAATAACACCTTAATCCCGAGCCTTACGATCATGTCTTCTTCCTCATGAATTTTTATGAAATTCCTTCGTGTTTGTTTGGATTTTGCATCCACTTGTACCTCATGACACATTTGTTTCTTCTTTTTTTCAGTTCGTTTTTCCCTAAATTTCCCTTGGGATTTCAAGTCATTTCATACTTCGTAGACGGCAACATCTGTTTCGGCTATGAGTGTTGTTGTTGTTTTACAATCACACTACGTATATTATCAGCATTTATTCATGGTGGTTGCGAGTGCCATGATTTCCACTCGGGATGAGAGGGATTTTTCTTCTGTTGACTTTGTCACCTTCTGAGATAACGTAGACTCTTTGAAATACAACCGACACTGTGACAATTTCCTTCATTCCATGTACTAGTATACATCTGTGAAGGATTGATAATGGTAGTTGTTCTTTCAGTTTGACCACTACCTTTAAAATTGGGGTTGGGGAATCTGGGGTAGAAGTAAATCCAGACTCCTTTGCCTGCTACTATGAAGATTTTGGACGCAAATCGCGTCAACCTATTTCTTGTCAATTTCAGATATTTGCAAATAACCTGCAAAAAAAGAGAAGAACACAAGACGAAAACTCTGGATATTTTTTTATTATAATTTTATGAATTGGCCTATTCCTTTCTTAAATGCAATACGTGAGGTATCATTGAAAAGGGTTTGTTTCGCTCTATCTGATGACGGACTTACATGCATTGCAAAATGTTTAAAATCAGTTTAGTCAGTTCTATAGAATTTCCCTGAAGCGCGATTGTTCAAGGCAGGACTTTGGGCTGAAACTTTCATTAATTTACGGTCAGAGTCAAATTAGAAAGGTTTGCGCGCCATTTTCAAGGTTTATTTCGTACATAAAGGTGTAGGTAAAGTATTGATATACATTCAGCTCTTCCATGAGAAACACGTACCCGAGCAAATGCTACAAATATTTCAGTTTCTGCAAAGTGCATTGGGATGGATATACAATAACTTTTGACAACACTCTCTGCATTCTGTGCAATGACTAATGACAGAAGACATCAATTTGCTAAGATTAATGTTGTATCAGCCGTTTTGTTGCGAGTGACGACTCCCAGAAATTAATGTAAATCAAAGCATGCGGCACGAGCACGACGAGCGAACTAATTTCCTACTCGAACGATAACCAAACAAAGAGGCGCGGCGGGACTAAAATGTAAGTTTTTATCATCCACAAAGCACTTTGATTATAAGCCTGGAGTGCTGTGCAAGCTGAATGATCGAAAGGGGGTGTAATCACCTCTTAACAGAGCTGGGCAAGCAACAGGGAGGTGTGTGCGCATAAAGGAAGGTAGAGGAGGGGGGGGGGGTGGAGGTACATGAGTGGCGAGGATGAGTCCACTTTAAGTAGAAATCTAGGGAAACGAACACAATATGGCTAGGTGTGACACTCAGACGAGAGGCACAACTTAAAATTGGAAGTGAGAGTAAGTGGCATAGAAAGAGAGAAAGAGTTTCCAGTTTAAACTTTTACACTATATGCACACCCTGCTTGAAAGAACACGGAGTCCCACAGTGTGAGAACCACAGTGTGAACACTGTGTGAGAACCACTCCGTGACAGTGTGAACACATTGTGAACACAGAGTGAAATCTCTTCACACTGTTAAATTCGAGCGTCTTAACAGTGTGAACACGATGTTAAGCAAAGCATTAGTATGTGAACACTGTGAAAACCACACACAGTGTGAAATCATCTTCACACTGTTAAATTCGAGCGTTTCACATAGTCGACCATGATCACACTGTGAACATACTGTGAACACACTGTGGAACAGTGTGTTCTTTCCAGTAGGGTATTATGATATACACTGTGTTATGCACATGAATATAAAGATAGATGGATGGATAGATAGATAGGTAGATAGACAGTTAGATAGATATAAAGACAGATAGATAATTTGTTATTCCGAAAACAATCCAAGTATAGGGATCGGAGGTAGTATACGTAAGATGACTTCGAATTGACATATATGAATTATATAAGCTTTTAGTTATTGAGTTTGGCTAGGATTTTTTTTACAAAAAGTCTAGACGACTTTCATAACGGGGTGAGAATGCGTGTCTAATCATATAACAAGTGTTTGGATAAACACAAATTCTTGTCATTAAAAAAGAAAAAAAAAAGAAAAAAAAATCGTGCGATAACGTATTGCGATGCAAATTCTTAAGTGTGTAGCTGATTAATTCCCCAAAGTGAAATGGTAGAAAGAGGTGAAGTCATGTCACTATTAGCAGAAGGTAACTGAATTTTCAGTTAATGGTAATTACATCGCTTGCAAGCATGCGCTGATGTGTTTTTCGCCAATGCCAGTGTTTTCCCATTTCAATTCAGTTGCGTTTTACGATCGGCGGGCCGGGTCTCCACGGAATGTTGTTATCGATTATCCCCGTGTAGCGCCATCCCATCCCCGCCGTTTCCGGCGAGATGATCGAATGATCGAACACAATTCCTCTTAACACAGATGAATATTAGATCGCACAAGATCGATGTCAGAATCACTTGAGACGTGATCGCCTCTTTAATCGAGCGAGAGCCCATTCCGCCCCTCAGCCAGCGGCAGCGGCGGATGAATATTTCATGCTTTTGACATTCGATTTTGAGTGCTTTTAGACGAGTTCTGATGGGATTATTTGCTATGTTCTCTTCTCCGCGCCTTTTCCCATTCTGCGTTACCCGTGCTTAATATACGGATGGGAAGAATTTGTCATTTGACACCGTAAGGAAAGACGCAGATACAAAGAGATAGAACGGGTAGGTCGGAGGAATACAATGAGCAAATATACGCTTTCAAACCTATAATAACAATACCCTTTTCATTATCAAAATGTGAGATTATGCATCTCTTTTTTTTCGGAGGAAACGGGGGGGGGGGGCTGGGGGTGGATGAAGCTATGAATAAACGATGAAATAAAAAGCTTGACTGTATCAATGTTGAGCTTCGAAAGGAAGATGATATGCTGTTCTCTTCATTTTATCTGCTTCCATTAATAAGTTAACAAAATCATGGAATCATCTTAGGAAGAAATTAAATTAAGAAAAACCAAAGAACACAAAAGCCAAATGAAAAAAAAAAAACAATATCGGAAGGGTAAAAGATGAAGAAAAAAAAAACCGTATTGGTGTTGAAGGCATTGAATTTACTTTGGACAGCTCTATTTCCATCGCTTTTTTATTCTTTTTTTTATTTCTAACATTTTGATTCGTATTACTTTTACATTTTGTCAGTAACATGATTTACCATGTGTTTGCTATAAGGGTGAGTGTACACCTGTTATCATACACTTCATAAAACCGTTCCCGCCATTTCTGCAAAAATGGCAGCAAACATTGAGTGTCAATTGAGAAAGATTTAATCTGAATTCGTACAGGCAGCTTGAAAAAGAGATGAAAGATGAGATACGTGCCCTGATTTTCTTGTTGTGTGTTTCGAGTGCTGGAGAAAACATCTTGTCGGTACAGTAATCATGGGAGCGATCAGCAACAAAATATCTTCGGACGTCTTGGACTTCTAGGGCCTCGAAGTAACTTTACGCTATAAACCTTTTGCTTGAACGCTAAGAAACATGAACAGTGATTCGTCCCTTTTTATATAAAGCGAGGATATGTATTCTCTGTGTATGACAATCACTATTTTGCATGATTTGTGTTTCTTTTAAATGGGAAAAATATAGATATCAAATTTAAATGAATACGTATTATATTGAATAGATGAGTCATAAGTAGAATACATATACCGTGTACATTTGCACAAAAAAATTTAGAAGTCAGTAAGGCGAAGAGATGCTATAGATTTTGAATAATTAAATACATAAACCAACATTAGATAATCTTGTATAACTTTACAACGTTAAAATCTATTATACATAATAAAGTTGTTCTGTGTTTGTTTGTTGTTTTTTTTTTCAATGAGAATTTTGATTGTCTTTTTTTATTGTAAAGGAATTTCGGTCAGGTACAAAAATAATACTCTTCCGTGCGTGATCTTCGTTCCATAATGTTTTATATTTGCCTTTTATGTACCGCAAAAATAAACATTATTCAGTCTTCATAGGATGAAGGCCATTGGAAGAGTAGATTACTAGTAGTCGTGTTGCGTTTTACCTCTGTTCCTTAGTTTGTTTATTAGTCTGTTTGTTGATACGGACTCTTTGACGTAAAGTTGCCAAGTGTCCTGACGTCACTAAAAACATGCAAAAAAAGTAAAAATTCTCGAATAATGAGGTATGTTTTACAGATTTTGCGCGCGTCACGACAATAAAGGAATACGCCATTACCATTTTATTGTTAAGTCAGGAACTAATTACTCGCAACCAAAATCTACAAGCCCTTAAAAGTTGGAATTATTTTGATACACAATTAAGGCTAAAAGAATGATATCAAATATTGACGATACACTTTTACAAAAGAAAAGGCGAAATTAATGAAACAGCAACAAACGGCAAGGTTTATACTTGAGGGCAAACCGGGATCAATTTTCGATATTTTCATTTCCTTTCTGCTGTGGAAACTGATGAAACTTTCTGATTTGTTTTTAAAAAAGGCTATGCAGGTGGCATACGTACATTGCATCATGGCCTTGGGATACATACATTTCTTCATTCCAAATTTTTTTGTAGAGATTTTAATTCAGTGGCGCTCAAGGCCTTAACGGAATGAAACTGGGACGTGAGACCCGGTTACAGGAACACATGGGTGAATATATTCTTTTACAGCGACTTTGTAATTAGAAAAATAGGCCTGTATGTATAAATATGTGAGTGAGTGAGAGAGAGAGAGAGAGAGAGAATCAGAATGAGAATGACAGGGAGAGAGGGGGCTTAAAGGAATCGTATAATTTTGGTTGAGACCTAATTTCTGGTTTCTAACATTTTGTTTTCGTTTTTTGTGAGATAATGAGAAACCTCTTATGAAATATGAAAGAGCATGTAATTCCATAAGGAATTCAACGTTTATTTTATTTGATGAAAATTGGTTTTGAAATGGCTGAGATGTCCAAAACAGAGTGATTCTAATAAAGTGTGAGACGCACCTTTTATTACGATCGCTTTGTTTTACCTTGTTTTTGGATATTTCAGTCATTCCAAACCCGATTTTCATCAAATAAACTTTGAATTCCTCTTAAAATGGTATGCTCTGTACTATTTCTAAAGCGTTTTCTTGGTATCTCGCAAAACGTTGAAAGCCAAATTCTCATCTCCACCAATACTGTACCATCCCTTTAAGAGGGAGAAAAGGGGGGGGGGAGTATATTTCTCTTCCTGTCTTGATGCTTCAAGGGTTTTTATAATCAATTCTGGTCCCGAACTCCTACAGCGTACTTAACGCACACCCTGGGGAACACGTAGGCATGGAGATGCACACCACGCACAAGCGCAATTCCACACGATATAAAAGTTTCCTTTTAAAAGAAGAGTACACTTAAGCAGAGCTAGAGAACGAAATTTGTTTCATCAAAACGTGAACGAGAGTAAGGAAATTACAGAATTTTTGCATTTTTTGAATCTGAAGTAAAAACCAACATACAAACGTACAGTGGCACTGTAGTGAAAGCTATTGCGGTATCACGGCCTGATAACCTGGCAACCTTTTAACTGTATGACGAAAAGTGTTAGTTGTTGTTGTTTTAATTGTTGACCAAAAACTTATATTGTAGTGTTCATGTGTACAAACATATTAGAGTATTGGAAACTGATGACATTATCGTGTGTGTTTTTTAATCTGCCGGTGCAATAATAATTTCACTTTTTGGTGAAAACGTGTGAAAATCAAAAGCGCGAGTTATATTGTACAGCATCTAGTGGTCTGTGAGTTTACTCTATGATAATAGTAACTTGGTGTTGAATTGCATTTTACCTGCAGAGACTATCTAAATTAACTCTTGTCGAATTCGAGTTCGTGAAGAGGAGCATTGTGAATACAATTGCTTGAAATGCAGCTTGAAAACACATCTGCTTTGACAAGTTTCGAACCCTTGCCTTCTTATCATATAGAAGGCAGTGCCCAAACCGCTAGGCCATGACTTTTGTGGCTATACCAATGCCTTTGCACGCATTGATGTGGCGAGTTGAATTTGAAGTTTAAAATATATGTGTGATGTCGTTTGATAATCAAATATATAATTGTCAGTGCTTACTGATGGAATGCAACGAATGACGCGAGAATTTGAAAGTATTTAGATAAACGTATTGCTCACAGAGACCAAGACCTAGTGTAATTTGAAATGGAACACACGGTTGATTATAGTCCGCACACTTTGATTACTCCCACACAATTCACCAATCTTGTTAGCATGAAGGTATATAAGTATCCTTCTGAAAGATTTCTACAGTCTGTGTTTGCTGCATTATCTTCTCTTTTTTTTTTGTAATAATGATGACCGCCGATCCAGTAAAAGCGACTCTCGACATTCTTTAACGCGTCATTTCTTGGTCTTCTTGCACACGCCCTCTATGTGTGAACAAAGCACATCTTTGAGAGTACTTGACGTTAAGAATAAAAACACAGCCTTATTCAGTCCCCTTTGGTCATTGAAACACAAGAGGATTGAGTGCATGGGAAAAGCAGGGACATTTGTGAATATTATGAATATAATTGTAGATGGTGGGGGGGGGGTCTTGTTCGTGCTTTGTTTAAAGCAGTCATGCTATCAAAATGACGAAAACAAGAGTTTGTGCAGTGCAAGCAGAAAGGGGCACCAAGAACGCATAACTATTTGGGACACACATCAGCAAACGGCAATTTTCAATAACGTACAAAACATTTGAAGCGTCACGACTTTACTACAGACTTTTCTGTAGTTCAAGTTCATGGTAACTTTTGGGCAAAATGCCTAGCGATTTACTCCGTGTACATTTTCGTTATTCGTTCTAAACGTTTTACAGTGTTGGGTTATAAAAGTATGAGCTATTGTTTGTGTCTGTTGTAAAATTTCTAAAAACAGCTTGATCGCTAAATGAATGTTTGGTTCTTTAATTGGCTGCAATCTTTAGAATGTTATTCGTCAATCAAATGAACAAATTTCTGTAAATACCTCTCTCATTGATGGAATTCACACGTACACATATTAGCGGGGCATACATCTCGAGATTTGCATCGCGATCGTCATCTCGGCATTTTGTACGACCGATCGTGTGCATGCGGCTAATGTGTAAGATTTATAAAGTAAGCCAGTTCCGTACAATAATTTTAGATATGACATATGCAAAGAAATTTAGAATTGCCATTATACTTTTTTGCTGCGTTAGTTAAGTTGTCATCAGGATTTGATTGGCTAACCATAACCTATGTCGGCGACCTCACGCCATCCTCCGATTTCTTTTATACCTCAATGCAAAAGAAACATGCCAGATTTTAGATATCTGATAATGAACCAGCCAACTGCATAGATTTGTCTTTGCTTCTGTAGTTATAAATATGTCCTCTAGGAAACTGAGTATTATGCTGGCTCGAGAATAGCACGCAGCTTTAATCTGTCCGGGGTATCTCATGCCCTGCCTTCAACACCATTTCAGCACGGTACGCATTATCATGACGACAGGTCCTACGGTTATACTCTTTGTTGTACTTGTCTATTTTTTTTTATCTGAAGCATACATACATCGATGTCATTTCTAACGCCAACCATCCTTTAACCCTCTATATACACCAACACTTAAACAGACAGACATATAATTTTTATGCTTATGCTTGAGTTAGAACTATAATGGGTGCATTCCACATAGAGTATCAACTTAACAATCAAACCTCAATCTAAAAATAAAAACAAATCGCCCGCCCGGGCCCGACAGTTCCCGTACAGAAAGACGATTCTTTTCCCCCTTAAATAGACCCGACTATGATAGGTACGAGTCTAACAACATAACACCTCTATTAATCCTAACGATAAGTGCAGACCTAATATTATTACATCAAACAGCCTCATTAATCGCCCACGATATAATGGCGATTCCCCATGGCGAATGCACGACACATTGTTACGGTTCCTATTTATAAGCGGATAATGCTATTAACGAAGTGTCACAATGTCAAAGTGTATTCATTACGGCAAACGATAAGACGTGAGGAAATTTAGACAGAGAGGAGCAGAATGGGAGGAGGGGAGGAGGAGGAGGGGGTGGGGGGGGGGGGGGAGAGGGGGATCACACACGCCGTCTTCATCCTGGTAGGTAAATTTTGGAGACATCCATACGAGAAGAGTAACTAACCACTTTGTATGCGCCGAAGTAGTCGAGCTTACATTTTCGTGACATTTTCTTGGATAATAAGAGGAGAAATTCAGTACAGTCCTGTGTTCTTGTTGTTGTTCTTGTTTTCCTGTACGATTTTTTCTTCTCCACGGCATCATAACGCATATTTCCACACGTACGGCTACGGTGTATCAATACCGATGATGCGTTTAATAAGTATCCATGTACACAATATGTCATCATGTAGCAGTCAACTCAGTTTCCTTACACAGCAGTTTGAGCACGTATAGCTCGAGAATAGTAACAGGTGATTAGCTAACAGCTTAGATATATGAACTATAGAAGCGTGGGCCCTGTCCTGGTCTCTCCCCCCCCCCCCCCCCCCCCCTCTCTCTCTCTCTATTCATATTACCTATGAGGGGCTGGGAAGGTCAGGGAGAATCAGACCACGATGAGTAGGCCCTATACTGCACCACTATGTTATTCCTTACAAACTTTCCAGTGAAACGAAGTCTTCAAAAACATAGACAGCCATCCGGAGTATTTGCCTGAATAACTTCTCCCCTCATTTTTGAGCATCACACAATTTAACGTCCAATATGATGATAATCACTAGCAAGCAACAGGTTGACACAGCCCCAATCGACATAGTTGCCAGAGGTAATGTTTGAAGATTAAGGGTAGGTATGACTTGAAGCTCGCTCTCGATAGGTATTGGAAAAAAACGCCAGGAGATTTATTTCCATTTAATCAAGAAGACAGTTACAATAATTTGTTTTCTTGCGTTGAACAAGGTTTATTTGTTCTCTTGAAATTACATTTGAGGAAAATCTTCTATACACCGAGTATTAATGTCCTTTTTTTCCTCAGTTTGGTCCCAAGTTGTACTCGTGCTCCTTGCCTTGTTTTTCACACTAGTCTTCTCTTGAGATCTATGCTAAAGGGTTGAGTAGATTCAATCGTATTTCTCTGAAGCATTTTTATACACTTTGATCGAATCTCCAGCACATCGACAGCCATGTTCTATGTTAGTAATATTTCCTTGTATATCCAAGCCGGATATAATGTACCATATTCATGATATTTTGTCATATTTCATGCTTTTTTTCATTGAGAAATATATGAGATTGAAAATGAAATAAAAGATGAAAAATGTGGTCATTTCATGCGGATAAGTGATGCAACATCATGTTTTATTGTGTTTTTTTTTCATTGCAAATGTTCCTTATTTTATGAATTAGGGATGTCAAAGATTGAATACATTTTATGCACAGTTGCTAAACAGGACGCTCTGACTATCAAAGTGCAATAAATTGATTAATAAATATTGCGAATTTGCAAATTTTGCGCATGAAGACATTGTCCTTTAGAAGAAAAGGAAACCAAGACACACACACACACACAAATGAATTTTACTAAGCAATTTCGCAAAGATATCATTCGCGGGGAATGTTCATCTTACCCATCTCCTCTGCCGACTGGTCAACCGGGTAGCTGTTTCGTAAATTCGGGACGGGTAACCTGTTGTCGTTCAGGAGCAAGGCTCTCATGACAAGGTAATCATCGAGGGGTATGGAGGGGGACCGGGGCCGTCTGACTTCTGTCGAACCAGCTGCCGGAGCACTATGAACGGCTTGTAGGAGGAGAGCGGTTGCTAGGACAACCGCGGCAGTCAACTGGCGGAGTGCTGGCTGCATGGTGCTGATAATGATGCCCGGCACGGGGTCGGCGGCTTGGCGTGGTCAGTGATGACGAGGTATCCTCTTTATCTCCGCCCTGGTCACGCCTGTCTCTGTCACACTTTCTTACTGTCTTTCTCTGCTGAATATCCTCTTCACAAACTCGTCAAAAGATCCGGAAGTCCAAACTTTGTTTTGCTCTGTAAACTCTGGATGAAAGATAGAAATAAAAACATGATAAGACATCTACTCGATTTTATGATGTATGATTTTCAACATCATAGGAATCTAATTTCATATACGTTATACAATATGCAACATATAGTACTCGATTCATTATTTCATGAAATTAAGCAAATTTTAAAACATAGAACACAACTATCCAGGCAAAGATCTCGACAAATTTGAAGGTGCTACAATTCCGAGACCCAAATATCATTATGCAAAATGTTTCAGTAGAAACATAACACACACATACAGATATGTGAATCAATTAATCAAATCACGTCATTTAGTCACAAATCAGCCAAACAATAATATTATTCGATCTACACCAGCCGCTCGCTCGCTACAGATCATTTTGAGCATTACCATGGGGATAATGTTTTCTCTCCTGCATGAAATGGTTAAGTCATCACACTATTTCCTGCAATTTTTGAATTTGAATTTGAATTTGAATTAAAAACAACTTATGCGAGCATCACATACATGTATAGGTAGAAGGTGAGTTGATGCATTGAGTCACACTAAAATCGGAATCGATTTTTGCTTCAGACTCCACTCTATATCAAGACGTTCATAATATAGATGATGGTATCAATAAACCACCAACAAAGGCTGGAAAAAACAACAACCAAATAATCGAAAGAGGTTAATAAAGATGAAAGACGTTAACCCCCCCCCCCCCCCATCCCCCATTCCCCAGGGGGGAAAGAAAGATAAGAACTCATTCACAAAGAAAAGTAGGCTAGAAAAAACGGCAACCTTTTGATAGGACGTGAATTGATTAAGGGTTGTGTATCAAATGTCCCTAGTCAGATATTCTGGGTCCCAGATAAAAATCGCGCCAAGCAGATGTAGGAGAACTAATTTCCCTTGCCTTATCCCGAAGTACGCTTGAAGCTACCAAGAGCAAGTACACGCCACTCACAAATCGCGCCTCGCTCTACTCCAGAATCCGAAATGAACACTTACCAAGCCACCGAATGCTTAAAGACCGTTATCTATGTGAGATACACACGCGCAGTGAGAGATGGGAGATACACGTATGCCTTTCCAAGAAGGAAGTGCTGATCTGCGAACGCGACAGGTCCTTTATATGGCTCGCGCTGGCTGCACCATCAACGCCACAGCGATAACTGTCTTCCATTGGTCGAACGAACTACAAGGACTTACCTCATATTTTTATTACGTGCTCTTCAACGATACACATAAAAATCATATGATGTATCGTCGTAACTGTAAAGTATATGGTTAACGTGTTCACACAACATACGTGAGGTGAGCACTTTGTTTGTTTGTTTGTTTTTTTCCTTATGGAAGCAGATCATCAGCAAAGTACTGTCGCAATGTGCATCGCCAAAGAGTAATGTATTTAGTTCGACACGGTAATTACAAAACAAAACGAAGCGTATTTTTCTTCTACTTCAATATGCACTTCAGAGAAGAGTCAACGATCGCCTCTCAAAGGAATTAAAGTGTTTCGTCTGACACTTATTTTGTGTGTTTTCATTATTCTGAAGTGATGTTACGTAATGTTAGGAATGATCAGAATTATGTAGTGCAGTCGTGATTTCGCCTAAAGTCAAAATTTTTAAGTGGAGATGAAGCGAGGGGCGGGAAAATAAGGGCGGAAGCATTTTACGTAAACGTGACTGTCTGAAAAAAATTGAGGGGGTGGGGTGGTATATAGCAGTAACGCATGACTTTTGTGGAGAAATCGATAGTGCGGCAATGAACGGCGTGCACAAGATCCGACGACAGTGACAGAAACCAATTTGTACAATCCGATATGTTATCAGACAGCACAGGCTTGGCGCCACCAGATGTAATAACGTGTTCACTCCGATTTATACTAAAGTAGATAATCTTATCGGAATATAGTACTACAGATTGAATTATCATATTAATTATACGCACAGCCCATTTATCATTTCTACTTACTGCATTTGAGTGTTCCATATACTCAACGTTTTTCAAATAAACCATAAAGCATTCAAAAAAATAATTGAATGTGTGAATGCATTTTTTTTTTTAAAATCTTATGTAACAAATAAGGAAAGGAATGCATATGAAATATGAGGAATCTACATGGAAACATTGCTTTTCATATAGGGCGTTGATTCCAAGAGGCTTATCTATATATTTTTTCATTTATAGCTACAGTTGAAAGGTTAGTTCCATTTGCGTCTGTCAGGTTGGTATATATTTTCTTTCCTTTTTATAAAACATTTTGAAGTAAAAACGTTCCGCTTCGGAAGCATATTCTGTACGAAATAAAAAGGAACTGGTTTCCAGTTCCATCTCCCTGGTATCAGGAACATAGCTAGCGATATAAAAATAATATCATGCCGAGGTGACAAGTACTTAGATAGCCACATTAACACATTATCGATTGTGAAATAGTATTGCGATAAGAGGCTTCTTCACAAAATCGCAATGAAATAGCAAAACAAAAATCTGCTTCTACTAATCAACAGAGTGGAAGTTTTTGTTGAGAGTTCTGTTTTGTTTTGCCATTGTATCCGTTTGTTTTTTAATTTATTTTTGTGTTTGTTATTCTAATGTTTTCTTTGCTTCATTTTACGTCTAAAAAGATGACTGAATAGCCCATATTACGCTGTACTAGTTGGTCTTCCATGGGTCCAGTTGAATGTGAGACGAGACCACTTCATCGGTCAATGAACCCTGCTCTCTGCGATGAAGGAATGAAGAGGGATCTGTAACATGCGTTATCGATTATGACTCTCTTACACACGGGACCTCCATCTGAGGGACAGAGTGTTTTACCTCTTTTTACCTCTTGCTATGTAGAGGGGACGGTATGATTACAAAAGAACATTGCTCCTGAGGCCAGTGTTAATATTGTATCTATCAAAGACGACTACAATGTCACGAATTTGTGAATTTAAAAAAAAGTATTATATTGCAGACGTGTAATGATCAGTACAGTTCGTCTTTGATTACAAATAACGATGTCCATTTAAATCAGATTTCCACGACTGTGTTTTTTTTTTCTGAAAGCAGTGTGCTATCACACAGCTTTTAAAACTTTAATGTCGGAGGGGTATCAAAACGTATGCTATCAGATACGATGGCACGGATATTAAGATGTGTGATGAGAGTAGAGTATACAAAGTTCTATTCTACTAATAACGAAATAAGACCCCTGAAAGCGCAACGGTACACACGATATTTTATTATGTAAGCATTGGCTTGATTGTACTGAAACGTAAACGTATACTTGTATACACATATCATAGAGATTGATATCAAATTGGGTTAAGTTCCGTCATAAATATGTTAAAGCAATCCATCACCAGATAGAGCCAAATGAAAACCTTTCCACTAAAATTTCACGTTTTTGCATGAAAAAGATTATTCTTTAAAGTTTTGATTTGATATAACCCATATCTTCTTATAATCTTCTTTGTTTATTTTGTTCAGGTCTAATCGCACATATCTGAAATTGGCAGGATTGGACTTGATTCGTTTTGCAATTGAACTCTCGCATGTGAGGTGACATGTTGCACGTCATTGTATAACAACAGACGTATAAAAAATGGTGAACTGAAGTGACTGACTGGTGTGTTGGCTGGGCGCACGTACACGGAGTGACATGAAGGATTATCGAGTACTAAGTATCGCGGAAGCGAACATCGAAGTAACGCAACGTCTTTCAGTTGAGGAATCACACTCGAGGAAAAAACCCAGAACGAGTGAAAGGAAAAAACAAAAACAAACAAACAAACACACGCTCTCACACACAGACACACTCAAGCAAACCATATGTTTACGTGTCTTGCCCCGAAGTGAGTATGCGGTTGTGACGTCATTTCATAGTTGAAACACATGGAGGCTTGCAGGGTGTGACGCATGATAAGTGCCCCATTTGCCGCAGAAGGTCAAAATACGCTAAGGGTGTACTATGGAAGAACGGCATAAACATACTATGTTGGTGCAATGAACATGGTTTAATGTCTTTGGTTGTATACAGTATACAGTTACTACAGTAGATCATGTCTTTATTTTTCGAATTCGTACGTGCTTCCTGATGTATTAGACGGTAAGCCTTCCGCGAATCCTTTCGATTATTTTACTGTCTGATAATGACTCTGTGATGACAGATACATAGACTGGTTCTCCTCAGTACGAAGTAGTGTCTGTCTTCCTTCCCCTTCACTTTCAATTTCCCCCTCCTTTTCATGATGGGTCTAGTTGACGTTATTTGGATGTTCATGAGTTGATTACTCTATTAAAGGTGAAGTCCAAGCGAGTTTCATAATTTCACATCATGTCGTGCATAAATCGACAACTTCATTTTTAGATTTATGGAATATATTGTGGTCGTTGAGCGGAGAAACCAATACTTTGAAAAACCCTAAAACGAATTCCACTGAACAAGGATGATGACTTAATAGCTTCCCCATAAGAATCTATGAGTAGGTGACTCACATAATTATTTCAGAAATGTGGCAATGCCATTTCATTAGAATCCCGCTTGCTTTACAAGGTCACCCGTGTAGAATTCATGCATGCTTCCTTCCTTTGTTCTGCTTCCTTGAGCCCTCACTCGTGCATTCTTATGATGAAGCTGTTACGTCATTACCCTCGTTCGTTGTGATTTCATATACATTTTGAAAGAAAATTCTTATAATTTCTCACCCCAATCACTGAAATTATGAAAGTCTGTAGCCTCAATATAACGAGTTATAGTTGTTCGAATGTAAAAGTCTGAAAAATCACTTGGAGTTCTCCTTTGAATAACGAAAGCTCTGTCGTATCTATTACTAGGCCTAGGAATACAGTTTGACCTTTGAGAAAAAGAAATGTCAGAAATCTTGGCAAAACGATTCCTTGGTATCTGACAGGGCACGGAGCAGCCATGGATAAAAGGAAATCTCTGACCAAATTTCCCTGGGATAGAAACACTTGTGGTTCCACCGCTTAAAGTTTTCACAAATGCTCCGAAAAAGAAAGGAGGACCGGAAGCCATTGCTGTTTACATCTCTCGATACGCCTTATCCTATACTCAAAAACGTTTGATGTTTGATTATGGATTTTTTTTTTGAGAGCTTTCAAAATCGTTGTCCAGCCTGATATCGATGATCCATTTTCCTGTTGTTAGTGATACCAATTTCTTGAAGAGAAGAGAAGTTATTCACACCACGCTCATGTCGAGTTTAAAACTCTTGTTTTGGAAAAGAAGACAGGTCAGAAAAAAAAATTGATAATACTCTGAAATTCCGCGTGCGATCTCAGTTTCTTTATCAACATGATCTTCCACATGCATTATGCAATGCCCTCATTCTTATCTATAACAGGTTAATAATGTCGGATTTTTTTCCTCTTCATAAGTTCGGTCGTTGCCCTCAACCCATATAGACGTCTCCATTGTATTTGTTTGCCTGTTTTGTTTTTGTTCTTGTAATCAAATTTATCAACACATCACAATGAATTTCAACTTCCCACGTACTATCAATAGTTCAGACGATAAATATGCCGAATGTGATTAACCTGTACATCATAGATCTAACTTGAAAAAATAATGAAGAGTGTAATATATATGGGTACAAATCCATTGTGGGGGATCTGTAGTGGTCACCGACCTTTCAATTCAAAGCATATCGCTCTCTATCTATGTAATGTATCATTGTATTTATCATCGCGACGTGAGAAAAGAGAAAACCTTACAACCGCTGCATGGAAAAAAGAGGAAGAAAGAAGAATAACAACGATTGACAATTATGGACGTTATCTCACATTATTAACGAACCCTTCTCTACTATTATTCGAACCTGCCTTAACGGCCACCTGCCGTATACAGCCACTAAACAATTCCCCCGAGAGAAAAGTCATGTTAAAGACCCTGTCTATAGAAACTTGTCTATAACGGCCACTTTTTCGTCGCCCCCTTGCATGACCGTTACAGACAGGTTTGACTGTGTATTAGAATGTCAGCATGACCGTTACAGGCAGGTTTGATTGTGTATTAGAATGTCAGCATGTTTTCCATGAAACCGCCTTCTTTTCCCATAGATTTGAAATGGATTTACGTGTCGTTTCCATAACAACGTCCATTCTACAGGCGTTTAATCATTACAAGGTTAACTCTGCATGAACTAAACCTGGAAGTGTCGTAAAACGTTTGAAGTGATAATTTAATGTTTCTGCACATACAATCATGAAGGCGTCAAACGCCTGTTGCTATGTGACAATGCCCCCATACGCTGTTGAATTGAAAGGAGCAAATTATGACGTAGTTTGAAGATACATTAAGACCATTCCAGTAATGACTAACGACGGGAGAGTGAGAGTTTCCCCCCCCCCCCCACATTGATAAAAATGATCAATTTTTCTTTTTTTTTCATGTGCTCACAGTAGCATATAGGCTTACATTCAGAAGGTAGGTGCAGCGATCGTTCTCAAATTTTGCGTGTAAAGGTGAGGTAAATAGATTTTGCCCTCTCTCGCGAAACCATTCGGCGAGATATTCTCATCAACAGCAAAATTTCATCACCGGGAGCTCAAACGTGCCCGGATGTAATACCCCCCCCCCCCCCCCCCCATATAGTTTTCAACGCGCAAACCCCATAGGCGTTAGCCTATTAAGGGAGATACTATAAAGATATCTCCCTTAATAAGCTGTTCAACCAATACTAAAAAGGAAAAAAGAGATAATTTTAAGGGAATATGAAAAAGATACCCCTCTATGTCCCTGCTTGCACGCAAAAATGAGGGGAATGCAATTCGTAGAACTGCAGCTCGGTAATGTCTGATAAGGCCGAAGGGTAACAGCTAGTTGTCGTTTATTCAGGGGTAATAATAGTACGAACAACTTTAGACGGAATAGAATACCAAAAACAAAAGAAATGGTACTGGAATGCTTTAGATTTTAGAAGGCCTTTGCGTAGCGCATTTCATGTTTTCACATCTCAACATGTCAGAAACAGTAGAACAGCAAAAGAAAGACAATACATATCTAATTTTTTACAAATTCTTCATAATAAGGATTATTTTTGTTGTTTGTTTGTTTTTTATCTGAAGATGATTTACTCAGGCAAAGAGATACACCACTTTTTCTATATTCAACATTCATTGGAGAAGAATAAATTGCCTCCTAATCTAGACCTGTATAAATGACAATGGTGACTCTGTATAAGTCTATGGTCATTTAAAATTGATAAAGAATACGAAGATGATAAAGAGTCTTTTTTATGTAAAATCCGAAGGAGCGTAATGACCAGATGACGTCATTACTGTTCCTGTGTGGCATAATCTGCCAAACATCTGAACATCCAAACATCTGAATTTCCATATCTTTTTCAAGATATTAATGAAACTTGTTCCAATTAAGCAAATAGGCGTTGTAGTTTTCTAGCATGCATGATTTTCCATCAATCGGTTGCTGTGACTTTACTGTATTTGTAGAAGTCAGTGTGATTTAAAAAAAAATGGCTAGTTTTAAGGGAATGATAGGTTACCATGGTTACTGGCGACCAATGACGCAAAGGGAGATATGCTGCAGCAAACAGCATAGATTGGTAAAATGGTACAGACTATAACTATGAAAGCGTCATGGGCGTTGTCGCTAGGTGGCGCTGGTATACGCGTCTCCGTCATTAAATGGAAAACATAATAATGCCGGTATTGAATTATTCATGTCCATTTCTGTTCTTATGGAAATATTAGAAATTCATTATAAGTGATGATCCCTCAACGGTGCATACAGAGTACTTCTTGCATATCGTATTCTTGTTGTCTTAAAATTCGACGTCTCTAACATTTAGCTTCCTCATGTTATTCAATTCAATTTCATTCCATTTATTTTTCCATATCAAACACAAAAATATACACAATCACAAACACAACGTAATTGGATTTCAAATATTTACATCAATACGAAAACTGATATGACTGATAAGGCAATTCTTGATGCTCTCAACAAAATTGGACTCAAAGATGAAAGAAATCTCGAACAGTAAGAATAAAAAAAAATCTCATTGTGTCCTATATAGTCGAATAAATTCACTTAGGTAATGCAATTGCAATGGTTGATGAAAGTTCATCTTTAAATAGTTATAGCGCTACGCGGCAGTACTATGCATAACTCAAACTCAATTTCAGCGAGTGCTGTAGCTATGAATACAGCAAATGCTCTGCTGATTGATCAATCAAGGTTGGTCATGCGTATGACGCGGAAAAGAAAATTGAGAAAGCAATTCGATGATGAAAGACATATTCAAAGCAGACATTACAAGAGTGTGTTGATGAGTTGTCGCTGAAAGCTTTTCATGCTATTAGTCGCTCTCTCTCTCTCTCTCTCTCTCTCTCTCTCTCTTAGAGTACTATGCCTACAAAGCAATAGCGACAACAACAACAACAATAGGAACATATCAAACAGAACCACGATCAAAGAAATTTCTAAAACTTGTTCTACTCAGAATGTCCGCAAAAGCACAATAGTGAATTTGTAATGTTATGGCGACAAAAATATGAATTGTGCCTGCATGACCAAGCGAATGTGTGTTTTTTCTCGCAATATTATGATTATTATCACGTGGCATTTAGCTGTATTTGCTACTTAGCGGCAATAAAAATGGGACCACATTTATACAGTCACTGCTGAGCGCCTATAAATCGAAGAAAAAAATCTCCTGAGTTTATTATACTTCCTTTAGATCACACAGAAATAAAAGCTGCTAATCATTAAAAATAATTATATACAATGATAAACGCAGTTGTAATATTATGACGTTCGCGTAGGTAACCATCATTCATTTACACATTATGGACTCTTAATGCGTACATTAAAAGTGCATGATGTGCCCAACATTTAAATACGCTCATTGTCGTGGAGGATACACTGCAAAAAGTCCGGTGTTAAATAGTGAACACCGAGCTGGTGTTAAATTTTTGGTGCTCATTTATGGTGTTAAATTAAAACCTCCGGGTGTCATTTCCAAATATAAAACTGTTTTTTGAAGAGTTTCTTAGTATCTGCACTTCTTGTTGATTTTTAATTTAAACAAGACGATCAAGAATTTTACATTAAAATACTAGATTTTTGAAAAAATGTGAAAATAAATTTACACCACAGTAACACCAGCTGGTGTGGTTTCTTATTGAAGCTGGACGGGTGTTAAACCATTGATATTAAAACCAACAAATATCAAATCAACACCATGTGGTGTCATTTTTGAATTAACACCAGTACAGTGTCAAAATAACACCAGGTACAGTGCCAAATTAACACCACGAAGTTTCAGGTGAACACTTTTCAACACCATCACAGTGCATTTTCTACACCTGTGGATGTGGTCTTCTATTGAAGTTTGATCGGTGTTAGATTTAACACCCATGGTGCTAAATCTAACACCGATGTTTTTACAGTGTATTCAAGAAAGATAATTGTTTTCGCCAATTTGTATGAGATAGCGTGCAATAACCTCGTAATTATCTACTCGCTGATAAGTAGATAATTGTATTTGCTACTTAGCGGCAATAATAAAGGGACCACATTTCTACAGTCGCCGCGGAAAACCTATGAATTAAAGAAAAAATACTCTTCTGAGTTTCAATAAGTATAAGCTCATAAATTCAACAGAAACTACATTTATTGTATAGTGCAGATGGAAGTATAAGATGCGAACGCAAGGAACCAACAAAATGCAATATGATTTTGAGTGAGTTGAGAGTTAGTCATTCCTGTTTAACGGGGCATTCCAGATAATTTATAGAACATTTGCTTCATGTAGTACATAGATCGATGGTGCCATGAACAAATTAGTGGAATTCATTGTGATCCTTGAGCAGATTACCAATACCCTGAAAAACACAAAACATCACGCACTGAACAATAAGGATAACATAGGAGCCCCACATATTCCAATAATGTAGCAACGTAATTCATTACAATATTACTTCCTTACCAAGCTCACCTGTGAAGAATCTATGCCTGCTTCCTTCTTTTGTTCTGCTTACCAGAGCACCCAATCATGAACTCTTACGTGAGGCTGCTACGTCATCATCCTTGTTCATTCTGATTTGTGATTTTTGAAAACATTCGCAATCTTCATCCCAATCACAACAAATATTATTTCTGAAACTGCATTTATACACCCAAAATAAACAATATTTACGGATGTTCAAATGCAAAAATCATCTCGAGGTCTCCTTTAAGGGGTTGTACCATTCGATACATGGGGGGGGGGGGGTTGACATGTAGACGGTATAATTGTGTTACGACTTCATGCTGCAATAATTTACTTCACGCCCTACTTCACAGGACCGTGACTATGAGAGAAAAAAAGCAGGAGAAAGAGACTCATTCAAGCTTATCTTTCGTGAAACAAGTCGGAATTAATATTTGAGCGACGTTTAGACCAATAATGATGCCTCCAATGCCTTCGGGCCAGGCCAAACACAGTTGACATAGCGATACCTCTCTTCTTCTCTACGGCCTTCTCTTCTATTTTTAACTAAATTTCGGAATTTTGAACCTTATTTCATTTTCAGATAAACGAACCTTTGGAATCATTAACATCGCCAAACTACATTAAGCTCTTGTTGATACCCTTAGCACCAAGGATAAAGTTACAACGTTAGGGTGCACGTCACGAGACCGACACCCACGAGTCACACAGCCCACGAGTCATACAGCTCACAAGTCATACAGCCCATGAGTTATACAGCTCACGAGTCATACAGCCCACCAGTTTGACACTAAGCCAACAAGGCCCACGAGACCGACACATTACGCGCCGTGTTGTATCTGTCGAGCTCGTGGGCTGTTTCTGCCTACTGTCGAACTCATGGGCTTCATTTGCCTAGTGTCGAACTCATGGGTGTATGACTCGTGAGCTGTATGACTCATGGACCTGTTTTCAATGTCGAACTCGTGGGCTGTATGACTTGTGGGTGTCGGTCTAGTGGGATGACCCCCAACGTTAGGTATCTTGATGACTATTTTCGAAAACAGCAATCCAAAGACAGCTATTTTGATATAAATCCTCATCAAGCATCTGCGAACGTATGATAATGATCTCCTACTCTCCTTGTCGCTTGAACTGCAGGTACTCGAAGTCTACATTTTTACTATGCATAAAATTCATTTTGTTTAATTTTCTTCTTCATTTCGTATCATTTTCTTCTTCATTTTGTATCATCCAGAAAGACAACGCTGTTCACTTCAGTCAAGCATTTATCATTGTTCAAATAGCTCCACTGTTCGATTCAAATATCAATCAATAGCTTTGCTCAATTGGCTTCTGTTGTGAAAAAAAGGAATGCAGAAATAGAATAGAATGAAATGAAGGCAATCAAATCAATATCATACTGGGGCATGGAGGAGCTGTTGTGATTAATTAGAAAAGTCCATGGTTTATTTCAAGTCCACTGGCTAAATTGGCTGTTGTCCCCATTGTCTATCATCTTACGAATGCTTAGCTATTAAGCAATCAATTAAAAGCGAATCAAACCTTTCTAATCAAACAAGGAAAAAAAGCTTTGTTGAAATCAAAGCCTTCAAGATACTTGCTCCAAATAAATTCATTGAAATTCATGTCAATTCAGATAAACCTTTGCAAATATCGAGTTTGCATCATGTTACTGTATTAAGTTTGAATGACGATTTTTTTTTTTTTAGGAATGGATTATAGTCGCTGAATTATCAGCGATTAATTTATGGTTCACAATTAGTTTGTATACAAAGCCATCTAAACATATTGATATGACATGTAGCTCAGCCGCCAGATAACCAGTATGTGGGAATTTGTGTGTGTGTGTGTGTGTGTGTGTGTGTGTGTGTGTGTGTGTGTGTGTTGGTTGTATAATGTGTATAATGCATGTGTCCTTTTCCTTTAGCTAATGACCATGTAATGACCATAAAAGATGCATGTGATGGCTGACGTTATGGAATTACGACAAAAGCTTACCTGGGCATTTTTTTTTCATTTCCAATGACACTCTTTGAGGTAACTTAGCCGAGTAACACACCCACAGCGCTTGCACGCGAGCCAAAAGGAATCTTGTTGATGTTCTCAAAGTCAGGAGAAAAAAGGGTCACGAGGTCCAGTTTTTCGGTGTAATGATAAAAGAGCTTTAACTGTAGGTGTATTAAAGTGTTAAGAAAGACCCCCCCCCCAAAAAAAAAAAAAAAGAAGAAGAAGAAGAAGAAGAAGAAGTTCTGGAGTAGCTATATCATGTTATGTGATGCGCCTTGAACAAGTACAATGCCAATAAAGAGGTCCGCAACAAGTTATCGCTCTCAGACCAAGACATATGGCTTCCCAATCGTGGTTTTTTGCGACGTTGTTGTGAAGATTTTGATGTGATCTGCATAGTTTGGAGCGGAACATTATGCTTGTCATGATGTGGTGATTATGGGTTGAGTCATAACAGATATGAAAATCTATTCATATACCTTGGCATATCCTTCGCCCCGTATCAGCTGTCTTTGACCAGCTGTAAATAAAGTGCAGTTCTCAGGACATGCTGGCATGTTACATCATAATAAAACACACCTTTACTCTCACGTGTTGTCCATGAACAATCAATCATCGCCTGCACGAAAAAGAAAACAAAACGCGACTTGTTTTCATCAAACCTAAATTTAATTTCTTGTTAAGAAAGTGATATTTTGAAAAATTGTATGAAAAACAATTTTAACTAATATATGAAATTTGTTTGTATAAACACAAAATTTTAGAAAAAACGATATTTTAGTTCATTCGTGATTGACCAATCACAGACGTTTTGATCATCGTTGCTGATTATGGCGATCATGTTTACTTTGTTGCTGATAATAATATAGAACAAACAAATAACCGAACAAGGAAAGTCTGGACGCAAAAAAAAAAAAACAAGTTGTAATTCGGTTTGATTTTATGGAGTGGATGGATGTTTTGTAATGTTTCCTTTTCAGGGTCAACGACTGGACTCCATGATTACGCATTTCTGAAAAGTAACGTGATGAAATACTTGAATGCTTGTTGTTCTCTTTTACTATGATAACAAGAATATCAACCAGTGTCATGTATTATCATTCATACAGAGGATTTTTAGAGCCCAAATACAAGTGTTATTTTGTCGACGCACGTCATAACCTCCCACCCACTTAGAAAGTTTGTTGAACTCGACCAATATTTTTTGCCGAGGCGACCAATATTTAAAGTATTGGACGGCAAGAGGGGGATTCCCCAAAGTTTTTAGAAACTGCACCATGATTGGTTGAGATATACGAGATGACCCAAAATATGAAGTAAAAATGTCTGTGATTGGTCAATCACGAATTAACTAAAATGTCGTTTTTTCTAAAATTTTGTGTTTATACAAACAAATTTCATATATTATTTAAAATTGTTTTTCATACAATTTTTCAAAATATCACTTTCTTAACAGGAAATTAAATGTAGGTTTGATGAAAACAAGTCGCGTTTTTGTTTTTGTTTTTTGTGTGTGTGCAGGCGACGATCGATCAGCTCAGCGCTACTGCTAGATAGCCCACGATATACAAATACATATAGCCGGCCGCCGCTTGCATTTGCATGCATGTTACGTTATGTGTTAATTCGATCTTTCACGATCTACGGCAGATGTTACGTGAATCGTGTCTCAGATCTCGGATACAAGAATATATTCTTTGCTAAAATCCTCCGTAGGATAATAATGATAATATTGGATGTCCTATTTTCGGTTAATACAGTGCAAGGAAATATTGGACTCGTTAAGCAAAATATCGGACTCGTCTTCGACTCGTCCAATATTTGTCTACAGCTCGTCCAATATTTCCTTGTATTAACCTCAAAGCCATCCAGGTTTATCATGATCGGACATCCGAGTATTTAGCGACGACTGGAGAGAAAACCAACTAGCTGATCAGTGAACGAGAGCCTATTTTTTTTAATCTGCTTTTCTTCCATACTCAGTAATTAGCTTTGAAATTTCATGACATTTCTGATGATAGCCACAAGAAATATAATTGGCAAACTACGTAAAAGAATGGTAGATAGAGGATTTTGCACGCCCAAGTAGTGTCGTCTGTATTACCACGTAGATTCGTATACACTGCATGAACATGCACGCACAGCATTCACACCGATTCACACTCCAGCCCCGCACAGTCTCATGTACTGGACAGGAGAGCTGCTTGCTTTCACTCCAGCTATGCCGGAAGGGGCAAAATAAACCAAAAGCATTCATCCCTTCTCCTCAATCTCTCCCTTCCCATTTAAGCGCTTACCTCATTTTGTAATCAAACTCTTCAGTTTTAAACAATATTTATATATTTATAGAAAAGTGTGCCGTATATTTCACTTTGAGTATGGATAATCTCATCAAGCGCAATATGTTTCGTTTCTTATAGAAAGTTAGAATTTTCAACCTGGTTATGAACACTTAACACTTAGGTTTGTTATGTCTCAATCAAAGTGATCCTTATCACCTGGGGTAAGCTTTGTGCAATATATTCTAGCATGTAAATGAATAAATATGCTGATAATATAAACAGAATGTATGAAACGGTAAAAAAAAAATCAAGCATTTACATGTATAGTAATTTATTCTGCTTTTTTAAATTATGTGAAATTTATTCATAAGAGAGAAATATGATAATCCAAAGAAATTCAATTGTGCACTTGACTCATAAGTTGTCATGTATTTTGATCAATTGGTGTGATGCCTTACGTATGCTTCTTGCACATGCACCTGAGTCTGTTAATATGAGCCCATCTTGGTCACTTGATTTACATTAAAGTGGAATGACACTCATTAATAATTATAGCAAAAATCGATCAAACATCGATGTCGTCCCATCCGCGGATTGTATCGTGATTTCAGACAAAAGGTACAAGCCTATAGCAAGCACAAACAGGAAATATTACTTTCATTGTCATTTTAATTTCCGGTCATGTTTGATGAACGCGCTCAAGTTTGCCTTTTCTCTCTCTCTCTCTCTCTCTCTCTCTCTCTCTCTCTTTCTCTCTTCCATCACTTTGATTCAAGTGGACCCAAAGCTTTAAGAAAATAAAAGACCCCGACGTTTTATATATAGCCAAACGAATAACAACGCAGTTAATGTCTTTGATAGCTGTTGTTAACATATACACACAAATCAACCTTGCAATCGCTTTGCGCGCGCTGGCTCGCAAAGTCACATGTGGCATGAAAATTGTAATAGGGTGCCGACAATTTATTTTCTTCTGTGAAAAGAAAGAAGCAACGTGTTGATCATTGCCATTAAAAGAAACTGAGGCTTCCAATTAACCTAATTGTCTATTCTTTTTGTAGAGATCTTGATAATTACTGCGACCTTTCCCCCTATTGGTTGGAAATAACGGGAAAAGTATGCTTGACGTTCATCACAGAACCTTGGGATCACAACTCCATCGAGATAATGACGTCAGCAACAAACAATGAAAGAAATGTCAACCCGTCGAATTTGAACAGGCTATGAAACTGTTGGTCGACCAAAAAGACATCAGCGTATGTTGCATAAGAATTTGTCCTTCAATTTCTTGTTGTTCTTTTAGATCTGAGAGATATCTTCCCAACAGTGAACATGCAGGGTAAAGGTTTACACAGTTTCATGTGCAATAATTATATCATAGTGCATTTAGGGTTGTAATCTATGTTCCTATTTTCATGTAGGTATACCTGTAGTGCACTATACCATAAATATCAAGCTATCAATACATGATCAATCAGTGGGTTTTCATCGACAGTGAATGAAAATTTTATTGGTATCGACCTTATTGACAACTGTGTATACTAGTACACATCCACCGCAGTTAGTACGCTAGTCATCTGCGCAATGTATTTTGAAACAAATTCATCTTTAAGAATTTACTACTTTTTTGTGAGATACATTAGAAGGATAAAAAAATATACTAGATTGCACTGTTTAGAACTAGAGGTGTAATTACAGATTAATCTGTGACAGAAATTGCAAGGAACATTATCTTCATTTCAATAGTTGGCCATTTTTAGGATGTAAGTGCATATATGGCATATTTGTGTAATTTTGTATATATCTGACGTTATTAGTTTACATTTCGTAATTAGTGAGCAAAGAAAATGGGATTCCATCGGGATTCGAACCCGAGACCTCCGGATTGCTAGACCGGTGCTCTACCGACTGAGCTATAGAAAGCCCTAGTACAGTGTTCGTCCCAGAAATCCTTAATTCTCAATGCTCGGGTGGTCAGAAGCTATAGCAGTGTGTAGTGTGTAACACACACGCACACACTTGAACCTGGCATAAACCCGAAGGATAATTCAACTTGGGGATAAATGCGAGGGATCACCGAAGTGATGCAGCTTTTTGAGTTTGTAACAAATAAAGACAGAATAAACTGACCAGAAAGAATATAAATTATTAGTGGAAAAGTGAGCAAAGAAAATGGGATTCCATCGGGATTCGAACCCGAGACCTCCGGATTGCTAGACCGGTGCTCTACCGACTGAGCTATAGAAAGCCCTAGTACAGTGTTCGTCCCAGAAATCCTTAATTCTCAATGCTCGGGTGGTCAGAAGCTATAGCAGTGTGTAGTGTGTAACACACACGCACACACTTGAACCTGGCATGAACCCGAAGGATAATTCAACTTGGGGATAAATGCGAGGGATCACCGAAGTGATGCAGCTTTTTGAGTTTGTAACAAATAAAGACAGAATAAACTGACCAGAAAGAATATAAATTATTAGTGGAAAAGTGAGCAAAGAAAATGGGATTCCATCGGGATTCGAACCCGAGACCTCCGGATTGCTAGACCGGTGCTCTACCGACTGAGCTATAGAAAGCCCTAGTACAGTGTTCGTCCCAGAAATCCTTAATTCTCAATGCTCGGGTGGTCAGAAGCTATAGCAGTGTGTAGTGTGTAACACACACGCACACACTTGAACCTGGCATAAACCCGAAGGATAATTCAACTTGGGGATAAATGCGAGGGATCACCGAAGTGATGCAGCTTTTTGAGTTTGTAACAAATAAAGACAGAATAAACTGACCAGAAAGAATATAAATTATTAGTGGAAAAGTGAGCAAAGAAAATGGGATTCCATCGGGATTCGAACCCGAGACCTCCGGATTGCTAGACCGGTGCTCTACCGACTGAGCTATAGAAAGCCCTAGTACAGTGTTCGTCCCAGAAATCCTTAATTCTCAATGCTCGGGTGGTCAGAAGCTATAGCAGTGTGTAGTGTGTAACACACACGCACACACTTGAACCTGGCATAAACCCGAAGGATAATTCAACTTGGGGATAAATGCGAGGGATCACCGAAGTGATGCAGCTTTTTGAGTTTGTAACAAATAAAGACAGAATAAACTGACCAGAAAGAATATAAATTATTAGTGGAAAAGTGAGCAAAGAAAATGGGATTCCATCGGGATTCGAACCCGAGACCTCCGGATTGCTAGACCGGTGCTCTACCGACTGAGCTATAGAAAGCCCTAGTACAGTGTTCGTCCCAGAAATCCTTAATTCTCAATGCTCGGGTGGTCAGAAGCTATAGCAGTGTGTAGTGTGTAACACACACGCACACACTTGAACCTGGCATAAACCCGAAGGATAATTCAACTTGGGGATAAATGCGAGGGATCACCGAAGTGATGCAGCTTTTTGAGTTTGTAACAAATAAAGACAGAATAAACTGACCAGAAAGAATATAAATTATTAGTGGAAAAGTGAGCAAAGAAAATGGGATTCCATCGGGATTCGAACCCGAGACCTCCGGATTGCTAGACCGGTGCTCTACCGACTGAGCTATAGAAAGCCCTAGTACAGTGTTCGTCCCAGAAATCCTTAATTCTCAATGCTCGGGTGGTCAGAAGCTATAGCAGTGTGTAGTGTGTAACACACACGCACACACTTGAACCTGGCATAAACCCGAAGGATAATTCAACTTGGGGATAAATGCGAGGGATCACCGAAGTGATGCAGCTTTTTGAGTTTGTAACAAATAAAGACAGAATAAACTGACCAGAAAGAATATAAATTATTAGTGGAAAAGTGAGCAAAGAAAATGGGATTCCATCGGGATTCGAACCCGAGACCTCCGGATTGCTAGACCGGTGCTCTACCGACTGAGCTATAGAAAGCCCTAGTACAGTGTTCGTCCCAGAAATCCTTAATTCTCAATGCTCGGGTGGTCAGAAGCTATAGCAGTGTGTAGTGTGTAACACACACGCACACACTTGAACCTGGCATAAACCCGAAGGATAATTCAACTTGGGGATAAATGCGAGGGATCACCGAAGTGATGCAGCTTTTTGAGTTTGTAACAAATAAAGACAGAATAAACTGACCAGAAAGAATATAAATTATTAGTGGAAAAGTGAGCAAAGAAAATGGGATTCCATCGGGATTCGAACCCGAGACCTCCGGATTGCTAGACCGGTGCTCTACCGACTGAGCTATAGAAAGCCCTAGTACAGTGTTCGTCCCAGAAATCCTTAATTCTCAATGCTCGGGTGGTCAGAAGCTATAGCAGTGTGTAGTGTGTAACACACACGCACACACTTGAACCTGGCATAAACCCGAAGGATAATTCAACTTGGGGATAAATGCGAGGGATCACCGAAGTGATGCAGCTTTTTGAGTTTGTAACAAATAAAGACAGAATAAACTGACCAGAAAGAATATAAATTATTAGTGGAAAAGTGAGCAAAGAAAATGGGATTCCATCGGGATTCGAACCCGAGACCTCCGGATTGCTAGACCGGTGCTCTACCGACTGAGCTATAGAAAGCCCTAGTACAGTGTTCGTCCCAGAAATCCTTAATTCTCAATGCTCGGGTGGTCAGAAGCTATAGCAGTGTGTAGTGTGTAACACACACGCACACACTTGAACCTGGCATAAACCCGAAGGATAATTCAACTTGGGGATAAATGCGAGGGATCACCGAAGTGATGCAGCTTTTTGAGTTTGTAACAAATAAAGACAGAATAAACTGACCAGAAAGAATATAAATTATTAGTGGAAAAGTGAGCAAAGAAAATGGGATTCCATCGGGATTCGAACCCGAGACCTCCGGATTGCTAGACCGGTGCTCACTTTTCCACTAATAATTTATATTCTTTCTGGTCAGTTTATTCTGTCTTTATTTGTTACAAACTCAAAAAGCTGCATCACTTCGGTGATCCCTCGCATTTATCCCCAAGTTGAATTATCCTTCGGGTTTATGCCAGGTTCAAGTGTGTGCGTGTGTGTTACACACTACACACTGCTATAGCTTCTGACCACCCGAGCATTGAGAATTAAGGATTTCTGGGACGAACACTGTACTAGGGCTTTCTATAGCTCAGTCGGTAGAGCACCGGTCTAGCAATCCGGAGGTCTCGGGTTCGAATCCCGATGGAATCCCATTTTCTTTGCTCACTTTTCCACTAATAATTTATATTCTTTCTGGTCAGTTTATTCTGTCTTTATTTGTTACAAACTCAAAAAGCTGCATCACTTCGGTGATCCCTCGCATTTATCCCCAAGTTGAATTATCCTTCGGGTTTATGCCAGGTTCAAGTGTGTGCGTGTGTGTTACACACTACACACTGCTATAGCTTCTGACCACCCGAGCATTGAGAATTAAGGATTTCTGGGACGAACACTGTACTAGGGCTTTCTATAGCTCAGTCGGTAGAGCACCGGTCTAGCAATCCGGAGGTCTCGGGTTCGAATCCCGATGGAATCCCATTTTCTTTGCTCACTTTTCCACTAATAATTTATATTCTTTCTGGTCAGTTTATTCTGTCTTTATTTGTTACAAACTCGAAAAGCTGCATCACTTCGGTGATCCCTCGCATTTATCCCCAAGTTGAATTATCCTTCGGGTTTATGCCAGGTTCAAGTGTGTGCGTGTGTGTTACACACTACACACTGCTATAGCTTCTGACCACCCGAGCATTGAGAATTAAGGATTTCTGGGACGAACACTGTACTAGGGCTTTCTATAGCTCAGTCGGTAGAGCACCGGTCTAGCAATCCGGAGGTCTCGGGTTCGAATCCCGATGGAATCCCATTTTCTTTGCTCACTTTTCCACTAATAATTTATATTCTTTCTGGTCAGTTTATTCTGTCTTTATTTGTTACAAACTCAAAAAGCTGCATCACTTCGGTGATCCCTCGCATTTATCCCCAAGTTGAATTATCCTTCGGGTTTATGCCAGGTTCAAGTGTGTGCGTGTGTGTTACACACTACACACTGCTATAGCTTCTGACCACCCGAGCATTGAGAATTAAGGATTTCTGGGACGAACACTGTACTAGGGCTTTCTATAGCTCAGTCGGTAGAGCACCGGTCTAGCAATCCGGAGGTCTCGGGTTCGAATCCCGATGGAATCCCATTTTCTTTGCTCACTTTTCCACTAATAATTTATATTCTTTCTGGTCAGTTTATTCTGTCTTTATTTGTTACAAACTCAAAAAGCTGCATCACTTCGGTGATCCCTCGCATTTATCCCCAAGTTGAATTATCCTTCGGGTTTATGCCAGGTTCAAGTGTGTGCGTGTGTGTTACACACTACACACTGCTATAGCTTCTGACCACCCGAGCATTGAGAATTAAGGATTTCTGGGACGAACACTGTACTAGGGCTTTCTATAGCTCAGTCGGTAGAGCACCGGTCTAGCAATCCGGAGGTCTCGGGTTCGAATCCCGATGGAATCCCATTTTCTTTGCTCACTTTTCCACTAATAATTTATATTCTTTCTGGTCAGTTTATTCTGTCTTTATTTGTTACAAACTCAAAAAGCTGCATCACTTCGGTGATCCCTCGCATTTATCCCCAAGTTGAATTATCCTTCGGGTTTATGCCAGGTTCAAGTGTGTGCGTGTGTGTTACACACTACACACTGCTATAGCTTCTGACCACCCGAGCATTGAGAATTAAGGATTTCTGGGACGAACACTGTACTAGGGCTTTCTATAGCTCAGTCGGTAGAGCACCGGTCTAGCAATCCGGAGGTCTCGGGTTCGAATCCCGATGGAATCCCATTTTCTTTGCTCACTTTTCCACTAATAATTTATATTCTTTCTGGTCAGTTTATTCTGTCTTTATTTGTTACAAACTCAAAAAGCTGCATCACTTCGGTGATCCCTCGCATTTATCCCCAAGTTGAATTATCCTTCGGGTTTATGCCAGGTTCAAGTGTGTGCGTGTGTGTTACACACTACACACTGCTATAGCTTCTGACCACCCGAGCATTGAGAATTAAGGATTTCTGGGACGAACACTGTACTAGGGCTTTCTATAGCTCAGTCGGTAGAGCACCGGTCTAGCAATCCGGAGGTCTCGGGTTCGAATCCCGATGGAATCCCATTTTCTTTGCTCACTTTTCCACTAATAATTTATATTCTTTCTGGTCAGTTTATTCTGTCTTTATTTGTTACAAACTCAAAAAGCTGCATCACTTCGGTGATCCCTCGCATTTATCCCCAAGTTGAATTATCCTTCGGGTTTATGCCAGGTTCAAGTGTGTGCGTGTGTGTTACACACTACACACTGCTATAGCTTCTGACCACCCGAGCATTGAGAATTAAGGATTTCTGGGACGAACACTGTACTAGGGCTTTCTATAGCTCAGTCGGTAGAGCACCGGTCTAGCAATCCGGAGGTCTCGGGTTCGAATCCCGATGGAATCCCATTTTCTTTGCTCACTTTTCCACTAATAATTTATATTCTTTCTGGTCAGTTTATTCTGTCTTTATTTGTTACAAACTCAAAAAGCTGCATCACTTCGGTGATCCCTCGCATTTATCCCCAAGTTGAATTATCCTTCGGGTTTATGCCAGGTTCAAGTGTGTGCGTGTGTGTTACACACTACACACTGCTATAGCTTCTGACCACCCGAGCATTGAGAATTAAGGATTTCTGGGACGAACACTGTACTAGGGCTTTCTATAGCTCAGTCGGTAGAGCACCGGTCTAGCAATCCGGAGGTCTCGGGTTCGAATCCCGATGGAATCCCATTTTCTTTGCTCACTTTTCCACTAATAATTTATATTCTTTCTGGTCAGTTTATTCTGTCTTTATTTGTTACAAACTCAAAAAGCTGCATCACTTCGGTGATCCCTCGCATTTATCCCCAAGTTGAATTATCCTTCGGGTTTATGCCAGGTTCAAGTGTGTGCGTGTGTGTTACACACTACACACTGCTATAGCTTCTGACCACCCGAGCATTGAGAATTAAGGATTTCTGGGACGAACACTGTACTAGGGCTTTCTATAGCTCAGTCGGTAGAGCACCGGTCTAGCAATCCGGAGGTCTCGGGTTCGAATCCCGATGGAATCCCATTTTCTTTGCTCACTTTTCCACTAATAATTTATATTCTTTCTGGTCAGTTTATTCTGTCTTTATTTATTTCGTAATTAGTTTACATTTCGCAGGTATTTTATTCCGAAGATTTGCAATACCGAAAACAAAATAAGATTCGTAATTCCGCAGGTTCATCAATACGCCAGTTCCTCTTCATTTTCGGATAAACGAAACTTCATAATAACGACCATTATTTCAGTTTCGGAAACAACAAACCTTCGGTATAACGCCAAATGCTTTGAGTATATAAAACGAACCCTCTTTCATTTGCTGATTTATAACGAACATCTACAGGTATATAGGAATAATCATGTGTGTTAAAAATGTGAAATAATGAACCTTCGGAATGACGAACCTCGTTTCTTTGTCGGATAAACGAACCTTTGGAATAAAGACCCTTATTTCATTTTCGACTTAAAGAACTTTGACGGACTTTACCCATATGATATCATGTACATTTATGTGTATGGGCAATGTGTAAGTAATGAACATACAAGGACATTATTGTTAATTAAAACTCACCAGGTAAACGGCCACAGAAATAAGATGATGTCGTTGTTAATCTTATACGTGCTTCTCGTTTGATGCAATTTTCGATACAGACGCGCCACATTAATTGCGATTGTGTTACTATATCCCTAGAAGATACACGGAGGACCTAACTACATGTGCATCACCCGGGCAAAACTTGGAGCGAACGTTATTAAAAAAGCATTGAGTGCTTGTGGTAAATAGGATCGTGTTTCTCCGCTGGTAAGCCGCAACTTCGGATTAGAATCCGAAGCAGTTTCAGAAAAGACCACAATCGTGAAAGGCAACCGAGGCGAGTATTATCAAGATATTTCAGCCTGTCTGGCGCACGGACTTGTCTCTTTCAGCTCGTAACTTCATGAGAGTGCATTACCCGAACCATTATTGCTCAATGACCCGACCATGTAATGAGTCCTCCAAAGTTATCTCAATCGCACTCGCAAACTGCGATGTTTGATGCTTGATGTACGGGTATCGAGCCGAGTGCACTTGTTGATGTGGGGTGAATGACGGTATAGTGAAATTAATAGCTGAGAAGCAAGATAAACGGTTCCCCCGGTATACTGATGATTCCCCTACACGTGATTATTCCAAGAACAAAACTTCCGTATAACAAAGCAACACATATTGAGTTCTGTAAAAGAATACATGAATATAAATGCACAGTATTTTTACTCCTTTACAGGCTGATGTGTATGTAGGTGCGCTCGCATGGACGTTACAGGACCTACCTGTGTAATCATATTAGTGTTATTCAAATGACAACTGATAAATCATTTAGAATGAATTATTCCCTGCACTTGTATTGGACATTATCTAAATTTAGATGCTGTTCTTATTTCTGTCGCGGTTATAAAGTCACCGTCAACTTGTCCTTTCACATCTGAAATTAGATCACACATAATCTACAAATGGACGAAGAGCCAGAAAACAAAACATCCTTGGAGAGTGGATGATCTGCTTTCTACGGTCCATTTCCATGGTAGGTGTCAAATATATAATTGGAACCAATCAATGTTTCCACCTGCGCACGTCCGAGTTCTGCTTCCTAAACACAGAGTGCAGTTTCGAAGATTCGAAAAATCGCACAGTATTATTTCTTTTCATCTGCCAAGACGGAATTCTTTTAATGTATAAGAATCCTGCGACCAAGTCCCTCATGTTAGATTTGCTGATACCTTCCCCTGCTGGAAAGAACACAGCGTCCCACAGTGTGAGAACCTCAGTGTGAACACAGTATGAAATCTCTTCACACTGTTAAATTCAAGCATTTTAACAGTGTGAACACAATGTGATTCATCAATTTACAATGTGAAACAAAGCATTATATGTAAACACTCTGTGAAAACCACACAACAGTGTGAAATCATCTTCGCACTGTTAAATTCGAGCGTTTTCACATAGTTGACTATATGAGCACACTGTGGTCTTTCCAGTAGGGTAAAACGAAACTATTGTGTCGTTATAAAGAAGTCACAAAATAAAGGGTTATAATCAATAATTATATTCATACCATATCATCATATTTTGTAAAAAATGTTTCAACTACTTTTCTTAAGAGTGTTTGGTTAAGCCCACACAAAAAATCCAAACCAAGATTCTACCAATGACATCATCTTCAATCTTTGCAAGGTCTACTATTATTAACAAAAGGACATTCGGATGCACCTTTCCCGAGACTGAGCATAATCTAGCATGTTTCCATCTTACTTTAACAAAAGACATTGCAGAAGAGGCCACCTCCTAGCTCACAATCGGACGTTTTCTGAACGTATTAAGAGCGTTCCAAGTTGGTTCTTTGGATGTACGTTTGGTTAAAACATTTTTTAAAGTCTTTTGTGGAAGGTTTTGGACGTTTACAGCTGTATAAACCGTTCAAAGGGTCGATAAAGCTCTTTCATATTGCATAAGAGGTTTCTCATTATCTCACCAAAAATGTTTAAAATCTGACGTCAGGTCTCAACCAAAACTAAACGATTTCTTTAAGACGTTTTGAGAATGTTCAGAAAGCCTTTAAAGAACGTTTAGAGAACTTTGTAAACACGTTTAGAAAAAACCTTGTATGAACCTTTTACGAAATTTTACAAAATCTTTGAAGGACCCAAGCCAACATTTCCACTTGGGGCCCATGCATCCGGGTAAAAATAATGGTTGCATTCGGCATACTATCTAGTTAAGAGATTATACAAGCACAATCTGGGATTGATGTGCCCTAATCCTAATCCCATATAATCTGATAATCCTATCCTGTTCCTAATGTCATACCACCAATACCTCCTATGCCAGCTGATGTATCTGTTTCACATTTTTTTTATACACCGGCAAAAATGTTGTAATGCGTGAAGACATGGTTACTAAAATTAAATCACACATACCTTGATTAGGCCTATTAAACGCAATTGAAGTTGTAAATAACTGAAGTATAACGTAAGTACAATAACTGGTTTTAACACAGTTAAAAAGTTTAAACCCAGCATAAATGCTATAGATTTCATTATCTTTTAGCATAGATGCTATTGATTTCATTGTCATCTATTTTAGTAGTTTTCACATTTCAAATTTTCTTACTTAAATACTTAGAAATATGTATAAATATTCATAATATGGAAACCAATAGAAGACATGGCAGGCCTACAAATAAAGAATCTAAGAACGTTTTCAAAAACGTTCATTACAGACGACGACGTATGTATAGCAGACGCAATAAAAACGTTTTGTGAACGTTTATGGATGAAGAAGACGTAGCGGATCTAATAAAAACGTTTTGAGAACGTTCTCAAAACGTTTTGCCTGTGCTGGGCTACAGTTCACCAGGCAGTTATTAAAGCAAGGTACTGCTCGTATATCACAGTCCTGGATTTTCCCCTATTATTTCCTCCTTCGACGATGTTAATTGAATATGATAACAGTAGAATGTGGTGCCATACATATGAAAATGTATTAATGTTTGCCTTATAAACATCAAGGTTAGATACATATGACAGCATAATCGTGTCAATATTGCGTGGGTGTCATCAGCAGGCTTATGGGAATCTAAGATTTAGAACTGATTGAACAAACTGATCGAATAATGTGATGTTAAATCTCCTAATTAGTAAACCTTCATGCCAGTTGCCAAAAGAAGTACATGTAGTAATTCCCGTACGAGATATAGGCCTAAGTTTCCAAGCTAATGTTTTGCTACGAGATCAGTCAATTTATAAGTAACCAACATTTTATTTCTTAAAAAAAAAATGTAAGATTTAGAGACGACAAGCAGAAGAAAATCTCATTTTAGAAAAATATAATGTGAGTCAACTTGGAATGACTGACGGACAGACAGACAGACAGACAGACACACACATTTGAGTATAGAAATAAATACGTATAAAATGAGAGAGGGGTGGGGGAGATAGATAGACAGAGATCGTATCAGCTGAAACTGGAAGTGAGTGCGTTGTCAAGAAAAGAATCCTTAATGATAATCGCCAGTTGTTCGAGGAGAATTCATGCCGTATATATCTTAAACAAAATAATAATATGAAAAAGAAGAAAAAAACCCTCTACTGCAAATCTCTGCAGTACAGATTCTAAAGCGGAAGCCTTTCTTTCTCATGTAAAGTTCCCTGTGGCGCAGATCAAACATTTCCTTCCGCTGTCACATCAGAGTGGGATAAGAGGGTCCGTCCACCACCTCTCCTCTTACCGCCTACTGGTGGGCGATGCATTTTGTTTTCTTTTGTTCACTTTAGACTCTCGCAGATGGATATTTTCGTATCCTTCTCATCCCTTTGCGATACGCGATACCCCCATTAGCAAGCGAGAACACAGGAGAGGACACGGACAGATTTTGAAAGGGGTATCATGTTCAGCCCATGTGATCAGAGTTGAGTAACGATGATTAACGAAGAAATAAAGTGTCCTCACGCGTGCGAGTACATGCTGCAGGTAGCCCACCGTTTGGGCGCCAAAAATTACGCACGGCGTCGCAGACAAGACGTGATCACTTGAAAGCAACGTAAGTACGCATCCACTCTTAGTGCATCCGGCGTATTCCTTTGATCTTGCACTGGAATACTGAGCTATTCTGGGTTCTTTTATCTTCCTGACATAAAATACTCGTATTGTCAACTTGATAGGTACATCGACTGAACAACCTTGTAGTTGATAACTGAATGAACACAGCGCCTTCCAAGAAATTTGTCGAGATCCGTATGCATTGTTGTGTGTGTGTGTGTGTGTGTGTGTGTGTGTGTGTGTGTGTGTGTGCGTGCGTGTATGTGTCTTTTACCTGAAGGTGAGATATTTTTAAGACAGCGGTCTATGGGACCCAAATGCGGTAGAAATGATGATAAGTCCACTGACACTGCTCCCCTCATCGCCAAGCCTAAATGTATGCTCCTTCTTTCCAAACTGATCAAAGTAAATGAGTTCTGAGCAGACTCGAGCACAAAGAAGATCAGATCATACCAAAGTACATCCAGCTTGTCATCTTCACAGTTCACTAAAGATCTTAAATCTATTCCGGTGTGGTTGCATGGTCTATACTTATGTCTTCACGTTTAAGACAAATCTGCCATGGCTATATCTCAGCAACATAACTCGTCATTACAGGCATAATTTACCATTTGTGGATGAAACAAAAACCAGCTTTAGTGCTTCAAAAGAATTCTAAAATGTGAGTTATGGATTTGAAAAAAAAAATGGAATCAGTATAATCAAAAATAAGCATTGTTAAATATACAAAATATAAACAATAAGTATGATAACAATGTTTCTGGACTAAACTGTCTACAGTCACGACAATTATTGTTTATTGAGATTATTGCGATATCCCTTTATATTTTAGGCTTTATAGACAATTTTTACATAGTAGGATTTTTCTGGTACAATAATTTGACCTACACTATGCATCGAAATGTGATATCTTTAATATTTTTTAAATCACTGCTGCCAAAGGTAAAAATTATCTTTAAAACGGACCTTTTTTCCTTTTTGGAAAAAAAAAATCCACCTTGCATTATTCTATATATTTGCTTTTTTGCTTCATTGCCATGACATGTTTCATTCTATCGGGGAACCATTTCTCTTGATTATAAACATTATAGCTTCAACAAACTCTTGTATTGAAACTGTATTTATAATGCATGCATGATGATGGTAATTATGAACATAAAGGTAAAATCGATGGGATGCAATTATGTTTCTGGTAATTGCTAGTGGTTACAAAATAAAAATGTTTATCGCATACAAAACGATGAATAGACTATTTTCTAGGTTACCACTAACTTAATTGTTCATTTTCAAATGAGACTTCTTTCTTCAAGGTAACAATTAGTCTATATAGTTAGCTGGGACACGTTGCCATTCCACTGCAAATTTCCTTGCGTAGTTTGCCTAGAAATCATTAAATCAATCAGTCTTTCCAATCATTAATAATCTGTCATTGAAACCTTTCCATCAAGATTTCTTTTGTCCGCGTACAGTCATGATTAATTCTCCACGCAAAGCTACCCAAAAAACGTCATGAATGAGCGGGCGATATCACCGACAGGTACTATCAGTCAACGAGCTATGCTAGGCCAAAGTGGAGGTGCTGGATTCATTACGCGGCCGTCGCTGCGGACTTTACTGTCTGACAAACGTTAAGTGGCTCTTGTACGCAGGAAATTGCTGTTTGTTTTTTCTTTATGGACGGTCGGAGCGACGATGGCGTTTTTTCCTCCGTTCCCAGTCCTTTTGCTTAAAGGAAACCGGGGTTTGCAATGAATTAATCCCAATACATTATTTGGAGCCATCGGTGAAAATCTGCACCAGCCTTTCAGACACGCGTTTCCAGCTCAGGAAACGAATTGACAGTTTTCATGAGTCATGTAAGCAAAATAGGTTTATTATCTCGTGGAAATCGTTTTTGTGGAGAGGAGAAAAGGGGTAGAGATGGTATTTATTTTTACCCCCCACCGAAACTATATTTTCCCCAAAATGTTTGCCAAATATTAGATGATGAGTGATAACACAGTATGATAATTATAATGTTGATGACGGAAGCCACACAGAAAATTAGTTCATATATCCATTATTGACATATCGCAAGAATCTCAGTCAGTGCATGGGCGTATAACCGTGGTTACGCAAAACACTCAATAAATAACCTGTACGCCCCCTTGTATGCATTTAATGCGTTGCGACAGGTTGGCCAATGGATGAAACCATGCTAAAGGTGGTCAATCGTTTCATTTATTAACACGCAGTAATAAAAAAGCAGCATTCCAAATTGGAAAACAACAAAGCAAACATTTCCATTGGCATTAATAAAAATGGTACACAGTTCTCTTGATAATAGACAAAAACTCAGTCAAAAGACATGCTGTACACAAGTCATATAAACTCTTAAACCAATGCAATAATTGTATGTATGCATTGCCGGTTTGGGGTATTACAACGTTGAGTGAATCTCCGAATCTTAGTTCATGTCATATTTTGAATTCACAATATCTACACAAAGTGAAAAAGATATTTACCCCCCCCCCCCCAACAAACAAAAAAACAACAACAACCAAAAAACAACGGCAACAACAAACAAAAAACAAACAAACAATCAGATGGAGGTACAGGAACTTAAATTTTCTAGAGTAAGTGCGCTGCCAATTCAGGAAGCAGCTATACATTCATGACATTTAGAAATTAAGAGCCTTTAGAATATTCTGCACCGAAACAAGCAATCATAATAAATGAGCAACAAAAAGCTCAAGTAAAGAGAATACTCGAGGATATTAATATAACTCTCATTCTTGTCAATATGGGATATCTGCAACTAAAGTCGTTAAAATGCAAGGAAATGACAGAAAAGTTATGTTTTTAATGACTTTTCAAGAATATTTCTCGCTATGTGATAATTGAGGGATCACTGTAAAGGTTTTATCTTACTCTGTATGATACAGGATTTACTTTAAAACGTTCAAAAACCCCTTTTTATTTATTTTTTTCCAAAACCGCAAGTGAATCATTAGCAGAGAATAGTACAAGATACGGATTCACATCAATTCTTGAACACCAAACCAAAGGATTTGTGTGGGTTCTGGGACTAAATGTGTTAATTGAACACTGCCCATTGCAGTTGGGATAAAACCAATCCATCATCCCGTGAATGTGAGGCAAATATCCATGGAATACTGACAGGCGCAGTAACCTGCGGATGAGTTTTTTGGCAGTTCGATGAATCATGGTTTTGAGATGCAACAGAAACATCTTTTTTTTTTCATTGTTCTTAAGTCAACCGAAATAATAAACAAAGGCAAGAAAACGTGGCTTGTTGTCTTGAAGAAGAAAAGATATAATTATGTATATGTGTATATATGTCAAAAGTGTTTACTGACAAAAAAATGCATATTGCATATCAGACATAGCGTCTAATTTGACAGCTTTGTAGACATCATGATTTATTATGGGGAGGCTCTTAGATACAAAGATACGAAAAATACATCGAACAATGTCGAAAGTAAGGGAATATAAATGATTTAAGAGCTATACGTTTTTCTTAACTTTTTTTTTATAGGATCGTGTTTTCCATACCGTCCATGGTTATATTACTGCATGCTTATCATTTCCTGTATCACACGCTTGGAATGGTTATGTTATTGTACATACTTGATAGTAATTATTGACAACATCAAATACCGGAGAGGTGGGAGGGGGAGGGGGACCGTAGTTTTACCAAGCAGCTTACTCTATCGTAATACTATATAAGCTGCTATCTAATTGCCGTTATTGGTGTTGTTTTTGTCAAACTCGCATTATTATATTTTCAAGATTTTTCTTTCTTTCTTTCTTTCTTTAAAGAAAGCGGTATTTATCTTCTTCATCAAAGATATACGGGAAGTGGTGAATTAGAAATGTACACTTTGAATACATAGGAAAATAAAGTTATCGAGAGGCGCCGTTTTGTTTGGATATTGGGATCTGCGGAGACATTGCTTTCGCGGGAATGGAAGGGGTTTTTTAAAGGAAAATCAAACCCATTATATGTGTATATATGTGTATGTATTACATTATACAAGTATGTTGCCAACGAAATGTATGTATTTAGCAATATACCTTGCACCGCCGCCCCGCCATGTTCAATCTTAGTCACAATATATACATATATATATATATATATGTATATATATATATATACATACATATATATATATATACATTGTATGTATATACATACATACATATATATACATATATATATATATATATATATATATATATATATATGTATATATATATATAATACACATGCACTTATATATACAACCAAGTATGACCACGTCATTATTGAATGCTTTTTGAAAATCGGTATGCTTCACAAGTTTTCATTTTTTTTTCTTTTTTTTTTCCTGCATTCTGTTAATTTACACTTAAAGGTCCAGTTTACCTTTGGGAACAGCGATTTAAAAAATTTTCAAGATAGGACATTTAATGCATATGTGTAGGTCTGTTGTGCCACAAAACATCCAATCATAAAGAATTTTCGCGATAAAGCCTAAAATATAAGGAGATATCTGCATTTTTCTCAATAAACCATAACTGTAGACGGTTTAGTCTGGAAAAATTTTTATTATAACTATTGTTCACGTTTTGTATATTTAGCAACACTTAACATCAACTTTACGGATTCAAATTTTTACAGTGGTTGTTTCTATCCCTAACCCACATTTTAGAACTATTTTAAAGCACTAATGCTGGGTTTTTGTTTCACCTGCAAATTGTAAATTATGCCTTTAAAAAAGAATCATCCGGATCACAATCATTGTTATTCCTCCTGGAAATCATTCTCCTGTAATATTTATTATATTTGAGTTGATCAATACACGCAGTAATGTGCTTTTCTACTCGTTGCCATTACTACCTGCACTTACTCACAACAGTATCAAATGTTTCTGACAAATTTTTGACAACGCAATTTAATGATTAAGACACTTAAAGTGAATTTCTCAAGTTATCTGTTAAGGAACGCCTTGTGTCACACCAATGTGGTATCCCTCCTTTTTCTTTTTTTTAAAAGGTGATTGAGATATATTCAATGGTCTCATCGAGGGGGTAAACAAACAAACAAACAAACAAACTGATATATAAAAACACAAGCAGAGGTGGTGCTTTGAGAAGAATTGAAATAAAACAAACAAACATGCTAAGTTTGCTCTCCCAGTCGTTTTGTAACGACAGAGGTTCCTCGGCTAATGAGAAAAGGTAATATATCCTTCGAAACTCCTCCGAGATAAACGATCAAGGCCGAAGGGGGAAAAAGCCCAGGGATGAAAAATATTACGTAACAAAATATTACACTTGATTAAACAATAAATATCTGAAGCGAAAAGTGACTTTTAAAGGTCGCAATCCATGAAAGGTCAATATAATTGTTCTTATAGATCTCTGTGGTTCTCATTCTTTCGTAAGATAAGCCTCTCTTGTAATACCACCACTAGATCATGGTTCACGGTAAATTGAGTTCATTAGTGGAAACGACCTGTTTATTACAAGGCCTGAGCTTAGATAACTGGCTACACCTTGTCCAATATAATAGGTCGTTACACGCTAGGACGAAAAGTTCGTTTTGTATATGCGTAATATAATGTTCCCTAAAACAATGAGTCTAATCCGCTGGTTGTTGACGGTTGCTTTTGTTTGGTTGAATGTCATTGCATGATATAATACCAAACGTTCTCAATTTCATCCGCCTGCATCTTTCTCCTCAAATAGCATGATCTACTTAAAAAACACTTAGGAAGAATAATAATAAATAGACGCATTCTTTCTTTTTATACTGTATGGCCTGGTACATGCACATGGTCGTTGACTTGAATTTTATGGTCTCATCTCGAAAATTCGAAGGGAATGGCCATGATATCTTAATTCCCATTTCCTATGTTTCCCTTCTAATTTCATTACACGTCTTTGTGTAAGAGTTCGTGATCATAACAATTTATAAACTATACCTGTATCTATGTGTTTTTCTGTGCCTCCATTTAGTACTAGTTTGTATTGCAACACTGAAGCAGCAAACGGACATTATCTTATTTTTATGTAAGTAAGCTGGGTTATACACTAGCCCTATTATGATAAAGGCATTTAGCGCCTTGTACTATTCCTCTTAATACCAATGACTTTCCTTGTATACCTGTACTCCTTTATACGGTGCATTCCCGTTACAACTAACACAACAATCATAACGAATTTTTCGTTATAACGAAGTAAAACTTCTAGTCCCAGAATTATTATTATTAAAGTCCATGGTGCAGAATTTTCTAACAACGAATACGTTTATAGCGAAATTTTCATTACAACGAATACGTTTATAGCGAAATTTTCATTACAACGAAGTCATTTCCGGGCGCCACTGACAAAGGAAAACAAAAGAAATGTGCTCCTTTATAAGGGAATGCCGATTGCACGACAGAGCAAGCTCTTGCAGAGCGTCTCTGCATGGGTGAACGCTTCACATTTCAGTGTTTGAATAGAAGTTGCTCTGCGTTCGCTCCCTGTGTCACACGCCGTTTCCAAGGAGAACTTGCCTTATCAATCCGAAATGAGATAAGATTCGTTATTCCGAAGTTTCGTTATTACGAAACACACGAATGCATTTGTTAGTTCAAAAATGAAATATGGGTCGTTTTTACGAACATTTGTTTGTATGTGTGTGTGTGTGTGTGTGTGTGTGTGTGTGTGTGTGTGTGTGTGTACGGTTCGTTATTCCTAAGGTTCGTTATTTCTAGGGTTCGTTATTCACATGGTTCGTCAATTAAAAACGAATTAAGGTTCGTTGTTGCGAGGGTTCGATCGTTAATCCGAAAATGATGAGAATCTTCGCTATTCCAAAGGTTCGTTTTTCGGAACATGAAATTATGCTCGTTGATCCGAAAGTGAAAAAAGAAGAAGAAAAGATGAGTAAACTAACAGACCTTCGGAATTGCAATCCTTATATTCTGACAGATGAACCTTCGGAATGAGGGACCTTTTTCATTTTTGGATTAACGAAGCTTCGTAATATCGAACCTTATTCATTTTCGGATTAACGATTCCTCGGAATAACGAACTTTTACTTCATTTCCGGATTGACTGTGATTCGGAATAACGAACCTTATTTCACTTTCAGAGTTACGAACTTTCGAAATTTTAACGAACCTTTGGAAGAACGAACCTTCGGGATAACAAACCCTCGGAGTAACAAAAAAATATCAACTGTACCCGAATCCTAAACTGTAAACTATCACATTTTTATACGTGTGTCTTTAACTTAAGCGTGCAAGTAGTAACATTTTTATACACTCTGTTATAAAATAATGTAAAATTTAGACAAAATTACCGAGGTAGGATCGCATTTAACATTGCTTTTCAGCGAATGATGAGTATTTACTAAACAACATACAACAAATCTACAATATAGGAACCTGTGCATGGATGGTGTGTTTTCATCATGTACTAAATTTATTGTTATAATAACATTTTGAAGTAACAAAAGAAAGCTGCCAGTCGCGAGGACTTTGTTATAACGGGAGTGCACTGTGTTACCTTGCGGAGATGGGTCTTATTACAACACTTAAGCCATCATTCATTAAAAGAAAGTGAATGAACAGGGAGAATCCTTCTACTGGGATATTGATCATGCGCCTTTAGAAAAATAGATGTTCTTTTGGAGGTGTGGGAAAGATCAAAGCCAGTCAAATATTTATGTAACTGAATTTCCTGGGGATAAAAATAAGGTAATCTATTCAGCAATATTGCCGATTACATTTCTCTGTTAATGATTAACGCAGATACTACGTTTTGCATAGAATGCAACACTTTAAGGGAAGTGCTTCTCTATTGGAGGAATGTGTCGGATACCAAGACAAGGAGCTCATAAACGGTCAATAAAACGACCTCACGAATTTCTGAAAGAGTCACCATACATGATGTCTTTTGCTGTATCCATCAAATAGGGTAAAATTCAAACTGTATGGAACAAATTTGTGCCTATGATGTGTTTGTTCTAATTGATCAAAACATTGGAGGTGTTGGCGACACCTTATGCAAGAGTTGAAACCTTGCAACGATAAAAACAAAAATATTGATAGGTGTCCATTTTCTGTCCTTTAACCTCCTGTTTATTCTTTCCACTCGTATGTAAGAGGGCTACTTTGTTTCTTGTCTGTGTGTGCGATAGTATGATTGTATGATTCGTTTTATGTTCTCTTCGTTTCCAACGCAATTTGTCTTATCGGTTCGTTTGACTATTACTATACTACTACTTACTACTCATGATGGGACTGCATTCTACAAGCTAGGCTTTCTCCCAGTTCCCTCCATTTCCAGCATCTTTTCCTTGATACGATTCAGTTACAGTTTGTCCATGCATTTCCTTAAACTACAAGTGTGTTTTGTTTTATCGTAAAAAAAAATAAAAAAAAAACCGATGGTCTGCATCAATATCGCCTGAATATGCAAAAGTCACATCATGCTCATCCTTTTTTCATATACATGCAAATGTCATACTGTATTGTATACTTTTGTCGGAAATGTAGTAAAATGAAATGAAATGAAATGAAATGAAATAGGCCTATATGGGTTGGTGACTCACTCCTCTTATATATAGGGCCTACTCAACACAAATGCGAGATAGGAGTTAACTTCATCATCTATTCGTTCTTCTTCGGAGTGGAGCAAATTACACACGTGTCAGATACGTACAACCGTCAGGATTGAGGCAACCAAAGCATAGGACCTAAAGTTTCGTCATCTCAGCCATGTAATAGGCATACACGCACGTAAGCATGTTACAATAAATTCTCAAGAAATTTCCAGACTGACGTAATACCGCCTTTCGGATAGGTCGCCTTAAACCTGGCGAGGAATCGCGTAAATTATTTTATGAAATATCATCGAAATCCCTTGATTGAAGCCTGCTATGATATTAGTTGTCATCCTTGATAATTATGTGTCCCTATGCCTGTAACAACACCGATATCTTTATAGGTCACGGAAGTGCACGTGTCGCTGAGTATTTATCCGTGTCACTGGAAGACGAATCGAGCCTAGTTTGAGTGAGCGATGATAAACGAATTAAACCAGTTTACAGTTAAGGATGTGTGATGGCGGGTAATTGAATCATGATGATGTCATCGTGAAGGCATGGCGTTGTGAGCGAAAAGGGCAGAGATAGTAGGTTAAAACTACGTGCATCGATTTGCTAGGGAAATTTACGCCCGTTCTCGGCTCCAGAAATGTCTTTTTTTTCCGTCTTTGGAAGATGGGTCAGTGTACGTGCAAGATTCACTGCAGTGCCGATAAGGACACGGAGCAAACAACATTAGGTACAAAAAAGCTTGATATCCCGCGTAGGTCTGACAATCTTGAGGGAGGAGATTTGGGTCGTAGCCCAGTATTCATTCATTCAAGGCATATCAGTTCAGGAAACAACTCATGTGAAGAGGGGAATGAAAGAAAAGGGAGGTTAGGAGTGGAGGAAGAGGAGAAGGAGGAGAACGAAGAAGAGTGCAAGATAAAGATGGAGATATAGAGAGGTTGATAGAAATGAGACAGGGACGCATACTATATCAGACAGAAATTCGCTGGTGCCCTTATCTATCTTACTGATTCCAGTTACGTGTTCTTCTTTCTTTCTAGCTGTTACTACAAGTGGAGTTGGTTTTCATTAGCTGAGGAAACGTAGATAGAGTGGGAATTTGCATTTCTTATTATTCTAAAACAGAGGCTCTTGATAAAGAGAACGCTGAGAGACATTAAGACGCAGTGGGAAAACATTTTTATTGGCTGTTGCATCCTGTGGAAGTTCATAGCAATTGACGATTACGATTCATTTAAAGAATAAACAAGATGAATTTCCGTCCTCCGTATCTCTATAACCGTTCTTTTCATCTCTCCCTCTCTCTCTCTCTCTCTCTCTCTCTCTCTCTGTATTTGACTATCTGTTTCTCTCTCGCGCACTCTCTCCCTTTCTCTTCACCGCAAGAGACGCACTTTCCTTCTCCTTTTCTCATGAAAAACGCAAAGACGAAATACAGCGTTTTGGATTGGAATAAATGGCTCTGCAATCAACCTCTATAGTCGGGACCGGATATCACGATTCCTTGACGTACGCAGAATATGTATACAGTGCATGCGTGCACGCTTCGGTGAGAGCGAGTGTTCCCCGAGGCGTGTTGCATCGAATCTCCCGCGTATCACGGGGCGCCACAGGAACTGGGTAAGGGTCTTTGGGGCGTGAACAAACTCATTTTCTCCTTTCGAGCGTGCAATTCTAAAACTACGCAGGTGAAAAGCAAACAAATAAACAAACTTGCTGTCGCTTTCTATACTTATTGAGCCGTGAGGCATTGTTAACACATCTGGCACAATTATCTAAATTAACGTAAATCTACATGAATTTTCCTGGCGGGTAGATGTCATTTTCATAATTTCTCACCTTTTAGTATTCCATGTGTGATGAGCCGGAAAGGATAAAGTAGAAAGCTTTTACACTCAGTAGCGGAAGAGAAAGAAATGGACTTTGCTAATTGTTGGTCTTGTGTTGACCACTTCTCGTGCATAATGACAAGTCGTGACAATCTGTCCTTCTATTTCATGGACTGAAATACTTCAGTGTTACATCGTCCGTTCATTTTGAAACTTGTATGTGATGTGGAATTCCATCTGTTTTATCTTTCGTGAAAAAAGAAGAAGAATCCATTATGCTAGACAAAAATATGGCGATTAACAACTCAGCTTCGATTACAGAAATATGCGCAGTGCAACTTGGTCCTATTGTAATGATTTTTTTGAAAGAATTATTTGTAGACTTTTTTATGTTGGCGCGCAGTCTCTTTAGAGAAGACTAGGAAAAGTGTACATTAAAATGCAACGTTTTCGATAAGATCTGTGTCAGTCCTGGGCCACTCTCACGATGGTTAATTTCAAAAAGCTTGCTATGCTTTTGCTCCACGCATGAATTGCATGATATGGTTTCAATATTATGTATAAATGGTGTCTGCTTTTACCAAGGAGGTTTAAGAGTTGGAGTTCCAACTGGCTGTAATTATACAAACAGCTGCCATTTTTCTATTGATGCATAACAGAATTCCACAGGTGCACTTGTGCCTTTGATGATCAGGGTTCCACACCGCCGTCTTTTTGAGCAATCTGAAGATTCATTTCAAACTCTAACATTATATATCGTCTATATTCTGCTTGTTTCTTGTCAAATAGAATGAATGTTCTCTTAATGATAAAGCATATGAAACAAAAGTAAATCCCGTCCAAGATTATGTGCAAAAATGTAAACCTGAGCTGTACGTCGTGAAAATGTTTGAAATTGTACTATCACTACAAAGCCGATTTTATCATCTTTCCGATCGCTTCCGACAAATGAAACTGATATGGTATGATTTTCGAGTATAGTTCTTTATTCATTTATATGTTAGATTAGTGTAAAGTCATGTAAAACGAGTAATTTTGATTTTCATTTCATCAATTTTTGTACGATCTTTATTCGCACATCCCCATGCCTGTACTATTAATAAGCCGCTTATTTTCTAAGAAGAGACGGCGAAAAGCAATTACCATCATAAAGACATATTTTCCTTTGAGAGTGACGAGTCATGATGCAATGCCACATGAATCTATTGTCTTCCTATCTGTGAGGCAGCTCCAGTTTAGCACATACTTCAAATATTTCTGAGTGGCGGCATGAAACATGGGATCAAAGGGAATGAGACTGTTGTTACTCCATTTCTCAAACCTCCTTGCTTTTACACAAATTGTGTCTGTTTAGACGCCTATTTTCTTGATATGTTTACGATAATGGTCAGCGTCACGATATTTCATTGCCTGTTTTTTCAAAGTGCTTTGTTTGATATGCTATGATGTACTATGTGTCTTAGAATGTATGTTTGATGTAGAATAATGAATATCCTAGTGGGGAAAAATGTATGTGTAAATAAAAAAAAAAAGACCTACAAACAATGACCTCAACCCTGACGATTCCTAGGTGCCCTGGAATTGTAGTTGGAACCTCTACTTTGTGTGATTAGACGTAGCTTTACCTCCACAACCTAGACACATCACAACAAAAGCAGGGTTCTAAAAAAAGCTTGTTCTCGCAGCGTTAGAAAAGCGAAGGGTACCCACATATTTATAATCATCATCATCAGTTCGATCCCCTTTGTCCCGTGCAGAAGTCGTGTGATGAATATAGCAAGAGACTAGAGTACAAAGCGCATCAAATAAGCGTAAATAATTACACAAAAGTGCCCGGCTCCCATACATATCGGTTCATAGGACTACACAAGTCCAAAAATAACTCGACAACAAACAAACAAGAAAACAGACAAACAAACAATAACAACAAGAAGAAAAAAGCAAAACAAACCCAGAAAAGCGCAAATAGGACGTTAACACCGTTGTGATTGACTCGCACCTGCCTGCGTTGCAAATTTTCTAAAGATTTAGTTCATATTTATGTGTTTTATTTATGTGTAGGTGTATAAGTATACACGGGATAACGTAAGTGAAATAATGTGTTTCATTACGTAATTAGAAAAAAAAAGTTTCATAATTTCTAAGTGTTTGAATTACAATCAGTGCAAAGCATTTCTCTTGTAAAAGTCTCTATATCGGCACTAAAACAGATATAAACATAATTTAGTCATTTGCTACAAATTGATTTTCTCGGATTTTGTAAGGTTCCCAATAACGCGTAATTCCTTATGATATATGAGCTTAATTGAATTTCATATTGTGTTACATGCATACTGTGAAGTGACACCTGACGCTTCTAAAAAAAAAATCATCAACGATATTCTGTCGATTTCATTTTCTGATATATTCTCTCTATCTAGAGAGAAATAATCAACAGTGAAACAAATATCAGGCGTAAGAATAACAAGCATAAGACATGTAAGAAGTTTTTAATTAACTCAAAAAAAGGTTGGAAACCTGAAGCCCCATGTCAACCAAAATTATGCCATCCCTTTAACCCTCTCCAACTCTCTTCTCAGCAAGCTAACGCTTTTACATCATGCAAAACATCCTATGCAAAATACAATTTTTACTATCAAAGTTTCTACCAAGTCGGCCATGACCTCCAGGACCCTTTGGCGAACTCATCCAAGGAGGCACTGGAGAACGCTTAAAGGGTGCTTCCAAGGATGTTTTTCTAAAGACCGCATGGGAGCAACTATCCAACTCTAGACACACATCCCCTTTCAAAAAAAAAAACCCCTAAAGACATGAAAATAGCCGTGTCATTAATATTAACAAAAAGAATTGTAAGGTCTCCTTTGTCCAGGGTAGCCTCTTCAGTGTTGAAACTGCTCTACAAGAGACCCTGGGTCTTACCATCACCCCATCATTAGCTGTGACATTGCGTTGCCATAGGTAACAGAGAGTGAAATCTAGAGACATGCATGTGCTAATTCAATCATCTTCGTACAGACGTAAATTGAGTCTTTCTGTCGAGGTGAATTGTCTTCGACATTTTGACACGATGTATGAAGTTGTTTTGCGATGATGGCTGGCATGGAACACAATAAAATTCATCATGCATTTTTTCCCATTTTTTTTGGGTCATTTTTCTGTTTGAATAATGAATGTTTAAAGAAAACAATAACGTGCATGCCAACAAACGGGCCTAAATATGAGCAGCTGGTAATCGGATGGAAAGTGTTGTACAAGAATTTCAATGTTGGGTTTTCTTGTTGTTGTTGTTTTTTTGCCAAGCCATAAGATTCATTTATGTATACCTCACACATTTTGAAGATACTGCTTTCATGTTATCAAAGAAACGTCATAAATTTCATAACATTCTGGCTCATCTTTTTAGTTGTCTTCTTTTATATGCCGGCATTTAATTCTTCTCCCCCATAAGGTGTGTGGTCCAGCTAAACTTTTGGCAATCTGTAGTGGTCATTGGTACGAGATTCCTTGTGATGTTCGTTATTTCGAATCTTTGTTAAGCCGAAAATTAAATGAAGGTGCTTACTGACAAGCATGCGGGATTACAAGCCTTATATTGTTTTTTTCTTCGGATTAACGTACTCCATTTCATTTTCGGATTAAAGAGCCTTCGGAAAAACGAACCATATTTCACTTTAAGATTTAGAAGGAACCTTTATAATAAAACTTATTTCATATACGAATTTACGAGCCTTCAGAATACTCAACTTCCAGAAACCCAATTTCATTTTCCGGATTAACTAACCTTCGGAATAACGAACCTTATTTTATCTTCGGAATTTCGAACTTTCGGTATGAAGAACTGTAAGCGAGATTCTAACAGCTTTCTTTTTCTTTTTGAAGCACACAGTAAAGCAAAATGGGACGGATGTTAACAAAGAGTGTGCACTGTCTACTAAAAGTCAAAGTTGTAACCTGGTTTCGCGAGAGCAAAGAGGTATACTAGGCGAGATCGCTGTATTACCTCCTTGGTCTAGAGGAGCGAGCTTACCTTGAATAACGCTCTCGGCAAAGTCTATTAACTTTCTCTTGGAACCGGGTCTCCGGAGTCCAGCAGTAGAATGTATCCACGACGATGTAATACGGGGAACTTGGCAAACCTTTAGTGCAGCTGGCAAAGGTCTTTTTGTTGTCGCTGTCACAGTGGGCGTCTGAGGAATCACGTCGAACACCAGCGGCTTGTTTCTACATTCGTGTATTTTTTTTTCTTCCTCTTCCACTCTGACTTGTCAATGCTTCGCTCCTTCGAGGTAGAATAAATTGGCGCTGTTTGATCACCGATTTTTATAGCTGTCACAGAAAGGAGGGCGCAAGAGAGATGGGAGGGGGGGGGGGGAGGGGGAGCCGGCAATGGGAGAGACGAGCAGATGGAAGAAATGATAGAAAAGAAAGAGTAAAGCAGGATAGGATGTAGATAGGTTGAAAGTAATATTAGGGTGAAATCTGAAGTGGAGTCATCAGAAGGAAGAGAGAAAAACATTGTTTGGGTGGGATGGGGTGCGAGAGTGAAATCAGGGGATAAAAGCAAACTAATTCCACACTCGGTCGATTGAGGGCGTCCTCTCAAATACTAGCACATTGTTCCTATTATTGCGTCTATGAAGGGTTTATATCCATCAGTATGTAATTTGAGCAAAGATGGTTTATTACGATAATCATGTTTTTGTTGTTGCTGTTGTTGTTGTTTGCTTGTCAACTGATGAAACCCGGAAGTATCGCAAATATAAACTGGGCCCCCACTTTTAAAAACGTGGCACCGGCCATGGACATAGATGACTAAATAAAGCAGAAGTAGTGTAGAGTCGAATAGTAATCGATTGATACGTATCGCCAGGGAAAAAGCACCATTGTCTCACATGTCAGCTTTTCACCTACTGTCAAATCCGCGCATCAGTATTTCTCTGTACTGAAATGAAGTACCAAAATGAAAGAAAGACAAGAACAACAACAACAAAAACAAGAAAAAAAATCGGGATATTTTGTACTAAAACCAGTAGAAGAGGTGTTGGTTGATGGCATTATCATCTCATAATTATGTCAAATAACTTGCATCAGTATACTCGGTAAAGCAAAGTGAGAGTTCATATATTGTTAATTTCATGGCTCAAATTTGCTGAAACATCATGCTCCTCCGTGTTTTAGGTGTGAGCATCGTGTGAAATTACAGTTTTCGATACTCAAACAATAGACCATGGAGCTAATTCAGCGTAAATACTGGCGTACAGTCAAACCTGCCTTAGCGACCACCTGTCTGCAGCGACCCTTGGCTCTAGATACGGCCATTAAGAGCATTTCCCCCAGGTAGATAAGACACGTTAAAGACCCTCTCTATAACGGCCACCTTTTTCGTCTCCCTTGGGTGGTCGCTCTAGATAGATTTGCCTGTAGCTCCATATTTAGCAGCTCCATGAGTAGCCATTGGCCACCCTGCAAATACATCGTTCTGATGTATGATGTCTTTACCTTGCAGCGGTCTGTCTACAGACTAGAAGACTAGAAAATCAGTACAATCATAAGATTATATCACTGACTTCTACTCATACACGATCCTGGGAAAACAGTGTTTCGAAGCTAACGTCTTTTTGGTCTTTTTTCTATTCATGTCTCGTTAATGAATACTAAAGTCTTATACCTGCATTTTCGATTGATTATCTTATACAAGATAAGAACATATTAAATGGAAATGTTATCGGAAGAAAATTTGTTGTCTTTGTTGTTGTTGTTGTTGTTTCCTGACAAAATCGACGGATATCACAAAACCGCCATACCTACGACCTTTCATTACCAACTGAACCAATATCATCAGCACTCCTTGAACTACGACGTTCATGCACGATGTACTGGATCGTGGAAAACAGATCTAAAAACAAGTCGAAATCTTCATTCGTTAGGCAAAAAGAATGTACTCATCTCTAAACAGTATAAACACACTCGTCTGAATGTATGGTAGCTTCCGAGAACAGGCGATCATAGATGTGATAGAATTTTAGAATTGAAGGATTCAACACTCGTAGCTTTTAGGAAGAGCACAAAGAGCGCATGTCTTGCGTGTATCTATTATTTTATTTCACCTCATAGGACAAGCTCGAAAGATATGCATTCAGGGGCGGATCCAGGAATCCCGTAAAGGGGAGGTGCCTTTATGAAAAATTATTGGGGGCACACGCGCTCCCCCAAAGAGATTTTCACTGGGGAAAATCTCTTTGCGCCCCGCCCCCATTTTTTCTTTTTATTTCTTTTGTTTTAACAAAAATAAAAGAGGGGGCGTGTGCCCGGTGCGCCCCTCTGGATCCGCCACTGGCATTGGAAATAGAGCAGGCTGTGTTAGAGTGCTGACTGATCCCTACATGCCAATGACCCCGATGAAAAAGTGTTTCAGTGCTGCTCGCAGCATGTCTCTTTCGAGAAGATGTGGCTCGAAGAAAGAGGAGGAAAAAAAAAAACACACCTAAAGAACAACTAGGAATTTCCCGTAATCATGACCAAAGGCATACGTTCTCTTTCTGTCGTCTCTGGATTTAAATGCAATCTGGGAATTTGCATCGGCACATAAATGCCAAGGTCAACTTATCAAAGGTTCGGAGATGAAACAACGAACGTGCTTCTTGAAAAGATGGCAGACGGCACAGTCCTTTATACCGGTTGCCTGCCTTTGCTGAATTATTCATTGCTGTTATCATCTTCAAGTTTGATAGACGTGTAATGCTGGGATATCATATTTAGCTCCTCTGAGCATGTTCCTTGTCGACAGCTTCTTGGGAAGACAAGATACGCCACGAGAGAAGAATAGTGGTTGAGGTTTGTGGTATGATTGGATGGGATGAGGGGGGATGGGGTTGGGAGGTTGACTGATGGGGGGGGGGGGGGTCGTATTCAAGCCATTATGTTTGTCAGGTCCGGGAAGCTGAGAATAAGGAGACATTGAGACTGATCCCTGTCTGACAGTACTCATCCACCAAGTGATGCCTTGACGGACCTTCTCCTGGGAGTCTGCCTCCCATCTTCCCGTCGCCATGGATACCATTAATCTGCTGTTATTATTGTTGTGTTATCGTTTCATTCTGATTCTTCGCTTTACTCCTTATATGACCGAAATATTACCCGGTGATCCAGGTCCCGTACTAGCTGTCGGGAACGTTCTCCCCGTAATCTCTTGCGATATCCAAGGGAATTGACGTCGCATCAGATTTGAAATATTTGCCCAAGTTCCATCAGAAGATTAACGAGAAAATTACGTCTCCAGAACTCTTGACATGGAGAAATAGCACAAGCCGATTGCCTTTTGAGCCCTGGTTAATTAGGCGTAATGCAATATGATCGAGACTAAGGCTTCTACAATATTGTCATCTTACATGGAGCCGATATCTAGGTGCTGTCGTATTGGGTGTTTCACCAGCATGATAAAGAGAAAGAGACAGAGAGAGTGAGCAAAAATAAAAGGAAATCGCTTGTGTACCACCAGAAGGTTTGCATGTGCGTAGCCTTTATGATTATTTCAAGAGGGAATGACACAAAATAAATGACAAAGATGTTTGAAGATGTAAACCCAACAGAAAAGAGAAGGTCTTAATGAAATCGAATACGTGAAAGGAAAATATACGCCCTATTCAAAAGCCATTCATTTACGTGGTATGGTACCCATGGGCTGTTTGAAATAGGTTTTTGTGATCACGACCCTGCCCTGTATTGGATTTCGTTAGTTGCTTTCCGTCACAAATGGAATACATGCGAAATTTCCCTAATACCCATTATTTTGCTGTCTTGATCTCATGCGCGCCCTGAAGGATATGATAAAACCCATCGCTTTGAAATCATGCTCTCAAGAGTAATGAATGAAAATGTCCTCGAGAAAAATGTAAATTAGAGACAATTCTCCATAGAACGAAACGAGAACGAATGATAAGCAAATGGCATTCACACTCAAACGTGACTGCTGCATGGTGCAAAAAAACGCACACGATCATATTGTACCGTGTCAGTTAACTTTTTTCAAACTTTAAGTTAAAATGCGTTTCCCTTTCTCCCTTTCTCCCTCTCTATACATATCTATCTATTTTTCTCTCTCTTTCGCTACTTCTCTGTCTTTCTCAGGGGCGGCGCAGCCGTGGGGGCCGTGGGGGCTCGGGCCCCCACACTTTTTGTGCACCATACAAAGGAATACATAAGGTGACATGACTTTGGGCCCCCACACTTTTTTCAACCCGGAAGTACGTAAGTGGCACTAAAATTGGAGGGGAGAGAATGAGCTGAGGACCTTCGTTTTTGTTTTTTGTTTTTTTTTGCTTGTTAGCTGAAGAAATGCGGAAGTGGACGGGGAAAGATGACCTGAGGACCTTTTTATTTTTGTTTTTGCTTGTTAGCTGAAGAAACCCGGAAGTGGACGGGGAGATATGAACTGAGGCCCTTTTTTTTTATTTGTATTTTTTTGTTTTTGCTTGTCGGCTGAAGAAACCCGGAAGTGGACGGGGACGGGGAGAGATGAGCTGAGGACCTTTTTTTTTTTGCTTGTTAGCTCATGAAACCCGGAAGTGGGCCCCCACACTTTTGAAAACACTGCGCCGGCCCTGTAATATTCTTTTTTTTTGTGTGTGATGAATTTTATTTTTACATTTTCGCAGTAGAAAGCAATGGTAAAATTTCAGCTAGTAGAAATAATTCCCGTCCATTCTGCTTGTTGCTTGAATCTTTCTGATATTGGAAATTTTGACAAGATGGGATGGATGCAGGAATACTGAGTGACTTTTTGTTACTAAGGCGACGGCGTGAGCTGAACTGCTCCAGTGTCATGCACCAGCCGTCATTTCGTCGAATTGCCTATTTTTGTTCATGAGGGGCCACCGGCGCAGGTTTCAGATGATCTTAGAATTATGTCTGTTTTCTTTTGTTTTTTCTCGAATTGAAAGCTTCCATAAAAGATTCAGAGTGTCTGAGTAGGGTCTTGTTCTATGCTTCTGTCAAGTCTATTTTAGGCAGCAATCTATGCAAGGCCGCCATATCTTACAAACGAGAGCCACTGCAATATACGGCAGCAAGCAGGGGACATGTGGAAGCACAAGGAGCACAAAAAAGGGTGGGAGAAAGGGTTACTGTGAGAAAAAAAAAATAACCCGTATAAACAATGACTACGTCGTAGCTCCTGCTAAAAACTTGTAAGCGTCATTACTGACGTGTCAAATGCTGCAGACGCTCGAAGATAGAGATAAATTGAAACTGCACTTTTTCCCCCGCTTCCAGATAAAAACAGGTTCAAGGTTCGGATGTCATCGTTGGGAATGGGAACACTCCTCGTGTGTTTTACGTCGTTTTTCTCTTTCTCCTTTTATTTCACCTTCCGCCTTTCCTGATACAAGTTTCCAGGTTTATATCTCAGCTGTCTTCTCTTGAATTTGTCGTTATTGATATATTACTAGGATTCTCTCATTATATGCCTTTCTTCGTTATGGCAGTATGATAAACAGACCTTTTTTAGATTTCTTTTTTGTTTATTCAATTGTCTCTTTGTGTCGTCACGAAGATGTCGCTGGAGGTGTGTCCGTTGGGTCTCAATGGGAAATTAGGCGAGGCATCCCCAAATAAACACCACCGCCACGTTTGAAGGATGAGTGACCAGATGGCGTAATGCTGTACAGAGGTCATTTCGAGCAGAGAAAAGTGACGTCACGTAGGCCTATGAGACCCTGCATCCTTGATATTCCGTAAAATTTTAGAGTTTATAAATATATTTTAATGAAAGAACGTTCTCACCCACACAGTCCTACTGACAAATTTGAAATTAGAAGGAAACATGTGTTGAAATCACAAGTATGAGCCCTTCAGTTGTTTTTTCATCTATGTATGTTTAGATTCCCAATTACATTGGTGGTATTAGAGAGTGTCTGATCGCTTTCCAGACAATATTTGATGGCTTGTAAATGTGCTGCCTGGGAGAACCCGTAGGTCATGAATTTCATCAAAAATATCTCCCATGTCGAAATAAATTAGGCTTGCCTCAGGAAGTACTTCTTCTCGGTTATCAAGGGAGAAATAACTACGCGGCTCCCCAAGGAACTTTCCAAGCGCCGAGTTCGTCCCATATACAACACTACCATTTCGTTACCCGTGTACGAGCCGTGCCTAGAATGGAAGAATACGAAAGCCTTCCGAGGGTCGTTTAAAGTCAGATGGAAATCTTCTCACTTTTTTTTCGAAGTTATGTTACATCTAACGTGATTACGATTTGAACTACACACTGACATGAAATCGAGGCGAATATTCTCAATCCGCGCGGGTGGTATACGCATTCAGTGCTTGAGGGGGACGGGGTCCCCCCCCCCCCCCCCCCGTTATGATTCCTGTGATTAAACCATAATCAATGCTATCCTGCGTTCAAAGCTGCAGTGGTTACATTGGTGGAGTGAAACACCGACTGAAATCCGTACCGCCCAGTCAGCCCTACTTGACCCTCCCAAGTGGGTCGCCCTATTTCCTTTGAGACTCTTCAAATCTCTCCTTGTTGAAACGCCATTCGAGTGAAGTTAAATTAATGGAGACGAAGGTATATTCGTTGGGCATATTCTCCTCTCGTCTTAACTGATACATCCCCACTGGAAAGAACACAGTGTCCCACAGTGTGTTCACAGTGTGTTCGCAGTGTGTTCATATAGTCGACTATGTGAAAACGCTCGAATTTAACAGTGTGGAGATGATTCCATACTGTGGTGTGGTTTTCACAGTGTTCACGTAGTAATGCTTTGTTTCACACTGTAAATTGACGATTCCATTGCGTTCACACTGTTAAAACGCTCGAATCTAACAGTGTGAAGAGATTTCACAGTGTGTCCACAATGTGTTTACACTGTGGTTCTCACACTGTGAGACATTATGTTCTTTCCAGCAGAGATTATTCTACTTTTAGAGAACACAATCCTTTTTCATATCTATAAAATTATCATTTCCTTTCTCCCTATATAACGTGTGTTGTACATAGAAATCGTTTCGTGCGTTTTTGTTTATTTAGCAAAGCGTTTGAATGGAATATCGTGTGACTGAGAGACCGACTCGCTAAAACTCATTTGAATACCAACCGATACATAACAAAACTGGCTGATACCGTAAAAAAAAAAATATGCGTGATTCTTGTGAGGCTATTTTTCTGTTTCGTGTTAAAAGTCAAGAGTTGTTCGTCAATATGCATGTCAATAGGATTATGTACATCCAGGGAAGTGGGGTTCCCCCTCCTTGAAATATCAAGCCTCATTGAATGCCATGAATATCCAAATCCACTATGCTATTGGCCACTTGAAGAAATGGAAATCCTTACTCTGAAAAGTGAAAACATGAGGAAAAAACATCCAGGAAGATTATTATCCAATACTGAAAATTTAAAAAGAAATCATACATATCAAGAGACAGAGACAGAGACACAGAGAGAGAGAGAGAGAGAGAGAGAGAGAGAGGAAGAGCGAAAAGACGAGCGCCTCTTGAGACAAAAACCCTGACCAAAATCTTTGTTTTCATCTTTTGCGCTCTGAATATCCATTTCTTGTGATAGAAATGATCGATCAGAACTGAGAAATATTGGCAGGAATATTCATTGAGCGTCATTATTCCCCCAAGGAATATATACATATATTTTTTTTTTTTACACCCGTGCCAAGGAATGCAATTTAAAGGGCCAGTCTCACGGGGGTGTGTGCTCCCTTCGCATTTCCAAGTATCCCTTTAAAGAATACATTAGAATAACAAATTACTTGCCAGGGATAAATGGCGATAAACGTTATGATTGACGACCACACACCAGAAGTGGGTTTGCAGATTTTGATTAACCATGAATAAGTAATTCATATTATAGCTCCCCAGTGGTTTGTGATGACCTGGAAGTGAGAAGTGGGTCAAAATGACCACTTTTGAATGGAGTTTGGTCGAAATTGACCAATAATTAGTTTGATTAGTTTGCCCAATATCATCAACGTCATCCTTTTCTACCTAAATTATTTCCTGTTGAAATAATTTCATGAATGACTTAAACAACAAAAAAATTACAACATTACAATAAAAAAAAAACCCAGGACTTATGACAAAGTTAATCGAAAGTAACTTACGAAAATATACAACCCATCTGAATAGCAGATTTATCTATTTTCGTCTCACACAGGCAGGTACTTGCTAAATGAATTAAATCGTAATTCACTAGAAAAATATCAACGAGGAAAAGCAAAATTGCTCCAATGAACACAGAACGCTCTTCAGAAACAATGAATTAATATAGGTGTATAAACCGGATTAATATCGAGAGATGCAAGAAGAAAAAAAAAGAAGAACAAAAAGATGAAAGGAGAGGCAAACTTTGGCCGGCAAATAATCATATTCTAGCACCACTATAGACTTCCGTGGTTTTCAAGGATCCCTTCAAAACCAATAATCTCACTGATATATGATTACTTTGTCTCACATATCACTAAATTGTCTCTCGAGGTACAAGGAGCTCATACTTTCTGTGAAATCTCACTACAAGCGAAAATGAAAAATAAAAGTGAGTATCACGAAACGTAAAAAGATTGCAAAACAAAACGACAACAAAAGACCTGTAATTACTATTTGAGACGGTCTATGTACTTATTATCTTCATCATGCGTGCATCGTTATTCCGCTATAGTTCGTACTTGTACCAGGCTGCGTGACGGACATCTACCCACGCTACGCAGAAACTTGCGTCACTGTACATTCCTGCGTTTGATTTTGTCTGTGAAGATTATTCAATATTCTTCATCCTACTTCAAAGGGAAGTACATAAAGTAAATAGATTTTCCTGACACTCACGCAAACTTGCGAGAGTCATCAACACGTTGTTGGGTACCACTTGAGAGGCACCTTACACTATTCTCTCAGTGTTTGCAGGAAAATAAAACTGCTTCATTTGAAGTTTCATATTGTAGGGAAAATGCACCTGTTGAAGTAGGCCTACGTAGGCCTGTTTTGGGATGACCCGAATGCTGTTGATGTTGAAATATGTTGATAGTATATACTGAAACTGCACCGTTCTCACGTTCAAAATCTCACACTTACTCGGTAATGTTCGGACCTAGTGGACAGTTCCCGCACTTTATTTTCACATTTCCCTTGCCATTGAGGTTTATATATATATATATATATATATATATATATATATATATATATATATACATGTTATAATTACTATTATTATTAAACATTCAAACAAAAGATGAAATACAACATACGCAGTGGATTCCAGCTTTAAAAAAAATCTGTTTGCATACGAGATATACATAAAAGACTATTTTTCAGAAATTGTGAAATATAAAGGAATCCTGAAAGCAGAGCTTTATTGTAACTGTGAGTTCAAGGGAACGAATAACAACATGAATACTTCTCCCGATGGAAATGAAACACAGAGTGAGTACTATCTTTAGCGAACAGCGACTGATATCTAGTAGCTGAAATAGCAAGGCACAAGCGTACGGACAGAAGAAGTAAAAGTAAGAGAAGGAAACCTAAGTGAAGAAGAAAAAAGCAACACAAGTATACAAATATATCTACCATCGGGTTCGTCACGAATTCATGTTGTGAGAATGGGTGTAAAGAGACGATGGATAAGCTGAAACCAATGGCAAAGACAGCGTAAACTTGAAGTTACTCTGCCACGCGTAAAAGTGGAATTCAAAGTTTATTTGATGGAAATCGCTGTTGACGTTGGCTGCGATATCCAAAACGGAGAGGTCATAGATAAAGGTTGAACCCACCTTTTATTAGGACAACTTGACTACATGATAATTCCGTAATGTTCGTACTTGTACCAGTCTGGGAGACGGACTTCTTTCCACTCTACGCAGAATTCCAGCGCTTCTTACACATAATTGTTTTGCCGGTTGTTCATGATTTGTCTTCCTGCTTCACGGAAAGGTAGATAATGACAAACACACACTCGCGAGATTCTTCAAGAGGTTATCGGGTACCACTCATCTGATAGGTAACATTATTCAGTACATTGCAAGAAAATAAAGTAGAGCGTCAATTTTAAGTATCATATTGCAATATCTAACATCACTGATTATATGACTGTTCTTATTATCATTGGCCTACTTTGAGATAAGACCGTATGCTCTTGAAGTCTCAACATCAGCATCGTATTATGAGTAGATTTGTGAAAAAAGTGAAATAAAACTTCAGTATATGTACAGTGCGTATCAAAAAAAAAAGGTAATCCAACTTTGGAGGGCTACTATTTCATGATGATCAGCTAAGGAGAGCGCGATATTGGTTGTGAGGAAAGGGAAACTCTTCTTCTTTCCATTGATACGTAATCATGTTGACAAATGTCATGCAAGAGTGAGCACATGTACTTTAAAGACAACAATGACAAATTGCACCTTTTTTTTTCTTCAAGTTTGAGTGTTACCGTGAAGGAACAGTGAATGTATCACTGAATGGATGAGATCTGTCAAAGAAAAATGCCAAATTCCCAGGCCAGCCTGCACGACTGCAGGTTTGTGTTTGACACACCGACCTGGTGTTAAATTCCCGGTGTTCATTTGCGGTGTTGAATCAACACCTCCGGGTGTCACTTCAAAATATACAACTTTTAGTAATTTCCTGTTCTTCTTATTGAGTTTGACCTCCAACAAGACGAACAAGAAATTCGCGATAAAGTAATTGATTTTTGAAGAAAAAGAAATTGAACACATTTACACCACAGTAATTCCAGATAGTGTGGTCTTCTATTCACACTGGGCGGGTGTTATGCCATTGAAATAAACACCAGCAACGTCAAATCAACACCACACCAGATAGTGTCTTTGATAATAATGTCATTGTTTAATTAACACCAGCGCAGTGTCAAAAATATCACCAGCTATTATTATACAGTGTCACCATGAATTGCCAGGTGAACACTTTTCAACACCATGCATTCTTTCTACACCTGTTGGAGAGGTACTCTACTGACACTGGTTTGTTGCTAGATTTAACACCCGTGGTGTTAAATCTAACACCGGTGTTCTTGCAATTCAAATCCTTCATATATTCACGAGATGGTGTTTAGTACATCTGGTCATACACGGATCTCATCACTCTTTACAATAGTCATGTAGAAGCATTACGCGTTTTTTTCCAAACTTTTATTTTGTCGTATAATATTATACGAATAGTGAATGGTCACGAGTGCAATGGTACGAGATTTCGCACGAGGTGAAAGATAGAGGCGCTCTATTCAACGAGGCGAAGCCGAGTTGAATAGTGCGCCTCATCTTTCACCGAGTGCGAAATCTCGTTCCATTGCACGAGTAAAGACCATACACTACCTGGTAATTGATTTATACAACGTCCAAGTAGATCTTTTTGGTTGGAGGATTGTTGGGTAGGTCTAAGTAGGCCTAGAAGTCTACATATGTATGCAAAATATAGCCATACTTACATGTGGATCCACTGCGATTCTCTTTCTGGCTTGTGCAATCAGTGTAGATACAGGTCACAGCTACTAGTATACTACTAGCGCTCATACACGTACACCAGCACTACGTAGGCCTACGTACGCGCATGCATGTACCGCACGTACGTACACTGCGCTAGCTGCATGCGATCCTCAATATGCAACACACAGTACATGCAGTACCGTACAATTTCTCGAACCGTGGAATAGAACGAAAAAATCGAACCAAGTTGCACGCAAAAATAGAACCAAAATTGCACGTCGCGTTGATTGGAGTACTTATTGAACATCACGTCACCAACAATCCTCCAATCAAATTACAAGGATCTACTTGGACCTTGTATAAATCTACATAAAATTAGAGAATCTATTGGCACGTAGTACCTTGCACAGTTTTCTTTTTTTTTCCTAATCTTGACACATTTCCAATGAATTGTTTCAAGCTCAAACGTGTACGGACAAACTATCTATTTGGCTTGTACGGTCAAACATATAAATCAAGGGGTACTACACAGATATTATTATGTTGAAATATAAAAAGGAGACAAATAAAAAGTGTCGGCTCTGATCCCGCCATTGTAATCAGAAAAGGAAAGTGTGTGTATAGTTTGCTTTCCAGACCCTTTGCCAAAAGGACTCTGGGGCGACGAAGTCGCCGCCTTTGCCGACGGAGGACGAATAACAGAATTCTAAGACTTCTGTGGGACGAATCCACCTAAACCTACTCCAGTTTTCGACGTTGAGGGCATTAATATCTAGTATAGCAAAATAATACGAGCAGAGGGTCTGGAAGCCAGACTAGTGTGTGGAAGAATTTAACCTTCGTAGCCTCCATGAGGATCTCCTAGAGCAACTTAGTCAAAATTCATCCTACATAATTTGATATTTGATATTGGTAGAGGTTAAAGTGAAATTTGACACTATAGTCTGCTTACCTAAAAGGAGTACAGTGTATAAGCAAAATCAAACTGTCTTTTGAATTCTCTACAGTTTTTGTTGTTGTTTCCTTCTTACTTGCTTTTCAAAATGGTAGAATTTACTAAGAATTGTAATAGATGATTAAAGGGATGGTATATTCTGGTTGAGATGAAGAGTCGGGTTTTACTTTTTCCAAGATAAAAACATATCACTTATACGAAAGTTACAGAGCATTTGATTCAAAGAGAATTAAAAGTTTATTTGATGATAATCGGTGTTGAAAATGGAAAAGTATCGAAAAACAAAGTGTCCTGATAAAAGGTGGGTCTCACCTTTTATTAGGACCACTTTGTTTATAGTATGTTTTTTGATATCTCAGCCATTTTAAGACCGATTATTGTCAAATAAACTTTGATTTCCTCTTCAAATTGTATGCTCTATAATATTTCACATAGGGGTTCTAACTATCTCACTAAAGTTAAAACTTGAATCTCCATCTCAACCAGAACTACTCCATTCCTTTAAGAATAAACAGAAAATTGTGCCGCGTATATATTTAAAATGTATATAGGTCCCTAGCTATATATATGAAAAAAAAATAAAAACATCTCTGGCTGATACGCTGATACAATGCTTTTCAAGCCACCATGAAATCCTGGAAATGCTTTCTGTGGGCGGTTTATTACATTTCAAGCTTGGGGAATATCGGATTCTCCACCATGCCTCCGTGTCACAACCTTCGTGTCTTGACTACAGCTACATGGCGAGTCTGAAAACGGTACGATCGACACGATGGGAGAACGAAACACGAACAACAACAACTACAACATGGTCTGAAAAAAATCACGTGTCTAAACGAAAATAGCTTTGCGTACACTGACTTTAATGCTACTAAGCAGAGTCTTGCGGCAAATGACATAATGGTGTAGGAAGAGTAAAATTCCCTTTAAAATATTCCAAACGAGTACAGACTATTACAAAGATTCAGTCTCAAGTTATATTGGCTTAGGTTGAATTACGTGAATAGATTTTTTTTTCAGTTGATATACTCTCAGCTTACTTGACTGAAGCCCAACAATTCTTGATATCTTGAGATTCTTATTCCAAGGTTCTTCGATTTTATTTTTCTCAATTTACTTTGTCTTGACTATGCAACCTTATTCTCTGTTACCAAAGAAAGTGAAATGTTTATGTTCTTTTCGAAAAATGAAATAAAGCATGAATTGAATTGAATTGAATTTGGCTATGAGTATAAAGACACGTTGAAATATTTTCCTGTAAACCACTATTCCGCGAATGCGCGGAGAATACGGACTTTTGGGAGAGGAGGTTGGATGTAGTCCAAACGCATCAGTGACGTCAACCTTACTAGGTTAAATGTGTTGGCAGACTTCAAATTCATAGAATTATAAGGTAAGAGTTTGAACTCCTTTTACTCGTATATGGTTATCGGCTGTTAAAGGGTTGTTAGAATTGTGGTTGAGATGGGAGATTCAGGCTTTCAACAAAAAGAACTTAAATTCTTGTGATATGTTAACCCCGTAATTACAAAACTATCACATTTTAAAGAAGGATAGAAAACACAAACACAACCGAATAATCATAGAAGGAGGATAACATTAACAAAAGTATCCTTTATACAACGTCACTAACGAGAAGAAAACCTGTAAAATCAATGCCATTCGACTCTCTCGAATGAAAAACAACGCCTCAAGAAGAAAAATCAGTAATCCTAGTCAAGGTTCCGCTTACTTGTTTATGATACTGAGTGGAATTAAGAAACCACAGATGAAAGTCTTCTTGCTTGTATAACCACAAAGTCGGTGAACATTACGAACGATTCGAGGTATTATGGGTGACGTCCACGTAATCCTTGAATGCTTGTTGCTCCAAAATGAGTTTACCTCGTCTTAAATTTTGTAATCCAACACATCTTCACCAATATGATAACTACACCCATATTACTTGTATATTAGGATCTTATCAATGACGTCATAATTGGGCCAGTATTCATCTATCCAACTCCTTTGTCAATTTGTCAGTCAATAATTAATCGATAATAAGATCCAGCTGTGGATGATAATCATTTCTTATATACAACCATTATGCAATTAATATGCCACAACCATAACCCTGCATATACCCACATTAGACCACGAAAATATTGGAAATTGTTTTATTTTTTTTTACGATGAACAAATCGACGTCGAATTCCATCATTAATATCATGAATGACGAGTTTGTTGACGCAGACTAACCAAAAATCACTTCTAAGTATTTTAAAGAGTGTTTGACCGCATCCTCTTTTCCATTCCATCATCCTTGCTTATGAAACTCAGAGTTCGTCCATTGCCAACTCTTTTTCCTCTCTCTTAAAGGGATAGTAGTATAGTTTTGGTTAATGAGATGGGGCTTTATTAGGTTTCCATTTTTGTTCTGTGATATAATAAGAAGCCTCTTATGAAATATGAAAAAGCGTAGAAGAGAGATTCAGTTTGTTTGTTGAAATTGGTTTCGAAATGACTGAGCTATCCAGAACAAAGTTATTCCAATAAAAGATGGGACCCACCTTTTATTAGGAACACTTTGTCTTATTTTGTTTTGGATATCTCAGCCATTCAAAAACAATTTCCATCAAATAATCTTTGAATTTCTCTTAGAATTGTATGCTCTCTAACATTTGTTCATGGAGTGGTTTATAAGTATCTCGCAGAAAGTTAAAGGCTGAATCCTCACCTCAACCAATACTATACCCTCCCTTTAGCTATTACGTCAGTGTGAGTATATAGCGTGTGGGTTTAAATTCAGTTCAGCTCTGTGTAACCGGGAAGATATTGCACACTGGACGGCCACAAGGGAATCCACACTCCATAGTCATTCTCGCCGTGATCAAAGAGGCAAATACCACCAGCCGGTATCGACGCCATCGAGTACGTCAATGACATGGAACTAGATGAATGCTTGGATGTGAAAAAAGACCCGTCGGGCATGGAAAATGCTGTCGTTGATTTTCCCGAAATGGTCAGCTGGCGAATAAATTAATAGTGAATTGCCAGTGAACTTTGCAAGATGTTTTATGTCACGCTTATTGACTTCTTATGAATCCCTACAATACCACCTTCTTATGTGTGTGTGTGTGTGTGTGTGTGTGTGTGTGTGTGTGTGTGTGTGTGTGTGTGTGTGTGTATGTTCTAATTGCTTCCATTGCTGAGGACGAGAAAGCCAGCAGGCGAATGTATAAACCAGTTTGGATGAGCTCCGCTTTGCGCGTGAGAAGAAAAAAGGTCATTCGTACCAACAGGCATGTTGTTTTTTAAAAATCACTGGGATAAGCATCTGTGATGTAATGGTCATTCATGTAATCCTTATAAATATTGTTTACCTGCACAACCACCTGACAGCAAAAGTGGTACTTGGCAATATCAACAGAAAGAGACTGTTGATACAGTCAATGCAAAATAATGAAATGGATGCTTTCCCAAGTGTTAGTTGACGAATCTTTCTGATCATCTGGCGGGCATTTCATGAAGCCTTTTGTCAGATATTTTTCTGACAAACTATTAGGCCCTATAAGCAAATGAAATCCTTGCATCTGATTGGCTAACAGCAAATTTGTCAGAAAAAAATATCCCACAAAATGCTTTATGAAATGCCCCTCCCCTCCCCCCATCCCCGTCTACGCAAGTTCATTTTGTTGTTGTTGTTGTTGTTGTTGTTGTTGTTGTTGTTGATGATGATGATGTTGTTGAACAGGACAGATGAATCCCATAAATCATGCATTACGTCGCTCTGAAAAGGAGTGAAGTGCCTCTAAACAACTGAGAAAAAAAACACCAGAAAGATCATTCGTACCAATGAGCCCATGAGCTATTAAACTCCGAACTGGCTTAATATCAGAGCTCGCAGAGCCAATATGTTTACGACCAAATGGTGAGAAGGCAACTTGCTAAACTGCACATGCCACTTGGTTTGTGCTTTTTCCTTGAAACTTTTGCTCACGTTTCTCCCTAAGCCTGAACCGGACTTGATTTATGATGTGTTTGGCAACCTACTTGACATTGACTATATCATGAGGTTTTGCTGTGATGACCGTCTGACATCCAGTACATGAAATTGATGTGTGTGTGCTATCATGTGCATTAAGTAAAAAAGAGGAACTTACTTCCGCCGTCCAAGGTCAAATTTCGAATAGGTAGTTCCGGTTGATAAATCACTAAAAAAACAATTTTATCTGTTTTCCCCCTAAATGGAATACATGCACAAACTTCAATTCTATCTAAACACATTTAAGGGGCAACTTTCTGTACTTTGGAAAAATCGGGGGCATCACGAGAAGAAAAAAAAATACACTGTATGGGGAAAATATCAAAGCTGCTCCTACGATATTCAACGTAATATAGGTCTATGTTTTTCTAAGAATTATGTCTTTTAAATGAAAACAGTTTTATCAAAGTATAATTTGTTTGAGATTCATAATTTATACTTCTCTGAACTTCATCATACTTCATCAGGTTAAGTTGACAACGAATTGAAATTGAATCGTTCGTCACGAATAAAGTGATTTCGTTTTGCTTTACACTGCTACTTTCCGGTTCGGTGTAATAACGTCAGAGGCAAAAATGCCAGAAGTCAAAATATCCGAAGTAAAAGTGTAAGAGATAAAAATGTCAGTCGTCTACAGTAGAATATATTGTACCCGCTTTTTCTCCAGCTTCAGAACTGCTGATCCGCTTTGTTTTTCACCTCCCTGACAAAGAGTTTGGCTTCCAGTTCCCAGCTTGATGACAGGAATAGCTACACACTGGGCAATTTGTTACCAATATTGCCGATATTACCAGTAATATCACACCAAAATTTGACTAAGACCCATGTAATGTAAAAATGTCAGAGGTAAAAATGTCACAGGTAAAGATGTCATAAATCCATAAATCAAAAAAAAAAAAAATCTAGGATGTGTTATATGTAAGTAATTTGAATCTTATCTGTCTAATTGTTGGACTAGTGCCAGATCAGGACAATGATTTTTTTTTTTCTGGAACCGCTTTAGTGAAACGTAAGGGGTTTGCAGAAAGTGATCGGGCCTCTGATACATTAGGCCTATTTGTAGTATTCTGAAATGCTAGGCAAGATAGAAATAGGTCGATAGTTGCTAATTTCATGAGGATCACCTTTTTGAGAACAAGGGTGACTTCTGCAACTTTGCCATCCTTTACTTGACTGCTTGACACGCGCAATAAAACCTTTCCGCGTATTTTCTCGCGCATGTACTTTTTTTCTTCGTTTTAATGCCAATAATAACGTACATCATTAAGGTCACGTAATGCACTCTTATCTCATAATAACCCGATGGATATGTTTCGGATATACTAGAAAGAAGCCAGGTGAGGCGATACGCATTCTACCTGTAAGTGAGGAAAACGAGGGAAATATTTTGTACATGTACGTCCTGGTCGTGAAGGAATGCAGTTTTCATTCTGGACAATTTTTGTATATGTTCCATTTGCAATAGTTTAGAGATGTCGGGGGGGGGGGGGGGGGGTGGGTGGGAGGTTTGGTCCTTTCCATTAAAACAGAGAGGGTCTCCGCGAGAAAAAAAAAATGCAGGAAAGTGTAGGGGAGACCGGGGAAAAATGGGGCATTTTTGCATCATCATGAAAGATTCCTTGTAATTGTAATCTTGTAATTAATGACTTGTTAAACCGTTAATTTTGGGGGAAATGGGACACCCCGGGGAGAAATGGGACAACCATGCATGTACAAAAGAATCCGTAAAATTATCACAAAGTATAGACTGGTGATAAATAAACACCTTTTAATCAAGATATAAGACAAAAAGGGAATAATTTGTGAACCGAAGGCTTTCTTATAAGAGACGTATTAGGATGGAATGATAAATTTTTGAAGATGCCTGTATATTGTTTACGACAAAAAAAATGGTATGGAAATGGTAGGTTTGCAAATTGGGACAAAAATTAGGCCAACTCCGAGTACCTTAAAGATGGCCCTTCCCTTTTGCATTCCTTCCCAAATAGCACAGAACATGATATATTCCACCAGAATGACAAGACAATTGTAAATCTATAACATTTTTGTGATATTTGAAGGTTGTTAGCCGTTAAAATTCAAATAATGCACCATACGCTCACCGTAACGTATTCTGTGTACTATAGGCACAGCTGCATACATTAATCCGCCTGTGGTTGTAATATGATACTTATACTTCGAACAACAGATATGCATGTTAAAGCTGTCAGAAAAGAAGAATTTACTAGCTTCTCTTACTTTGTTATCAATGGCAAATAACAACACACCACTTACATGAACTACATGTACAACAGTAAGTGCATCACACAGGTCTGTAAAACTAGACTAGTATTTTAGATTTGTAATTTTTTGGTAGTACGAAAAATTTATTCAAATCTTAACGGTCAATTTAACTAAACAAATAAAGAGCCTCTTGAGTTCAAAATTTACAGGAGGTTTCCGAGTAGTGTTTTTTTTCAATACCTAAGGTGTTCTCACCAATTTTTCAAAAATTTGCATGCAAAAGGGATTGGCTGTCTTTAAGCAAGAAAAAATCTTAAGTGCGCAATATAAGGATTTTTAAAAGTTTTTCTATTTCACAGCAATAAAATTTGTATTACACAAGTAGGATTTATATATGTGCCGCAGGGAGAAAAGTCTTACACTGTCCTATTAAATTTCTCCCAGTGGTAACAGAAACAATAAAAAAATCCTTGCCAATTCTTGATATCTGCATGTCTGTTATCAAGCAATTTTATTTTCAGAAGTTTGCACACTTACTAAGTTACCAGTGAACATAGTATAGGACCTACCAGATCTATGTAGTAAGTTTGATATTTTACTGACAAGAAAGTAAGAAACAATGAAAAAGTAACTAAAAGGGGTTATAAAACAGTATATACATGTTTCTTTTTTTTGCAACTTACCTGTAGAGCTGTATAGTGGCTAATATGTCTATTTTGAGGTGTACCGAGGCTCATCTTTTTTACTGATATAATTGGATTGTTGATCTGCCGAGCATTTTTCTAGTTACAAGAGTCTCCCATATTTCTTCCCGTGTCCCATTTCTCCCCGGTCTCCCGTGCTTTTTATTAAAAGAGAAGGCACGGAAAGCGCTTTTTGCGAGAAGGGTGTCAGAAACA